>NW_028187910.1:0-503000 GCF_964204655.1 Triturus cristatus | reverse complement strand
AGTTAGGATGTCTACAGACACTGGCCCTGCCATGTCTGTGAGTTGCTCCAGAGTTAGGATGTCTACAAATACTGTCCCTGCCCTGCCTGGATGTCTACAAACACTGTCCCTGCCCTCTCTGTGCATGTGACTTGCTCCAGAGTTAGGATGTCTACAAACACTGTCCCTGCCCTCCCTGTGCATGTGACTTGCTCCAGAGTTAGGATGTCTACAAATACTGTCACTGCCCTGGCTGGATGTCTACAAACACGGTCCCTGCCCTCTCTGTGCATGTGACTTGCTCCAGAGGTAGGATGTCTACAAATACTGTCACTGTCCTCTCTGTGCATGTGAGGTGCTCCAGAGTCACTGCCCTCTCTGTGCATGTGAGGTGCTCCAGAGTTAGGATGTCTACAAACACTGTCCCTGCCCTCTCTGTGCATGTGAGGTGCTCCAGAGTTAGGATGTCTACAAATACTGTCACTGCCCTCTCTGTGCATGTGAGGTGCTCCAGAGTTAGGATGTCTACAGACACTGTCACTGCCCTCTCTGTGCATGTGAGGTGCTCCAGTGTTAGGATGTCTACAGATACTGTCACTGTCCGTTCTCTGCATGTGAGGTGCTGCAGAGTTAGGATGTCTACAGACACTGGGCCTGCCATGTCTGTGCATGTGAGTTGCTCCAGAGTTAGGATGTCTACAAATACTGTCCCTGCCATGCCTGGATGTCTACAAACACTGTCCCTGCCCACTCTGTGCATGTGACTTGCTCCAGAGTTAGGATGTCTACAAACACTGTCCCTGCCCTCTCGGTGCATGTGACTTGCTCCAGAGTTAGGATGTCTACAAATACTGTCACTGCCCTGTCTGGATGTCTACAAACACTGTCCCTGCCCTCTCTGTGCATGTGACTTGCTCCAGAGTTAGGATGTCTACAGACACTGTCACTGCCCTCTCTGTGCATGTGAGGTGCTCCAGAGTTAGGATGTCTACAGATACTGTCACTGTCCGTTCTCTTCATGTGAGGTGATCCAGAGTTAGGATGTCTACAGACACTGGCCCTGCCATGTCTGTGAGTTGCTCCAGAGTTAGGATGTCTACAAATACTGTCCCTGCCCTGCCTGGATGTCTACAAACACTTTCCCTGCCCTCTCTCTGCATGTGACTTGCTCCAGAGTTAGGATGTCTACAAACACTGTCCCTGCCCTCTCTGTGCATGTGACTTGCTCCAGAGTTAGGATGTCTACAAATACTGTCACTGCCCTGGCTGGATGTCTACAAACACGGTCCCTGCCCTCTCTGTGCATGTGACTTGCTCCAGAGGTAGGATGTCTACAAATACTGTCACTGTCCTCTCTGTGCATGTGAGGTGCTCCAGAGTTAGGATGTCTACAAACACTGTCCCTGCCCTCTCTGTGCATGTGAGGTGCTCTAGAGTTAGGATGTCTACAAATACTGTCACTGCCCTCTCTGTGCATGTGAGGTGCTCCAGAGTTAGGGTGTCTACAGACGCTGTCACTGCCCTCTCTGTGCATGTGAGGTGCACCAGTGTTAGGATATCTACAGATACTGTCACTGTCCGTTCTCTGCATGTGAGGTGCTGCAGAGTTAGGATGTCTACAGACAATGGCCCTGCCATGTCTGTGCATGTGAGTTGCTCCAGAGTTAGGATGTCTACAAATACTGTCCCTGCCCTGCCTGGATGTCTACAAACACTGTCCCTGCCCTCTCTGGGCATGTGAGGTGCTCCAGAGTGAGGATGTCTACAGACGCTATCACTGTCCTCTCTGTGCATGTGAGGTGCTCCAGAGTTAGGATGTCTACAAACACTGTTGCTGCGCTCTCTGTGCATGTGAGGTGCTCAAGAGTTAGGATGTCTACAAATACTGTCCCTGCCCTGCCTGGATGTCTACAAACACTGGCCCTGCCCTCTCTCTGCATATGACTTGCTCCAGAGTTAGGATGTCTACAAACACTGTCCCTGCCCTCTCTGTGCATGTGACTTGCTCCACAGTTAGGATGTCTACACATACTGTCAATGTCATCTCTGTGCATGTGAGGTGCTCCAGAGTCACTGCCCTCTCTGTACATTTGCGAGGTACTCCAGAGTTAGGATGTCTACAAACACTGTCGCTGCTCCTCTCTGTGCATGTGAGGTGCTCCAGAGTCACTGCCCTCTCTGTGCATTTGTGAGGTGCTCCAGAGTTAGGATGTCTACAAACACTGTCACTGCCCTCTCTGTGCATGTGAGGTGCTCCAGAGTTAGGATGTCTACAAACACTGTTGCTGCCCTCTCTATGCATGTGAGTTGCTCCAGAGTCAGGATGTCTGCAGACACTGTCACTGCCCTCTCTGTGCATGCAAGGTGCTCCAAAGTCAGGATGTCTACAGACAGTGTCCCTGCCCTGTCTGAATGTCTACAATCACTGTCACTGCCCTCTCTGTGCATGTGAGGTGCTCCAGAGTTAGGATGTCTACAGACACTGTCACTGCCCTCTCTGTGCATGTGACTTGCTCCAGAGTTAGGATGTCTACAAATACTGTCACTGCCCTGGCTGGATGTCTACAAACACGGTCCCTGCTCTCTGTGTGCATGTGACTTGCTCCAGAGGTAGGATGTCTACAAATACTGTCACTGTCCTCTCTCTGCATGTGAGGTGGTCCAGAGTTAGGATGGCTACAAACACTGTCCCTGCCCTCTCTGTGCATGTGAGGTGCTCTAGAGTTAGGATGTCTACAAATACTGTCACTGCCCTCTCTGTGCATGTGAGGTGCTCCAGAGTTAGGATGTCTACAGACACTGTCACTGCCCTCTCTGTGCATGTGAGGTGCACCAGTGTTAGGATATCTACAGATACTGTCACTGTCCGTTCTCTGCATGTGAGGTGCTGCAGAGTTAGGATGTCTACAGACAATGGCCCTGCCATGTCTGTGCATGTGAGTTGCTCCAGAGTTAGGATGTCTACAAATACTGTCCCTGCCCTGCCTGGATGTCTACAAACACTGTCCCTGCCCTCTCTGGGCATGTGAGGTGCTCCAGAGTGAGGATGTCTACAGACGCTATCACTGTCCTCTCTGTGCATGTGAGGTGCTCCAGAGTTAGGATGTCTACAAACACTGTTGCTGCCCTCTCTGTGCATGTGAGGTGCTCAAGAGTTAGGATGTCTACAAATACTATCCCTGCCCTGCCTGGATGTCTACAAACACTGTCCCTGCCCTCTCTCTGCATGTGATTTGCTCCAGAGTTAGGATGTCTACAAACACTGTCCCTGCCCTCTCTGTGCATGTGACTTGCTCAAGAGTTAGGATGTCTACAAACACTGTCACTGCCCTCTCTGTGCATGTGAGGTGCCCTCTCTGTGCATGTGAGGTGCTCCAGAGTTAGGATGTCTACAAACGCTGTCGCTGCCCTCTCTGTGCATGTGAGGTGCTCCAGAGTTAGGATTTCTACACATACTGTCACTGCCCTCTCTGTGCATGTGAGTTGCTCCAGAGTTAGGATGTCTACAAATACTGTCACTGTCCTCTCTGTGCATGTGAATTGCTCCACAGTTAGGATGTCTACACATACTGTCAATGTCATCTCTGTGCATGTGAGGTGCTCCAGAGTCACTGCCCTCTCTGTGCATTTGCGAGGTACTCCAGAGTTAGGATGTCTACAAACACTGTCGCTGCTCCTCTCTGTGCATGTGAGGTGCTCCAGAGTCACTGCCCTCTCTGTGCATTTGTGAGGTGCTCCAGAGTTAGGATGTCTACAAACACTGTCACTGCCCTCTCTGCATGTGAGGTGCTCCAGAGTTAGGATGTCTACAAACACTGTTGCTGCCCTCTCTATGCATGTGAGTTGCTCCAGAGTCAGGATGTCTGCAGACATTGTCACTGCCCTCTCTGTGCATGCAAGGTGCTCCAAAGTCAGGATGTCTACAGACAGTGTCCCTGCCCTGTCTGAATGTCTACAATCACTGTCACTGCCCTCTCTGTGCATGTGAGGTGCTCCAGAGTTAGGATGTCTACAGACACTGTCACTGCCCTCTCTGTGCATGTGAGGTGCTCCAGAGTTAGGATGTCTACAGACACTGTCACTGACCTCTCTGTGCATGTGAGGTGCTCCAGAGTTAGGATGTCCACAGATACTGTCACTGTCCGTTCTCTTCATGTGAGGTGCTCCAGAGTTAGGATGTCTACAGACACTGGCCCTGCCATGTCTGTGAGTTGCTCCAGAGTTAGGATGTCTACAAATACTGCCCCTGCCCTGCCTGGATGTCTACAAACACTGTCCCTGCCCTCTCTGTGCATGTGACTTGCTCCAGAGTTAGGATGTCTACAAACACTGTCCCTGCCCTCCCTGTGCATGTGACTTGCTCCAGAGTTAGGATGTCTACAAATACTGTCACTGCCCTGGCTGGATGTCTACAAACACGGTCCCTGCCCTCTCTGTGCATGTGACTTGCTCCAGAGGTAGGATGTCTACAAATACTGTCACTGTCCTCTCTGTGCATGTGAGGTGCTCCAGAGTCACTGCCCTCTCTGTGCATGTGAGGTGCTCCAGAGTTAGGATGTGCACAAACACTGTCCCTGCCCTCTCTGTGCATGTGAGGTGCTCCAGAGTTAGGATGTCTACAAATACTGTCACTGCCCTCTCTGTGCATGTGAGGTGCTCCAGAGTTAGGATGTCTACAGACACTGTCACTGCCCTCTCTGTGCATGTGAGGTGCTCCAATGTTAGGATGTCTACAGATACTGTCACTGTCCGTTCTCTGCATGTGAGGTGCTGCAGAGTTAGGATGTCTACAGACACTGGCCCTGCCATGTCTGTGCATGTGAGTTGCTCCAGAGTTAGGATGTCTACAAATACTGTCCCTGCCGTGCCTGGATGTCTACAAACACTGTCCCTGCCCACTCTGTGCATGTGACTTGCTCCAGAGTTAGGATGTCTACAAACACTGTCCCTGCCCTCTCTGTGCATGTGACTTGCTCCAGAGTTAGGATGTCTACAAATACTGTCACTGCCCTGTCTGGATGTCTACAAACACTGTCCCTGCCCTCTCTGTGCATGTGACTTGCTCCAGAGTTAGGATGTCTACAGACACTGTCACTGCCCTCTCTGTGCATGTGAGGTGCTCCAGAGTTAGGATGTCTACAGATACTGTCACTGTCCGTTCTCTTCATGTGAGGTGCTCCAGAGTTAGGATGTCTACAGACACTGGCCCTGCCATGTCTGTGAGTTGCTCCAGAGTTAGGATGTCTACAAATACTGTCCCTGCCCTGCCTGGATGTCTACAAACACTGTCCCTGCCCTCTCTCTGCATGTGACTTGCTCCAGAGTTAGGATGTCTACAAACACTGTCCCTGCCCTCTCTGTGCATGTGACTTGCTCCAGAGTTAGGATGTCTACAAATACTGTCACTGCCCTGGCTGGATGTCTACAAACACGGTCCCTGCCCTCTCTGTGCATGTGACTTGCTCCAGAGGTAGGATGTCTACAAATACTGTCACTGCCCTATCTGTGCATGCGAGGTGCTCCAGAATTAGGATTTCTACACATACTGTCACTGCCCTCTCTGTGCATGTGAGGTGCTCCAGAGTTAGGATGTCTACAAAAACTGTCCCTGCCCTCTCTGTGCATGTGAGGTGCTCCAGAGTTAGGATGTCTACAAATACTGTCACTGCCCTCTCTGTGCATGTGAGGTGCTCCAGAGTTAGGATGTCTACAGACACTGTCACTGCCCTCTCTGTGCATGTGAGGTGCTCCAGAGTTAGGATTTCTACAGACACTGTCACTGCCCTCTCTGTGCATGTGAGGTGCACCAGTGTTAGGATATCTACAGATACTGTCACTGTCCGTTCTCTGCATGTGAGGTGGTGCAGAGTTAGGATGTCTACAGACACTGGCCCTGCCATGTCTGTGCATGTGAGTTGCTCCAGAGTTAGGATGTCTACAAATACTGTCCCTGCCCTGCCTGGATGTCTACAAACACTGTCCCTGCCCTCTCTGGGCATGTGAGGTGCTCCAGAGTGAGGATGTCTACAGACGCTATCACTGTCCTCTCTGTGCATGTGAGGTGCTCCAGAGTTAGGATGTCTACAAACACTGTTGCTGCCCTCTCTGTGCATGTGAGGTGCTCAAGAGTTAGGATGTCTACAAACACTGTCACTGCCCTCTCTGTGCATGTGAGGTGCCCTCTCTGTGCATGTGAGGTGCTCCAGAGTTAGGATGTCTACAAACGCTGTCGCTGCCCTCTCTGTGCATGTGAGGTGCTCCAGAGTTAGGATTTCTACACATACTGTCACTGCCCTCTCTGTGCATGTGAGTTGCTCCAGAGTTAGGATGTCTACAAATACTGTCACTGTCCTCTCTGTGCATGTGAATTGCTCCACAGTTAGGATGTCTACACATACTGTCAATGTCATCTCTGTGCATGTGAGGTGCTCCAGAGTCACTGCCCTCTCTGTGCATTTGCGAGGTACTCCAGAGTTAGGATGTCTACAAACACTGTCGCTGCTCCTCTCTGTGCATGTGAGGTGCTCCAGAGTCACTGCCCTCTCTGTGCATTTGTGAGGTGCTCCAGAGTTAGGATGTCTACAAACACTGTCACTGCCCTCTCTGTGCTTGTGAGGTGCTCCAGAGTTAGGATGTCAACAAACACTGTTGCTGCCCTCTCTATGCATGTGAGTTGCTCCAGAGTCAGGATGTCTGCAGACACTGTCACTGCCGTCTCTGTGCATGAAAGGTGCTCCAAAGTCAGGATGTCTACAGACAGTGTCCCTGCCCTGTCTGAATGTCTACAATCACTGTCACTGCCCTCTCTGTGCATGTGAGGTGCTCCAGAGTTAGGATGTCTACAGACACTGTCACTGCCCTCTCTGTGCATGTGAGGTGCTCCAGAGTTAGGATGTCTACAGACACTGTCACTGACCTCTCTGTGCATGTGAGGTGCTCCAGAGTTAGGATGTCCACAGATACTGTCACTGTCCATTCTCTTCATGTGAGGTGCTCCAGAGTTAGGATGTCTACAGACACTGGCCCTGCCATGTCTGTGAGTTGCTCCAGAGTTAGGATGTCTACAAATACTGTCCCTGCCCTGCCTGGATGTCTACAAACACTGTCCCTGCCCTCTCTGTGCATGTGACTTGCTCCAGAGTTAGGATGTCTACAAACACTGTCCCTGCCCTCCCTGTGCATGTGACTTGCTCCAGAGTTAGGATATCTACAAATACTGTCACTGCCCTGGCTGGATGTCTACAAACACGGTCCCTGCCCTCTCTGTGCATGTGACTTGCTCCAGAGGTAGGATGTCTACAAATACTGTCACTGTCCTCTCTGTGCATGTGAGGTGCTCCAGAGTCACTGCCCTCTCTGTGCAAGTGAGGTGCTCCAGAGTTAGGATGTCTACAAACACTGTCCCTGCCCTCTCTGTGCATGTGAGGTGCTCCAGAGTTAGGATGTCTACAAATACTGTCACTGCCCTCTCTGTGCATGTGAGGTGCTCCAGAGTTAGGATGTCTACAGACACTGTCACTGCCCTCTCTGTGCATGTGAGGTGCTCCAGTGTTAGGATGTCTACAGATACTGTCACTGTCCGTTCTCTGCATGTGAGGTGCTGCAGAGTTAGGATGTCTACAGACACTGGCCCTGCCATGTCTGTGCATGTGAGTTGCTCCAGAGTTAGGATGTCTACAAATACTGTCCCTGCCGTGCCTGGATGTCTACAAACACTGTCCCTGCCCACTCTGTGCATGTGACTTGCTCCAGAGTTAGGATGTCTACAAGCACTGTCCCTGCCCTCTCTGTGCATGTGACTTGCTCCAGAGTTAGGATGTCTACAAATACTGTCACTGCCCTGTCTGGATGTCTACAAACACTGTCCCTGCCCTCTCTGTGCATGTGACTTGCTCCAGAGTTACGATGTCTACAGACACTGTCACTGCCCTCTCTGTGCATGTGAGGTGCTCCAGAGTTAGGATGTCTACAGATACCGTCACTGTCCGTTCTCTTCATGTGAGGTGATCCAGAGTTAGGATGTCTACAGACACTGGCCCTGCCATGTCTGTGAGTTGCTCCAGAGTTAGGATGTCTACAAATACTGTCCCTGCCCTGCCTGGATGTCTACAAACACTTTCCCTGCCCTCTCTCTGCATGTGACTTGCTCCAGAGTTAGGATGTCTACAAACACTGTCCCTGCCCTCTCTGTGCATGTGACTTGCTCCAGAGTTAGGATGTCTACAAATACTGTCACTGCCCTGGCTGGATGTCTACAAACACGGTCCCTGCCCTCTCTGTGCATGTGACTTGCTCCAGAGGTAGGATGTCTACAAATACTGTCACTGTCCTCTCTGTGCATGTGAGGTGCTCCAGAGTTAGGATGTCTACAAACACTGTCCCTGCCCTCTCTGTGCATGTGAGGTGCTCTAGAGTTAGGATGTCTACAAATACTGTCACTGCCCTCTCTGTGCATGTGAGGTGCTCCAGCGTTAGGGTGTCTACAGACGCTGTCACTGCCCTCTCTGTGCATGTGAGGTGCACCAGTGTTAGGATATCTACAGATACTGTCACCGTCCGTTCTCTGCATGTGAGGTGCTGCAGAGTTAGGATGTCTACAGACAATGGCCCTGCCATGTCTGTGCATGTGAGTTGCTCCAGAGTTAGGATGTCTACAAATACTGTCCCTGCCCTGCCTGGATGTCTACAAACACTGTCCCTGCCCTCTCTGGGCATGTGAGGTGCTCCAGAGTGAGGATGTCTACAGACGCTATCACTGTCCTCTCTGTGCATGTGAGGTGCTCCAGAGTTAGGATGTCTACAAACACTGTTGCTGCCCTCTCTGTGCATGTGAGGTGCTCAAGAGTTAGGATGTCTACAAATACTGTCCCTGCCCTGCCTGGATGTCTACAAACACTGGCCCTGCCCTCTCTCTGCATATGACTTGCACCAGAGTTAGGATGTCTACAAACACTGTCCCTGCCCTCTCTGTGCATGTGACTTGCTCAAGAGTTAGGATATCTACAAACACTGTCACTGCCCTCTCTGTGCATGTGAGGTGCCCTCTCTGTGCATGTGAGGTGCTCCAGAGTTAGGATGTCTACAAACGCTGTCGCTGCCCTCTCTGTGCATGTGAGGTGCTCCAGAGTTAGGATTTCTACACATACTGTCACTGCCCTCTCTGTGCATGTGAGTTGCTCCAGAGTTAGGATGTCTACAAATACTGTCACTGTCCTCTCTGTGCATGTGAATTGCTCAACAGTTAGGATGTCTACACATACTGTCAATGTCATCTCTGTGCATGTGAGGTGCTCCAGAGTCACTGCCCTCTCTGTGCATTTGCGAGGTACTCCAGAGTTAGGATGTCTACAAACACTGTCGCTGCTCCTCTCTGTGCATGTGAGGTGCTCCAGAGTCACTGCCCTCTCTGTGCATTTGTGAGGTGCTCCAGAGTTAGGATGTCTACAAACACTGTCACTGCCCTCTCTGTGCATGTGAGGTGCTCCAGAGTTAGGATGTCTACAAACACTGTTGCTGCCCTCTCTATGCATGTGAGTTGCTTCAGAGTCAGGATGTCTGCAGACACTGTCACTGCCCTCTCTGTGCATGCAAGGTGCTCCAAAGTCAGGATGTCTACAGACAGTGTCCCTGCCCTGTCTGAATGTCTACAATCACTGTCACTGCCCTCTCTGTGCATGTGAGGTGCTCCAGAGTTAGGATGTCTACAGACACTGTCACTGCCCTCTCTGTGCATGTGAGGTGCTCCAGAGTTAGGATGTCTACAGACACTGTCACTGCCCTCTCTGTGCATGTGAGGTGCTCCAGAGTTAGGATGTCCACAGATACTGTCACTGTCCGTTCTCTTCATGTGAGGTGCTCCAGAGTTAGGATGTCTACAGACACTGGCCCTGCCATGTCTGTGAGTTGCTCCAGAGGTAGGATGTCTACAAATACTGTCACTGTCCTCTCTGTGCATGTGAGGTGCTCCAGAGTCACTACCCTCTCTGTGCATGTGAGATGCTCCAGAGTTAGGATGTCCGCAAACACTGTCCCTGCCCTCTCTGTGCATGTGAGGTGCTCCAGAGTTAGGATGTCTACAAATACTGTCACTGCCCTCTCTGTGCATGTGAGGTGCTCCAGTGTTAGGATGTCTACAGACACTGTCACTGCCCTCTCTGTGCATGTGAGGTGCTCCAATGTTAGGATGTCTACAGATACTCTCACTGTCCGTTCTCTGCATGTGAGGTGCTGCAGAGTTAGGATGTCTACAGACACTGGCCCTGCCATGTCTGTGCATGTGAGTTGCTCCAGAGTTAGGATGTCTACAAATACTGTCCCTGCCGTGCCTGGATGTCTACAAACACTGTCCCTGCCCTCTCTCTGCATGTGACTTGCTCCAGAGTTAGGATGTCTACAAACACTGTCCCTGCCCTCTCTGTGCATGTGACTTGCTCCAGAGTTAGGATGTCTACAAATACTGTCACTGCCCTGGCTGGATGTCTACAAACACGGTCCCTGCCCTCTCTGTGCATGTGACTTGCTCCAGAGGTAGGATGTCTACAAATACTGTCACTGCCCTATCTGTGCATGCGAGGTGCTCCAGAATTAGGATTTCTACACATACTGTCACTGTCCTCTCTGTGCATGTGAATTGCTCAACAGTTAGGATGTCTACACATACTGTCAATGTCATCTTTGTGCATGTGAGGTGCTCCAGAGTCACTGCCCTCTCTGTGCATTTGCGAGGTACTCCAGAGTTAGGATGTCTACAAACACTGTCGCTGCTCCTCTCTGTGCATGTGAGGTGCTCCAGAGTCACTGCCCTCTCTGTGCATTTGTGAGGTGCTCCAGAGTTAGGATGTCTACAAACACTGTCACTGCCCTCTCTGTGCATGTGAGGTGCTCCAGAGTTAGGATGTCTACAAACACTGTTGCTGCCCTCTCTATGCATGTGAGTTGCTCCAGAGTCAGGATGTCTGCAGACACTGTCACTGCCCTCTCTGTGCATGCAAGGTGCTCCAAAGTCAGGATGTCTACAGACAGTGTCCCTGCCCTGTCTGAATGTCTACAATCACTGTCACTGCCCTCTCTGTGCATGTGAGGTGCTCCAGAGTTAGGATGTCTACAGACACTGTCACTGCCCTCTCTGTGGATGTGAGGTGCTCCAGAGTTAGGATGTCTACAGACACTGTCACTGCCCTCTCTGTGCATGTGAGGTGCTCCAGAGTTAGGATGTCCACAGATACTGTCACTGTCCGTTCTCTTCATGTGAGGTGCTCCAGAGTTAGGATGTCTACAGACACTGGCCCTGCCATGTCTGTGAGTTGCTCCAGAGGTAGGATGTCTACAAATACTGTCACTGTCCTCTCTGTGCATGTGAGGTGCTCCAGAGTCACTGCCCTCTCTGTGCATGTGAGATGCTCCAGAGTTAGGATGTCCGCAAACACTGTCCCTGCCCTCTCTGTGCATGTGAGGTGCTCCAGAGTTAGGATGTCTACAAATACTGTCACTGCCCTCTCTGTGCATGTGAGGTGCTCCAGTGTTAGGATGTCTACAGACACTGTCACTGCCCTCTCTGTGCATGTGAGGTGCTCCAATGTTAGGATGTCTACAGATACTCTCACTGTCCGTTCTCTGCATGTGAGGTGCTGCAGAGTTAGGATGTCTACAGACACTGGCCCTGCCATGTCTGTGCATGTGAGTTGCTCCAGAGTTAGGATGTCTACAAATACTGTCCCTGCCGTGCCTGGATGTCTACAAACACTGTCCCTGCCCTCTCTCTGCATGTGACTTGCTCCAGAGTTAGGATGTCTACAAACACTGTCCCTGCCCTCTCTGTGCATGTGACTTGCTCCAGAGTTAGGATGTCTACAAATACTGTCACTGCCCTGGCTGGATGTCTACAAACACGGTCCCTGCCCTCTCTGTGCATGTGACTTGCTCCAGAGGTAGGATGTCTACAAATACTGTCACTGCCCTATCTGTGCATGCGAGGTGCTCCAGAATTAGGATTTCTACACATACTGTCACTGCCCTCTCTGTGCATGTGAGGTGCTCCAGAGTTAGGATGTCTACAAAAACTGTCCCTGCCCTCTCTGTGCATGTGAGGTGCTCCAGAGTTAGGATGTCTACAAATACTGTCACTGCCCTCTCTGTGCATGTGAGGTGCTCCAGAGTTAGGATGTCTACAGACACTGTCACTGCCCTCTCTGTGCATGTGAGGTGCTCCAGAGTTAGGATGTCTACAGACACTGTCACTGCCCTCTCTGTGCATGTGAGGTGCACCAGTGTTAGGATATCTACAGATACTGTCACTGTCCGTTCTCTGCATGTGAGGTGCTGCAGAGTTAGGATGTCTACAGACACTGGCCCTGCCATGTCTGTGCATGTGAGTTGCTCCAGAGTTAGGATGTCTACAAATACTGTCCCTGCCCTGCCTGGATGTCTACAAACACTGTCCCTGCCCTCTCTGGGCATGTGAGGTGCTCCAGAGTGAGGATGTCTACAGACGCTATCACTGTCCTCTCTGTGCATGTGAGGTGCTCCAGAGTTAGGATGTCTACAAACACTGTTGCTGCCCTCTCTGTGCATGTGAGGTGCTCAAGAGTTAGGATGTCTACAAACACTGTCACTGCCCTCTCTGTGCATGTGAGGTGCCCTCTCTGTGCATGTGAGGTGCTCCAGAGTTAGGATGTCTACAAATGCTGTCGCTGCCCTCTCTGTGCATGTGAGGTGCTCCAGAGTTAGGATTTCTACACATACTGTCACTGCCCTCTCTGTGCATGTGAGTTGCTCCAGAGTTAGGATGTCTACAAATACTGTCACTGTCCTCTCTGTGCATGTGAATTGCTCCACAGTTAGGATGTCTACACATACTGTCAATGTCATCTCTGTGCATGTGAGGTGCTCCAGAGTCACTGCCCTCTCTGTGCATTTGCGAGGTACTCAAGAGTTAGGCTGTCTACAAACACTGTCGCTGCTCCTCTCTGTGCATGTGAGGTGCTCCAGAGTCACTGCCCTCTCTGTGCATTTGTGAGGTGCTCCAGAGTTAGGATGTCTACAAACACTGTCACTGCCCTCTCTGTGCTTGTGAGGTGCTCCAGAGTTAGGATGTCTACAAACACTGTTGCTGCCCTCTCTATGCATGTGAGTTGCTCCAGAGTCAGGATGTCTGCAGACACTGTCACTGCCCTCTCTGTGCATGCAAGGTGCTCCAAAGTCAGGATGTCTACAGACAGTGTCCCTGCCCTGTCTGAATGTCTACAATCACTGTCACTGCCCTCTCTGTGCATGTGAGGTACTCCAGAGTTAGGATGTCTACAGACACTGTCACTGACCTCTCTGTGCATGTGAGGTGCTCCAGAGTTAGGATGTCTACAGACACTGTCACTGCCCTCTCTGTGCATGTGAGGTGCTCCAGAGTTAGGATGTCTACAGATACTGTCACTGTCCGTTCTCTTCATGTGAGGTGCTCCAGAGTTAGGATGTCTACAAACACTGGCCCTGCCATGTCTGTGAGTTGCTCCAGAGTTAGGATGTCTACAAATACTGTCCCTGCCCTGCCTGGATGTCTACAAACACTGTCCCTGCCCTCTCTGTGCATGTGACTTGCTCCAGAGTTAGGATGTCTACAAACACTGTCCCTGCCCTCTCTGTGCATGTGACTTGCTCCAGAGTTAGGATGTCTACAAATACTGTCACTGCCCTGGCTGGATGTCTACAAACACGGTCCCTGCCCTCTCTGTGCATGTGACTTGCTCCAGAGGTAGGATGTCTACAAATACTGTCACTGTCCTCTCTGTGCATGTGAGGTGCTCCAGAGTCACTGCCCTCTCTGTGCATGTGAGGTGCTCCAGAGTTAGGATGTCTACAAACACTGTCCCTGCCCTCTCTGTGCATGTGAGGTGCTCCTGAGTTAGGATGTCTACAAATACTGTCACTGCCCTCTCTGTGTATGTGAGGTGCTCCAGAGTTAGGATGTCTACAGACACTGTCACTGCCCTCTCTGTGCATGTGTGGTGCTCCAGTGTTAGGATGTCTACAGATACTGTCACTGTCCGTTCTCTGCATGTGAGGTGCTGCAGAGTTAGGATGTCTACAGACACAGGCCCTGCCATGTCTGTGCATGTGAGTTGCTCCAGAGTTAGGATGTCAACAAATACTGTCCCTGCCGTGCCTGGATGTCTACAAACACTGTCCCTGCCCACTCTGTGCATGTGACTTGCTCCAGAGTTAGGATGTCTACAAACACTGTCCCTGCCCTCTCTGTGCATGTGACTTGCTCCAGAGTTAGGATGTCTACAAATACTGTCACTGCCCTGTCTGGATGTCTACAAACACTGTCCCTGCCCTCTCTGTGCATGTGACTTGCTCCAGAGTTAGGATGTCTACAGACACTGTCACTGCCCTCTCTGTGCATGTGAGGTGCTCCAGAGTTAGGATGTCTACAGATACTGTCACTGTCCGTTCTCTTCATGTGAGGTGCTCCAGAGTTAGGATGTCTACAGACACTGGCCCTGCCATGTCTGTGAGTTGCTCCAGAGTTAGGATGTCTACAAATACTGTCCCTGCCCTGCCTGGATGTCTACAAACACTGTCCCTGCCCTCTCTCTGCATGTGACTTGCTCCAGAGTTAGGATGTCTACAAACACTGTCACTGCCCTCTCTGTGCATGTGAGGTGCTCCAGTGTTAGGATGTCTACAGATACTGTCACTGTCCGTTCTCTGCATGTGAGGTGCTGCAGAGTTAGGATGTCTACAGACACTGGCCCTGCCATGTCTGTGCATGTGACTTGCTCCAGAGGTAGGATGTCTACAAATACTGTCACTGCCCTATCTGTGCATGCGAGGTGCTCCAGAATTAGGATTTCTACACATACTGTCACTGCCCTCTCTGTGCATGTGAGGTGCTCCAGAGTTAGGATGTCTACAAAAACTGTCCCTGCCCTCTCTGTGCATGTGAGGTGCTCCAGAGTTAGGATGTCTACAAATACTGTCACTGCCCTCTCTGTGCATGTGAGGTGCTCCAGAGTTAGGATGTCTACAGACACTGTCACTGCCCTCTCTGTGCATGTGAGGTGCTCCAGAGTTAGGATGTCTACAGATACTGTCACTGCCCTCTCTGTGCATGTGAGGTGCACCAGTGTTAGGATATCTACAGATACTGTCACTGTCCGTTCTCTGCATGTGAGGTGCTGCAGAGTTAGGATGTCTACAGACACTGGCCCTGCCATGTCTGTGCATGTGAGTTGCTCCAGAGTTAGGATGTCTACAAATACTGTCCCTGCCCTGCCTGGATGTCTACAAACACTGTCCCTGCCCTCTCTGGGCATGTGAGGTGCTCCAGAGTGAGGATGTCTACAGACGCTATCACTGTCCTCTCTGTGCATGTGAGGTGCTCCAGAGTTAGGATGTCTACAAACACTGTTGCTGCCCTCTCTGTGCATGTGAGGTGCTCAAGAGTTAGGATGTCTACAAACACTGTCACTGCCCTCTCTGTGCATGTGAGGTGCCCTCTCTGTGCATGTGAGGTGCTCCAGAGTTAGGATGTCTACAAATGCTGTCGCTGCCCTCTCTGTGCATGTGAGGTGCTCCAGAGTTAGGATTTCTACACATACTGTCACTGCCCTCTCTGTGCATGTGAGTTGCTCCAGAGTTAGGATGTCTACAAATACTGTCACTGTCCTCTCTGTGCATGTGAATTGCTCCACAGTTAGGATGTCTACACATACTGTCAATGTCATCTCTGTGCATGTGAGGTGCTCCAGAGTCACTGCCCTCTCTGTGCATTTGCGAGGTACTCAAGAGTTAGGCTGTCTACAAACACTGTCGCTGCTCCTCTCTGTGCATGTGAGGTGCTCCAGAGTCACTGCCCTCTCTGTGCATTTGTGAGGTGCTCCAGAGTTAGGATGTCTACAAACACTGTCACTGCCCTCTCTGTGCTTGTGAGGTGCTCCAGAGTTAGGATGTCTACAAACACTGTTGCTGCCCTCTCTATGCATGTGAGTTGCTCCAGAGTCAGGATGTCTGCAGACACTGTCACTGCCCTTTTTGTGCATGCAAGGTGCTCCAAAGTCAGGATGTCTACAGACATTGTCCCTGCCCTGTCTGAATGTCTACAATCACTGTCACTGCCCTCTCTGTGCATGTGAGGTGCTCCAGAGTTAGGATGTCTACAGACACTGTCACTGACCTCTCTGTGCATGTGAGGTGCTCCAGAGTTAGGATGTCTACAGACACTGTCACTGCCCTCTCTGTGCATGTGAGGTGCTCCAGAGTTAGGATGTCTACAGATACTGTCACTGTCCGTTCTCTTCATGTGAGGTGCTCCAGAGTTAGGATGTCTACAAACACTGGCCCTGCCATGTCTGTGAGTTGCTCCAGAGTTAGGATGTCTACAAATACTGTCCCTGCCCTGCCTGGATGTCTACAAACACTGTCCCTGCCCTCTCTGTGCATGTGACTTGCTCCAGAGTTAGGATGTCTACAAACACTGTCCCTGCCCTCTCTGTGCATGTGACTTGCTCCAGAGTTAGGATGTCTACAAATACTGTCACTGCCCTGGCTGGATGTCTACAAACACGGTCCCTGCCCTCTCTGTGCATGTGACTTGCTCCAGAGGTAGGATGTCTACAAATACTGTCACTGTCCTCTCTGTGCATGTGAGGTGCTCCAGAGTCACTGCCCTCTCTGTGCATGTGAGGTGCTCCAGAGTTAGGATGTCTACAAACACTGTCCCTGCCCTCTCTGTGCATGTGAGGTGCTCCTGAGTTAGGATGTCTACAAATACTGTCACTGCCCTCTCTGTGTATGTGAGGTGCTCCAGAGTTAGGATGTCTACAGACACTGTCACTGCCCTCTCTGTGCATGTGAGGTGCTCCAGTGTTAGGATGTCTACAGATACTGTCACTGTCCGTTCTCTGCATGTGAGGTGCTGCAGAGTTAGGATGTCTACAGACACAGGCCCTGCCATGTCTGTGCATGTGAGTTGCTCCAGAGTTAGGATGTCAACAAATACTGTCCCTGCCGTGCCTGGATGTCTACAAACACTGTCCCTGCCCACTCTGTGCATGTGACTTGCTCCAGAGTTAGGATGTCTACAAACACTGTCCCTGCCCTCTCTGTGCATGTGACTTGCTCCAGAGTTAGGATGTCTACAAATACTGTCACTGCCCTGTCTGGATGTCTACAAACACTGTCCCTGCCCTCTCTGTGCATGTGACTTGCTCCAGAGTTAGGATGTCTACAGACACTGTCACTGCCCTCTCTGTGCATGTGAGGTGCTCCAGAGTTAGGATGTCTACAGATACTGTCACTGTCCGTTCTCTTCATGTGAGGTGCTCCAGAGTTAGGATGTCTACAGACACTGGCCCTGCCATGTCTGTGAGTTGCTCCAGAGTTAGGATGTCTACAAATACTGTCCCTGCCCTGCCTGGATGTCTACAAACACTGTCCCTGCCCTCTCTCTGCATGTGACTTGCTCCAGAGTTAGGATGTCTACAAACACTGTCACTGCCCTCTCTGTGCATGTGAGGTGCTCCAGTGTTAGGATGTCTACAGATACTGTCACTGTCCGTTCTCTGCATGTGAGGTGCTGCAGAGTTAGGATGTCTACAGACACTGGCCCTGCCATGTCTGTGCATGTGAGTTGCTCCAGAGTTAGGATGTCTACAAATACTGTCCCTGCCGTGCCTGGATGTCTACAAACACTGTCCCTGCCCACTCTGTGCATGTGACTTGCTCCAGAGTTAGGATGTCTACAAACACTGTCCCTGCCCTCTCTGTGCATGTGACTTGCTCCAGAGTTAGGATGTCTACAAATACTGTCACTGCCCTGTCTGGATGTCTACAAACACTGTCCCTGCCCTCTCTGTGCATGTGACTTGCTCCAGAGTTAGGATGTCTACAGACACTGTCACTGCCCTCTCTGTGCATGTGAGGTGCTCCAGAGTTAGGATGTCTACAGATACTGTCACTGTCCGTTCTCTTCATGTGAGGTGCTCCAGAGTTAGGATGTCTACAGACACTGGCCCTGCCATGTCTGTGAGTTGCTCCAGAGTTAGGATGTCTACAAATACTGTCCCTGCCCTGCCTGGATGTCTACAAACACTGTCCCTGCCCTCTCTCTGCATGTGACTTGCTCCAGAGTTAGGATGTCTACAAACACTGTCCCTGCCCTCTCTGTGCATGTGACTTGCTCCAGAGTTAGGATGTCTACAAATACTGTCACTGCCCTGGCTGGATGTCTACAAACACGGTCCCTGCCCTCTCTGTGCATGTGACTTGCTCCAGAGGTAGGATGTCTACAAATACTGTCACTGTCCTCTCTGTGCATGTGAGGTGCTCCAGAGTTAGGATGTCTACAAACACTGTCCCTGCCCTCTCTGTGCATGTGAGGTGCTCTAGAGTTAGGATGTCTACAAATACTGTCACTGCCCTCTCTGTGCATGTGAGGTGCTCCAGAGTTAGGATGTCTACAGACACTGTCACTGCCCTCTCTGTGCATGTGAGGTGCACCAGTGTTAGGATATCTACAGATACTGTCACTGTCCGTTCTCTGCATGTGAGGTGCTGCAGAGTTAGGCTGTCTACAGACACTGGCCCTGCCATGTCTGTGCATGTGAGTTGCTCCAGAGTTAGGATGTCTACAAATACTGTCCCTGCCCTGCCTGGATGTCAACAAACACTGTCCCTGCCCTCTCTGGGCATGTGAGATGCTCCAGAGTGAGGATGTCTACAGACGATATCACTGTCCTCTCTGTGCATGTGAGGTGCTCCAGAGTTAGGATGTCTACAAACACTGTTGATGCCCTCTCTGTGCATGTGAGGTGCTCAAGAGTTAGGATGTCTACAAACACTGTCACTGCCCTCTCTGTGCATGTGAGGTGCCCTCTCTGTGCATGTGAGGTGCTCCAGAGTTAGGATGTCTACAAACGCTGTCGCTGCCCTCTCTGTGCATGTGAGGTGCTCCAGAGTTAGGATTTCTACACATACTGTCACTGCCCTCTCTGTGCATGTGAGTTGCTCCAGAGTTAGGATGTCTACAAATACTGTCACTGTCCTCTCTGTGCATGTGAATTGCTCCACAGTTAGGATGTCTACACATACTGTCAATGTCATCTCTGTGCATGTGAGGTGCTCCAGAGTCACTGCCCTCTCTGTGCATTTGCGAGGTACTCCAGAGTTAGGATGTCTACAAACACTGTCGCTGCTCCTCTCTGTGCATGTGAGGTGCTCCAGAGTCACTGCCCTCTCTGTGCATTTGTGAGGTGCTCCAGAGTTAGGATGTCTACAAACACTGTCACTGCCCTCTCTGTGCATGTGAGGTGCTCCAGAGTTAGGATGTCTACAAACACTGTTGCTGCCCTCTCTATGCATGTGAGTTGCTCCAGAGTCAGGATGTCTGCAGACACTGTCACTGCCCTCTCTGTGCATGCAAGGTGCTCCAAAGTCAGGATGTCTACAGACAGTGTCCCTGCCCTGTCTGAATGTCTACAATCACTGTCACTGCCCTCTCTGTGCATGTGAGGTGCTCCAGAGTTAGGATGTCTACAGACACTGTCACTGACCTCTCTGTGCATGTGAGGTGCTCCAGAGTTAGGATGTCCACAGATACTGTCACTGTCCGTTCTCTTCATGTGAGGTGCTCCAGAGTTAGGATGTCTACAGACACTGGCCCTGCCATGTCTGTGAGTTGCTCCAGAGTTAGGATGTCTACAAATACTGTCCCTGCCCTGCCTGGATGTCTACAAACACTGTCCCTGCCCTCTCTGTGCATGTAACTTGCTCCAGAGTTAGGATGTCTACAAACACTGTCCCTGCCCTCTCTGTGCATGTGACTTGCTCCAGAGTTAGGATGTCTACAAATACTGTCACTGCCCTGGCTGGATGTCTACAAACACGGTCCCTGCCCTCTCTGTGCATGTGACTTGCTCCAGAGGTAGGATGTCTACAAATAATGTCACTGTCCTCTCTGTGCATGTGAGGTGCTCCAGAGTCACTGCCCTCTCTGTGCATGTGAGGTGCTCCAGAGTTAGGATGTCTACAAACACTGTCCCTGCCCTCTCTGTGCATGTGAGGTGCTCCTGAGTTAGGATGTCTACAGACACTGTCACTGCCCTCTCTGTGCATGTGAGGTGCTCCAGTGTTAGGATGTCTACAGATACTGTCACTGTCCGTTCTCTGCATGTGAGGTGCTGCAGAGTTAGGATGTCTACAGACACTGGCCATGCTATGTCTGTGCATGTGAGTTGCTCCAGAGTTAGGATGTCTACAAATACTGTCCCTGCCGTGCCTGGATGTCTACAAACACTGTCCCTGCCCACTCTGTGCATGTGACTTGCTCCAGAGTTAGGATGTCTACAAACACTGTCCCTGCCCTCTCTGTGCATGTGACTTGCTCCAGAGTTAGGATGTCTACAAATACTGTCACTGCCCTGTCTGGATGTCTACAAACACTGTCCCTGCCCTCTCTGTGCATGTGACTTGCTCCAGAGTTAGGATGTCTACAGACACTGTCACTGCCCTCTCTGTGCATGTGAGGTGCTCCAGAGTTAGGATGTCTACAGACACTGTCACTGTCCGTTCTCTTCATGTGAGGTGCTCCAGAGTTAGGATGTCTACAGACACTGGCCCTGCCATGTCTGTGAGTTGCTCCAGAGTTAGGATGTCTACAAATACTGTCCCTGCCCTGCCTGGATGTCTACAAACACTGTCCCTGCCCTCTCTCTGCATGTGACTTGCTCCAGAGTTAGGATGTCTACAAACACTGTCCCTGCCCTCTCTGTGCATGTGACTTGCTCCAGAGTTAGGATGTCTACAAATACTGTCACTGCCCTGGCTGGATGTCTACAAACACGGTCCCTGCCCTCTCTGTGCATGTGACTTGCTCCAGAGGTAGGATGTCTACAAATACTGTCACTGTCCTCTCTGTGCATGTGAGGTGCTCCAGAGTCACTGCCCTCTCTGTGCATGTGAGGTGCTCCAGAGTTAGGATGTCTACAAACACTGTCCCTGCCCTCTCTGTGCATGTGAGGTGCTCCTGAGTTAGGATGTCTACAGACACTGTCACTGCCCTCTCTGTGCATGTGAGGTGCTCCAGTGTTAGGATGTCTACAGATACTGTCACTGTCCGTTCTCTGCATGTGAGGTGCTGCAGAGTTAGGATGTCTACAGACACTGGCCATGCTATGTCTGTGCATGTGAGTTGCTCCAGAGTTAGGATGTCTACAAATACTGTCCCTGCCGTGCCTGGATGTCTACAAACACTGTCCCTGCCCACGCTGTGCATGTGACTTGCTCCAGAGTTAGGATGTCTACAAACACTGTCCCTGCCCTCTCTGTGCATGTGACTTGCTCCAGAGTTAGGATGTCTACAAATACTGTCACTGCCCTGTCTGGATGTCTACAAACACTGTCCCTGCCCTCTCTGTGCATGTGACTTGCTCCAGAGTTAGGATGTCTACAGACACTGTCACTGCCCTCTCTGTGCATGTGAGGTGCTCCAGAGTTAGGATGTCTACAGACACTGTCACTGTCCGTTCTCTTCATGTGAGGTGCTCCAGAGTTAGGATGTCTACAGACACTGGCCCTGCCATGTCTGTGAGTTGCTCCAGAGTTAGGATGTCTACAAATACTGTCCCTGCCCTGCCTGGATGTCTACAAACACTGTCCCTGCCCTCTCTCTGCATGTGACTTGCTCCAGAGTTAGGATGTCTACAAACACTGTCCCTGCCCTCTCTGTGCATGTGACTTGCTCCAGAGTTAGGATGTCTACAAATACTGTCACTGCCCTGGCTGGATGTCTACAAACACGGTCCCTGCCCTCTCTGTGCATGTGACTTGCTCCAGAGGTAGGATGTCTACAAATACTGTCACTGTCCTCTCTGTGCATGTGAGGTGCTCCAGAGTCACTGCCCTCTCTGTGCATGTGAGGTGCTCCAGAGTTAGGATGTCTACAAACACTGTCCCTGCCCTCTCTGTGCATGTGAGGTGCTCTAGAGTTAGGATGTCTACAAATACTGTCACTGCCCTCTCTGTGCATGTGAGGTACTCCAGAGTTAGGATGTCTACAGACACTGTCACTGCCCTCTCTGTGCATGTGAGGTGCACCAGTGTTAGGATATCTACAGATACTGTCACTGTCCGTTCTCTGCATGTGAGGTGCTGCAGAGTTAGGATGTCTACAGACACTGGCCCTGCCATGTCTGTGCATGTGAGTTGCTCCAGAGTTAGGATGTCTACAAATACTGTCCCTGCCCTGCCTGAATGTCTACAACCACTGTCCCTGCCCACTCTGTGCATGTGACTTGCTTCAGAGTTAGGATGACTACAAACACTGTCCCTGCCCTCTCTGTGCATGTGACTTGCTCCAGAGGTAGGATGTCTACAAATACTGTCACTGTCCTCTCTGTGCATGTGAGGTGCTCCAGAGTCACTGCCCTCTCTGTGCATGTGAGGTGCTCCATTGTTAGGATGTCTACAAATACTGTCACTGCCCTCTCTGTGCATGTGAGGTGCTCCAGAGTTAGGATGTCTAAAAAAACTGTCACTGTCCTCTCTGTGCATGTGAGGTGCTCCAGAGTTAGGATGTCTACAAATACTGTCCCTGCCGTGCCTGGATGTCTACAAACACTGTTCCTGCCCACTCTGTGCATGTGACTTGCTCCAGAGTTAGGATGTCTACAAACACTGTCCCTGCCCTCTCTGTGCATGTGACTTGCTCCAGAGTTAGGATGTCTACAAATACTGTCACTGCCCTGTCTGGATGTCTACAAACACTGTCCCTGCCCTCTCTGTGCATGTGACTTGCTCCAGAGTTAGGATGTCTACAGACACTGTCACTGCCCTCTCTGTGCATGTGAGGTGCTCCAGAGTTAGGATGTCTACAGATACTGTCACTGTCCGTTCTCTTCATGTGAGGTGCTCCAGAGTTAGGATGTCTACAGACACTGGCCCTGCCATGTCTGTGAGTTGCTCCAGAGTTAGGATGTCTACAAATACTGTCCCTGCCCTGCCTGGATGTCTACAAACACTGTCCCTGCCCTCTCTCTGCATGTGACTTGCTCCAGAGTTAGGATGTCTACAAACACTGTCCCTGCCCTCTCTGTGCATGTGACTTGCTCCAGAGTTAGGATGTCTACAAATACTGTCACTGCCCTGGCTGGATGTCTACAAACACGGTCCCTGCCCTCTCTGTGCATGTGACTTGCTCCAGAGGTAGGATGTCTACAAATACTGTCACTGTCCTCTCTGTGCATGTGAGGTGCTCCAGAGTCACTGCCCTCTCTGTGCATGTGAGGTGCTCCAGAGTTAGGATGTCTACAGACACTGTCACTGCCCTCTCTGTGCATGTGAGGTGCTCCAGAGTTAGGATGTCTACAGACACTGTCACTGCCCTCTCTGTGCATGTGAGGTGCACCAGTGTTAGGATATCTACAGATACTGTCACTGTCCGTTCTCTGCATGTGAGGTGCTGCAGAGTTAGGATGTCTACAGACACTGGCCCTGCCATGTCTGTGCATGTGAGTTGCTCCAGAGTTAGGATGTCTACAAATACTGTCCCTGCCCTGCCTGGATGTCTACAAACACTGTCCCTGCCCTCTCTGGGCATGTGAGGTGCTCCAGAGTGAGGATGTCTACAGACGCTATCACTGTCCTCTCTGTGCATGTGAGGTGCTCCAGAGTTAGGATGTCTACAAACACTGTTGCTGCCCTCTCTGTGCATGTGAGGTGCTCAAGAGTTAGGATGTCTACAAACACTGTCACTGCCCTCTCTGTGCATGTGAGGTGCCCTCTCTGTGCATGTGAGGTGCTCCAGAGTTAGGATGTCTACAAATGCTGTCGCTGCCCTCTCTGTGCATGTGAGGTGCTCCAGAGTTAGGATTTCTACACATACTGTCACTGCCCTCTCTGTGCATGTGAGTTGCTCCAGAGTTAGGATGTCTACAAATACTGTCACTGTCCTCTCTGTGCATGTGAATTGCTCCACAGTTAGGATGTCTACACATACTGTCAATGTCATCTCTGTGCATGTGAGGTGCTCCAGAGTCACTGCCCTCTCTGTGCATTTGCGAGGTACTCAAGAGTTAGGCTGTCTACAAACACTGTCGCTGCTCCTCTCTGTGCATGTGAGGTGCTCCAGAGTCACTGCCCTCTCTGTGCATTTGTGAGGTGCTCCAGAGTTAGGATGTCTACAAACACTGTCACTGCCCTCTCTGTGCTTGTGAGGTGCTCCAGAGTTAGGATGTCTACAAACACTGTTGCTGCCCTCTCTATGCATGTGAGTTGCTCCAGAGTCAGGATGTCTGCAGACACTGTCACTGCCCTCTCTGTGCATGCAAGGTGCTCCAAAGTCAGGATGTCTACAGACAGTGTCCCTGCCCTGTCTGAATGTCTACAATCACTGTCACTGCCCTCTCTGTGCATGTGAGGTGCTCCAGAGTTAGGATGTCTACAGACACTGTCACTGACCTCTCTGTGCATGTGAGGTGCTCCAGAGTTAGGATGTCTACAGACACTGTCACTGCCCTCTCTGTGCATGTGAGGTGCTCCAGAGTTAGGATGTCTACAGATACTGTCACTGTCCGTTCTCTTCATGTGAGGTGCTCCAGAGTTAGGATGTCTACAAACACTGGCCCTGCCATGTCTGTGAGTTGCTCCAGAGTTAGGATGTCTACAAATACTGTCCCTGCCCTGCCTGGATGTCTACAAACACTGTCCCTGCCCTCTCTGTGCATGTGACTTGCTCCAGAGTTAGGATGTCTACAAACACTGTCCCTGCCCTCTCTGTGCATGTGACTTGCTCCAGAGTTAGGATGTCTACAAATACTGTCACTGCCCTGGCTGGATGTCTACAAACACGGTCCCTGCCCTCTCTGTGCATGTGACTTGCTCCAGAGGTAGGATGTCTACAAATACTGTCACTGTCCTCTCTGTGCATGTGAGGTGCTCCAGAGTCACTGCCCTCTCTGTGCATGTGAGGTGCTCCAGAGTTAGGATGTCTACAAACACTGTCCCTGCCCTCTCTGTGCATGTGAGGTGCTCCTGAGTTAGGATGTCTACAAATACTGTCACTGCCCTCTCTGTGTATGTGAGGTGCTCCAGAGTTAGGATGTCTACAGACACTGTCACTGCCCTCTCTGTGCATGTGAGGTGCTCCAGTGTTAGGATGTCTACAGATACTGTCACTGTCCGTTCTCTGCATGTGAGGTGCTGCAGAGTTAGGATGTCTACAGACACAGGCCCTGCCATGTCTGTGCATGTGAGTTGCTCCAGAGTTAGGATGTCAACAAATACTGTCCCTGCCGTGCCTGGATGTCTACAAACACTGTCCCTGCCCACTCTGTGCATGTGACTTGCTCCAGAGTTAGGATGTCTACAAACACTGTCCCTGCCCTCTCTGTGCATGTGACTTGCTCCAGAGTTAGGATGTCTACAAATACTGTCACTGCCCTGTCTGGATGTCTACAAACACTGTCCCTGCCCTCTCTGTGCATGTGACTTGCTCCAGAGTTAGGATGTCTACAGACACTGTCACTGCCCTCTCTGTGCATGTGAGGTGCTCCAGAGTTAGGATGTCTACAGATACTGTCACTGTCCGTTCTCTTCATGTGAGGTGCTCCAGAGTTAGGATGTCTACAGACACTGGCCCTGCCATGTCTGTGAGTTGCTCCAGAGTTAGGATGTCTACAAATACTGTCCCTGCCCTGCCTGGATGTCTACAAACACTGTCCCTGCCCTCTCTCTGCATGTGACTTGCTCCAGAGTTAGGATGTCTACAAACACTGTCACTGCCCTCTCTGTGCATGTGAGGTGCTCCAGTGTTAGGATGTCTACAGATACTGTCACTGTCCGTTCTCTGCATGTGAGGTGCTGCAGAGTTAGGATGTCTACAGACACTGGCCCTGCCATGTCTGTGCATGTGAGTTGCTCCAGAGTTAGGATGTCTACAAATACTGTCCCTGCCGTGCCTGGATGTCTACAAACACTGTCCCTGCCCACTCTGTGCATGTGACTTGCTCCAGAGTTAGGATGTCTACAAACACTGTCCCTGCCCTCTCTGTGCATGTGACTTGCTCCAGAGTTAGGATGTCTACAAATACTGTCACTGCCCTGTTTGGATGTCTACAAACACTGTCCCTGCCCTCTCTGTGCATGTGACTTGCTCCAGAGTTAGGATGTCTACAGACACTGTCACTGCCCTCTCTGTGCATGTGAGGTGCTCCAGAGTTAGGATGTCTACAGATACTGTCACTGTCCGTTCTCTTCATGTGAGGTGCTCCAGAGTTAGGATGTCTACAGACACTGGCCCTGCCATGTCTGTGAGTTGCTCCAGAGTTAGGATGTCTACAAATACTGTCCCTGCCCTGCCTGGATGTCTACAAACACTGTCCCTGCCCTCTCTCTGCATGTGACTTGCTCCAGAGTTAGGATGTCTACAAACACTGTCCCTGCCCTCTCTGTGCATGTGACTTGCTCCAGAGTTAGGATGTCTACAAATACTGTCACTGCCCTGGCTGGATGTCTACAAACACGGTCCCTGCCCTCTCTGTGCATGTGACTTGCTCCAGAGGTAGGATGTCTACAAATACTGTCACTGTCCTCTCTGTGCATGTGAGGTGCTCCAGAGTTAGGATGTGTACAAACACTGTCCCTGCCCTCTCTGTGCATGTGAGGTGCTCTAGAGTTAGGATGTCTACAAATACTGTCACTGCCCTCTCTGTGCATGTGAGGTGCTCCAGAGTTAGGATGTCTACAGACACTGTCACTGCCCTCTCTGTGCATGTGAGGTGCACCAGTGTTAGGATATCTACAGATACTGTCACTGTCCGTTCTCTGCATGTGAGGTGCTGCAGAGTTAGGCTGTCTACAGACACTGGCCCTGCCATGTCTGTGCATGTGAGTTGCTCCAGAGTTAGGATGTCTACAAATACTGTCCCTGCCCTGCCTGGATGTCAACAAACACTGTCCCTGCCCTCTCTGGGCATGTGAGATGCTCCAGAGTGAGGATGTCTACAGACGATATCACTGTCCTCTCTGTGCATGTGAGGTGCTCCAGAGTTAGGATGTCTACAAACACTGTTGATGCCCTCTCTGTGCATGTGAGGTGCTCAAGAGTTAGGATGTCTACAAACACTGTCACTGCCCTCTCTGTGCATGTGAGGTGCCCTCTCTGTGCATGTGAGGTGCTCCAGAGTTAGGATGTCTACAAACGCTGTCGCTGCCCTCTCTGTGCATGTGAGGTGCTCCAGAGTTAGGATTTCTACACATACTGTCACTGCCCTCTCTGTGCATGTGAGTTGCTCCAGAGTTAGGATGTCTACAAATACTGTCACTGTCCTCTCTGTGCATGTGAATTGCTCCACAGTTAGGATGTCTACACATACTGTCAATGTCATCTCTGTGCATGTGAGGTGCTCCAGAGTCACTGCCCTCTCTGTGCATTTGCGAGGTACTCCAGAGTTAGGATGTCTACAAACACTGTCGCTGCTCCTCTCTGTGCATGTGAGGTGCTCCAGAGTCACTGCCCTCTCTGTGCATTTGTGAGGTGCTCCAGAGTTAGGATGTCTACAAACACTGTCACTGCCCTCTCTGTGCATGTGAGGTGCTCCAGAGTTAGGATGTCTACAAACACTGTTGCTGCCCTCTCTATGCATGTGAGTTGCTCCAGAGTCAGGATGTCTGCAGACACTGTCACTGCCCTCTCTGTGCATGCAAGGTGCTCCAAAGTCAGGATGTCTACAGACAGTGTCCCTGCCCTGTCTGAATGTCTACAATCACTGTCACTGCCCTCTCTGTGCATGTGAGGTGCTCCAGAGTTAGGATGTCTACAGACACTGTCACTGACCTCTCTGTGCATGTGAGGTGCTCCAGAGTTAGGATGTCCACAGATACTGTCACTGTCCGTTCTCTTCATGTGAGGTGCTCCAGAGTTAGGATGTCTACAGACACTGGCCCTGCCATGTCTGTGAGTTGCTCCAGAGTTAGGATGTCTACAAATACTGTCCCTGCCCTGCCTGGATGTCTACAAACACTGTCCCTGCCCTCTCTGTGCATGTAACTTGCTCCAGAGTTAGGATGTCTACAAACACTGTCCCTGCCCTCTCTGTGCATGTGACTTGCTCCAGAGTTAGGATGTCTACAAATACTGTCACTGCCCTGGCTGGATGTCTACAAACACGGTCCCTGCCCTCTCTGTGCATGTGACTTGCTCCAGAGGTAGGATGTCTACAAATAATGTCACTGTCCTCTCTGTGCATGTGAGGTGCTCCAGAGTCACTGCCCTCTCTGTGCATGTGAGGTGCTCCAGAGTTAGGATGTCTACAAACACTGTCCCTGCCCTCTCTGTGCATGTGAGGTGCTCCTGAGTTAGGATGTCTACAGACACTGTCACTGCCCTCTCTGTGCATGTGAGGTGCTCCAGTGTTAGGATGTCTACAGATACTGTCACTGTCCGTTCTCTGCATGTGAGGTGCTGCAGAGTTAGGATGTCTACAGACACTGGCCATGCTATGTCTGTGCATGTGAGTTGCTCCAGAGTTAGGATGTCTACAAATACTGTCCCTGCCGTGCCTGGATGTCTACAAACACTGTCCCTGCCCACTCTGTGCATGTGACTTGCTCCAGAGTTAGGATGTCTACAAACACTGTCCCTGCCCTCTCTGTGCATGTGACTTGCTCCAGAGTTAGGATGTCTACAAATACTGTCACTGCCCTGTCTGGATGTCTACAAACACTGTCCCTGCCCTCTCTGTGCATGTGACTTGCTCCAGAGTTAGGATGTCTACAGACACTGTCACTGCCCTCTCTGTGCATGTGAGGTGCTCCAGAGTTAGGATGTCTACAGACACTGTCACTGTCCGTTCTCTTCATGTGAGGTGCTCCAGAGTTAGGATGTCTACAGACACTGGCCCTGCCATGTCTGTGAGTTGCTCCAGAGTTAGGATGTCTACAAATACTGTCCCTGCCCTGCCTGGATGTCTACAAACACTGTCCCTGCCCTCTCTCTGCATGTGACTTGCTCCAGAGTTAGGATGTCTACAAACACTGTCCCTGCCCTCTCTGTGCATGTGACTTGCTCCAGAGTTAGGATGTCTACAAATACTGTCACTGCCCTGGCTGGATGTCTACAAACACGGTCCCTGCCCTCTCTGTGCATGTGACTTGCTCCAGAGGTAGGATGTCTACAAATACTGTCACTGTCCTCTCTGTGCATGTGAGGTGCTCCAGAGTCACTGCCCTCTCTGTGCATGTGAGGTGCTCCAGAGTTAGGATGTCTACAAACACTGTCCCTGCCCTCTCTGTGCATGTGAGGTGCTCCTGAGTTAGGATGTCTACAGACACTGTCACTGCCCTCTCTGTGCATGTGAGGTGCTCCAGTGTTAGGATGTCTACAGATACTGTCACTGTCCGTTCTCTGCATGTGAGGTGCTGCAGAGTTAGGATGTCTACAGACACTGGCCATGCTATGTCTGTGCATGTGAGTTGCTCCAGAGTTAGGATGTCTACAAATACTGTCCCTGCCGTGCCTGGATGTCTACAAACACTGTCCCTGCCCACTCTGTGCATGTGACTTGCTCCAGAGTTAGGATGTCTACAAACACTGTCCCTGCCCTCTCTGTGCATGTGACTTGCTCCAGAGTTAGGATGTCTACAAATACTGTCACTGCCCTGTCTGGATGTCTACAAACACTGTCCCTGCCCTCTCTGTGCATGTGACTTGCTCCAGAGTTAGGATGTCTACAGACACTGTCACTGCCCTCTCTGTGCATGTGAGGTGCTCCAGAGTTAGGATGTCTACAGACACTGTCACTGTCCGTTCTCTTCATGTGAGGTGCTCCAGAGTTAGGATGTCTACAGACACTGGCCCTGCCATGTCTGTGAGTTGCTCCAGAGTTAGGATGTCTACAAATACTGTCCCTGCCCTGCCTGGATGTCTACAAACACTGTCCCTGCCCTCTCTCTGCATGTGACTTGCTCCAGAGTTAGGATGTCTACAAACACTGTCCCTGCCCTCTCTGTGCATGTGACTTGCTCCAGAGTTAGGATGTCTACAAATACTGTCACTGCCCTGGCTGGATGTCTACAAACACGGTCCCTGCCCTCTCTGTGCATGTGACTTGCTCCAGAGGTAGGATGTCTACAAATACTGTCACTGTCCTCTCTGTGCATGTGAGGTGCTCCAGAGTCACTGCCCTCTCTGTGCATGTGAGGTGCTCCAGAGTTAGGATGTCTACAAACACTGTCCCTGCCCTCTCTGTGCATGTGAGGTGCTCTAGAGTTAGGATGTCTACAAATACTGTCACTGCCCTCTCTGTGCATGTGAGGTACTCCAGAGTTAGGATGTCTACAGACACTGTCACTGCCCTCTCTGTGCATGTGAGGTGCACCAGTGTTAGGATATCTACAGATACTGTCACTGTCCGTTCTCTGCATGTGAGGTGCTGCAGAGTTAGGATGTCTACAGACACTGGCCCTGCCATGTCTGTGCATGTGAGTTGCTCCAGAGTTAGGATGTCTACAAATACTGTCCCTGCCCTGCCTGAATGTCTACAACCACTGTCCCTGCCCACTCTGTGCATGTGACTTGCTTCAGAGTTAGGATGACTACAAACACTGTCCCTGCCCTCTCTGTGCATGTGACTTGCTCCAGAGGTAGGATGTCTACAAATACTGTCACTGTCCTCTCTGTGCATGTGAGGTGCTCCAGAGTCACTGCCCTCTCTGTGCATGTGAGGTGCTCCATTGTTAGGATGTCTACAAATACTGTCACTGCCCTCTCTGTGCATGTGAGGTGCTCCAGAGTTAGGATGTCTAAAAAAACTGTCACTGTCCTCTCTGTGCATGTGAGGTGCTCCAGAGTTAGGATGTCTACAAATACTGTCCCTGCCGTGCCTGGATGTCTACAAACACTGTTCCTGCCCACTCTGTGCATGTGACTTGCTCCAGAGTTAGGATGTCTACAAACACTGTCCCTGCCCTCTCTGTGCATGTGACTTGCTCCAGAGTTAGGATGTCTACAAATACTGTCACTGCCCTGTCTGGATGTCTACAAACACTGTCCCTGCCCTCTCTGTGCATGTGACTTGCTCCAGAGTTAGGATGTCTACAGACACTGTCACTGCCCTCTCTGTGCATGTGAGGTGCTCCAGAGTTAGGATGTCTACAGATACTGTCACTGTCCGTTCTCTTCATGTGAGGTGCTCCAGAGTTAGGATGTCTACAGACACTGGCCCTGCCATGTCTGTGAGTTGCTCCAGAGTTAGGATGTCTACAAATACTGTCCCTGCCCTGCCTGGATGTCTACAAACACTGTCCCTGCCCTCTCTCTGCATGTGACTTGCTCCAGAGTTAGGATGTCTACAAACACTGTCCCTGCCCTCTCTGTGCATGTGACTTGCTCCAGAGTTAGGATGTCTACAAATACTGTCACTGCCCTGGCTGGATGTCTACAAACACGGTCCCTGCCCTCTCTGTGCATGTGACTTGCTCCAGAGGTAGGATGTCTACAAATACTGTCACTGTCCTCTCTGTGCATGTGAGGTGCTCCAGAGTCACTGCCCTCTCTGTGCATGTGAGGTGCTCCAGAGTTAGGATGTCTACAAACACTGTCCCTGCCCTCTCTGTGCATGTGAGGTGCTCTAGAGTTAGGATGTCTACAAATACTGTCACTGCCCTCTCTGTGCATGTGAGGTACTCCAGAGTTAGGATGTCTACAGACACTGTCACTGCCCTCTCTGTGCATGTGAGGTGCACCAGTGTTAGGATATCTACAGATACTGTCACTGTCCGTTCTCTGCATGTGAGGTGCTGCAGAGTTAGGATGTCTACAGACACTGGCCCTGCCATGTCTGTGCATGTGAGTTGCTCCAGAGTTAGGATGTCTACAAATACTGTCCCTGCCCTGCCTGAATGTCTACAAACACTGTCCCTGCCCACTCTGTGCATGTGACTTGCTTCAGAGTTAGGATGACTACAAACACTGTCCCTGCCCTCTCTGTGCATGTGACTTGCTCCAGAGGTAGGATGTCTACAAATACTGTCACTGTCCTCTCTGTGCATGTGAGGTGCTCCAGAGTCACTGCCCTCTCTGTGCATGTGAGGTGCTCCATTGCTAGGATGTCTACAAATACTGTCACTGCCCTCTCTGTGCATGTGAGGTGCTCCAGAGTTAGGATGTCTAAAAAAACTGTCACTGTCCTCTCTGTGCATGTGAGGTGCTCCAGAGTTAGGATGTCTACAAATACTGTCCCTGCCGTGCCTGGATGTCTACAAACACTGTTCCTGCCCACTCTGTGCATGTGACTTGCTCCAGAGTTAGGATGTCTACAAACACTGTCCCTGCCCTCTCTGTGCATGTGACTTGCTCCAGAGTTAGGATGTCTACAAATACTGTCACTGCCCTGTCTGGATGTCTACAAACACTGTCCCTGCCCTCTCTGTGCATGTGACTTGCTCCAGAGTTAGGATGTCTACAGACACTGTCACTGCCCTCTCTGTACATGTGAGGTGCTCCAGAGTTAGGATGTCTACAGATACTGTCACTGTCCGTTCTCTTCATGTGAGGTGCTCCAGAGTTAGGATGTCTACAGACACTGGCCCTGCCATGTCTGTGAGTTGCTCCAGAGTTAGGATGTCTACAAATACTGTCCCTGCCCTGCCTGGATGTCTACAAACACTGTCCCTGCCCTCTCTCTGCATGTGACTTGCTCCAGAGTTAGGATGTCTAAAACACTGTCCCTGCCCTCTCTGTGCATGTGACTTGCTCCAGAGTTAGGATGTCTACAAATACTGTCACTGCCCTGGCTGGATGTCTACAAACACGGTCCCTGCCCTCTCTGTGCATGTGACTTGCTCCAGAGGTAGGATGTCTACAAATACTGTCACTGTCCTCTCTGTGCATGTGAGGTCCTCCAGAGTCACTGCCCTCTCTGTGCAGGTGAGGTGCTCCAGAGTTAGGATGTCTACAAACACTGTCCCTGCCCTCTCTGTGCATGTGAGGTGCTCTAGAGTTAGGATGTCTACGAATACTGTCACTGCCCTCTCTGTGCATGTGAGGTACTCCAGAGTTAGGATGTCTACAGACACTGTCACTGCCCTCTCTGTGCATGTGAGGTGCACCAGTGTTAGGATATCTACAGATACTGTCACTGTCCGTTCTCTGCATGTGAGGTGCTGCAGAGTTAGGATGTCTACAGACACTGGCCCTGCCATGTCTGTGCATGTGAGTTGCTCCAGAGTTAGGATGTCTACAAATACTGTCCCTGCCCTCCCTGAATGTCTACAAACACTGTCCCTGCCCACTCTGTGCATGTGACTTGCTTCAGAGTTAGGATGACTACAAACACTGTCCCTGCCCTCTCTGTGCATGTGACTTGCTCCAGAGGTAGGATGTCTACAAATACTGTCACTGTCCTCTCTGTGCATGTGAGGTGCTCCAGAGTCACTGCCCTCTCTGTGCATGTGAGGTGCTCCATTGTTAGGATGTCTACAAATACTGTCACTGCCCTCTCTGTGCATGTGAGGTGCTCCAGAGTTAGGATGTCTACAAATACTGTCACTTTCCTCTCTGTGCATGTGAGGTGCTCCAGAGTTAGGATGTCTACAGACACTGGCCCTGCCATGTCTGTGAGTTGCTCCAGAGTTAGGATGTCTACAAATACTGTCCCTGCCCTGCCTGGATGTCTACAAACACTGTCCCTGCCCTCTCTCTGCATGTGACTTGCTCCAGAGTTAGGATGTCTAAAACATTGTCCCTGCCCTCTCTGTGCATGTGACTTGCTCCAGAGTTAGGATGTCTACAAATACTGTCACTGCCCTGGCTGGATGTCTACAAACACGGTCCCTGCCCTCTCTGTGCATGTGACTTGCTCCAGAGGTAGGATGTCTACAAATACTGTCACTGTCCTCTCTGTGCATGTGAGGTCCTCCAGAGTCACTGCCCTCTCTGTGCAGGTGAGGTGCTCCAGAGTTAGGATGTCTACAAACACTGTCCCTGCCCTCTCTGTGCATGTGAGGTGCTCTAGAGTTAGGATGTCTACAAATACTGTCACTGCCCTCTCTGTGCATGTGAGGTACTCCAGAGTTAGGATGTCTACAGACACTGTCACTGCCCTCTCTGTGCATGTGAGGTGCACCAGTGTTAGGATATCTACAGATACTGTCACTGTCCGTTCTCTGCATGTGAGGTGCTGCAGAGTTAGGATGTCTACAGACACTGGCCCTGCCATGTCTGTGCATGTGAGTTGCTCCAGAGTTAGGATGTCTACAAATACTGTCCCTGCCCTCCCTGAATGTCTACAAACACTGTCCCTGCCCACTCTGTGCATGTGACTTGCTTCAGAGTTAGGATGACTACAAACACTGTCCCTGCCCTCTCTGTGCATGTGACTTGCTCCAGAGGTAGGATGTCTACAAATACTGTCACTGTCCTCTCTGTGCATGTGAGGTGCTCCAGAGTCACTGCCCTCTCTGTGCATGTGAGGTGGTCCATTGTTAGGATGTCTACAAATACTGTCACTGCCCTCTCTGTGCATGTGAGGTGCTCCAGAGTTAGGATGTCTACAAATACTGTCACTTTCCTCTCTGTGCATGTGAGGTGCTCCAGAGTTAGGATGTCTACAGACACTGTCACTGCCCTCTCTGTGCATGTGAGGTGCTCCAGAGTTAGGATGTCTACAGACACTGTCACTGCCCTCTCTGTGCATGTGAGGTGCTCCAGTGTTAGGATGTCTACAGATACTGTCACTGTCCGTTCTCTGCATGTGAGGTGCTCCAGAGTTAGGATGTCTACAGACACTGACCCTGCCATGTCTGTGCATGTGAGTTGCTTCAGAGTTAGGATGTCTAAAAATACTGTCCCTGCCCTGTCTGGATGTCTACAAACACTGTCCCTGCCCTCTCTGGGCATGTGAGGTGCTCCAGAGTGAGGATGTCTACAGACGCTATCACTGTCCTCTCTGTGCATGTGAGGTGCTCCAGAGTTAGGATGTCTACAAACACTGTTGCTGCCCTCTCTGTGCATGTGAGGTGCTCAAGAGTTAGGATATCTACAAACACTGTCACTGCCCTCTCTGTGCATGTGAGGTGCCCTCTCTGTGCATGTGAGGTGCTCCAGAGTTAGGATGTCTACAAACGCTGTCACTGGCCTATCTGTGCATGCGAGGTGCTCCAGAGTTAGGATTCCTACACATACTGTCACTGCCCTCTCTGTGCATGTGAGTTGCTCCAGAGTTAGGATGTCTACAAATACTGTCACTGTCCTCTCTGTGCATGTTAATTGCTCCACAGTTAGGATGTCTACACATACTGTCAATGTCATCTCTGTACATGTGAGGTGCTCCAGAGTCACTGCCCTCTCTGTGCATTTGCGAGGTACTCCAGAGTTAGGATGTCTACAAACACAGTCGCTGCTCCTCTCTGTGCATGTGAGGTGCTCCAGAGTTAGGATGTCTACAAACACTGTCTCTGCCCTCTCTGTGCATGTGAGGTGCTCCAGAGTTAGGATGTCTACAAACACTGTCACTGCCCTCTCTGTGCATGTGAGGTGCCCCAGAGTTAGGATGTCTACAAACACTGTCGCTGCCCTCTCTATGCATGTGAGTTGCTCCAGAGTCAGGATGTCTGCAGACACGGTCACTGTCCTCTCTGTGCATGCAAGGTGCTCCAGAGTCAGGATGTCTACAGACAGTGTCTCTGCCCTGTCTGTGCATGTGAGGTGCTCCAGAGTTAGGATGTCTACAAATACTGTCACTGCCCTGTCTGGATGTCTACAAACACTGTCCCTGCCCTCTCTGTGCATGTGACTTGCTCCAGAGGTAGGATGTCTACAAATACTGTCACTGTCCTCTCTGTGCATGTGAGGTGCTCCAGAGTCACTGCCCTCTCTGTGCATGTGAGGTGCTCCAGAGTTAGGACGTCTACAAATACTGTCACTGCCCTCTCTGTGCATGTGAGGTGCTCCAGAGTTAGGATGTCTACAACTACTGTCACTGTCCTCTCTGTGCATGTGAGGTGCTCCAGAGTTAGGATGTCTACAGACACTGTCACTGCCCTCTCTGTGCATGTGAGGTGCTCCAGAGTTAGGATGTCTACAAATACTGTCACTGTCCGTTCTCTGCATGTGAGGTGCTCTAGAGTTAGGATGTCTACAGACACTGACCCTGCCATGTCTGTGCATGTGAGTTGCTCCAGAGTTAGGATGTCTACAAATACTGTCCCTGCCCTGTCTGGATGTCTACAAACACTGTCCCTGCCCTCTCTGGGCATGTGAGGTGCTCCAGAGTGAGGATGTCTACAGACGCTATCACTGTCCTCTCTGTGCATGTGAGGTGCTCCAGAGTTAGGATGTCTACAACCACTGTTGCTGCCCTCTCTGTGCATGTGAGGTGCTCAAGAGTTAGGATGTCTACAAACACTGTCACTGCCCTCTCTGTGCATGTGAGGTGCCCTCTCTGTGCATGTGAGGTGCTCCAGAGTTAGGATGTCTACAAACGCTGTCGCTGCCCTCTCTGTGCATGTGAGGTGCTCCAGAGTTAGGATTTCTACACATACTGTCACTGCCCTCTCTGTGCATGTGAGTTGCTCCAGAGTTAGGATGTCTACAAATACTGTCACTGTCCTCTCTGTGCATGTGAATTGCTCCACAGTTAGGATGTCTACACATACTGTCAATGTCATCTCTGTGCATGTGAGGTGCTCCAGAGTCACTGCCCTCTCTGTGCATTTGCGAGGTACTCCAGAGTTAGGATGTCTACAAACACTGTCCCTGTCCTCTCTGTGCATGTGAGGTGCTCCAGAGTTAGGATGTCTACAAATCCTGTCACTGCCCTCTCTGTGCATGTGAGGTGCTCCAGAGTTAGGATGTCTACAAACACTGTCGCTGCTCCTCTCTGTGCATGTGAGGTGCTCCAGAGTCACTGCCCTCTCTGTGCATTTGTGAGGTCCTCCAGAGTTAGGATGTCTAAAAACACTGTCACTGCCCTCTCTGTGCATGTGAGGTGCTCCAGAGTTAGGATGTCTACAAACACTGTTGCTGCCCTCTCTATGCATGTGAGTTGCTCCAGAGTCAGGATGTCTGCAGACACTGTCACTGCCCTCTCTGTGCATGCAAGGTGCCTCAAAGTCAGGATGTCTACAGACAGTGTCCCTGCCCTGTCTGAATGTCTACAATCACTGTCACTGCCCTCTCTGTGCATGTGAGGTGCTCCAGAGTTAGGATGTCTACAGACACTGTCACTGCCCTCTCTGTGCATGTGAGGTGCTCCAGAGTTAGGATGTCTACAGACACTGTCACTGCCCTCTCTGTGCATGTGAGGTGCCCTCTCTGTGGATGTGAGGTGCTCCAGAGTTAGGATGTCTACAGACACTGTCACTGCCCTCTCTGTGCATGTGAGGTGCTCCAGAGTTAGGATGTCTACAGACACTGGCCCTGCCATGTCTGTGCATGTGAGTTGCTCCAGAGTTAGGATGTCTACAAATACTGTCCCTGCCCTGCCTGAATGTCTACAAACACTGTCCCTGCCCACTCTGTGCATGTGACTTGCATCAGAGTTAGGATGACTACAAACACTGTCCCTGCCCTCTCTGTGCATGTGACTTGCTCCAGAGGTAGGATGTCTACAAATACTGTCACTGTCCTCTCTGTGCATGTGAGGTGCTCCAGAGTCACTGCCCTCTCTGTGCATGTGAGGTGCTCCATTGTTAGGATGTCTACAAATACTGTCACTGCCCTCTCTGTGCATGTGAGGTGCTCCAGAGTTAGGATGTCTACAAATACTGTCACTGTCCTCTCTGTGCATGTGAGGTGCTCCAGAGTTAGGATGTCTACAGACACTGTCACTGCCCTCTCTGTGCATGTGAGGTGCTCCAGAGTTAGGATGTCTACAGACACTGTCACTGCCCTCTCTGTGCATGTGAGGTGCTCCAGTGTTAGGATGTCTACAGATACTGTCATTGTCCGTTCTCTGCATGTGAGGTGCTCCAGAGTTAGGATGTCTACAGACACTGACCCTGCCATGTCTGCGCATGTGAGTTGCTTCAGAGTTAGAATGTCTACAAATACTGTCCCTGCCCTGTCTGGATGTCTACAAACACTGTCCCTGCCCTCTCTGGGCATGTGAGGTGCTCCAGAGTGAGGATGTCTACAGACGCTATCACTGTCCTCTCTGTGCATGTGAGGTGCTCCAGAGTTAGGATGTCTACAAACACTGTCACTGCCCTCTCTGTGCATGTGAGGTGCCCTCTCTGTGCATGTGAGGTGCTCCATAGTTAGGATGTCTACAAACGCTGTCACTGGCCTATCTGTGCATGCGAGGTGCTCCAGAGTTAGGATTTCTACACATACTGTCACTGCCCTCTCTGTGCATGTGAGTTGCTCCAGAGTTAGGATGTCTACAAATACTGTCACTGTCCTCTCTGTGCATGTGAATTGCTCCACAGTTAGGATGTCTACACATACTGTCAATGTCATCTCTGTACATGTGAGGTGCTCCAGAGTCACTGCCCTCTCTGTGCATTTGTGAGGTGCTCCAGAGTTAGGATGTCTACAAACACAGTCGCTGCTCCTCTCTGTGCATGTGAGGTGCTCCAGAGTTAGGATGTCTACAAATACTGTCACTGCCCTCTCTGTGCATGTGAGGTGCTCCAGAGTTAGGATGTCTACAAACACTGTCACTGCCCTCTCTGTGCATGTGAGGTGCCCCAGAGTTAGGATGTCTACAAACACTGTCGCTGCCCTCTCTATGCATGTGAGTTGCTCCAGAGTCAGGATGTCTGCAGACACTGTCACTGTCCTCTCTGTGCATGCAAGGTGCTCCAGAGTCAGGATGTCTACAGACAGTGTCTCTGCCCTGTCTCTGCATGTGAGGTGCTCCAGAGTTAGGATGTCTACAAATACTGTCCCTGCCATGCCTGGATGTCTACAAACACTGTCCCTGCCCACTCTGTGCATGTGACTTGCTCCAGAGTTAGGATGTCTACAAACACTGTCCCTGCCCTCTCGGTGCATGTGACTTGCTCCAGAGTTAGGATGTCTACAAATACTGTCACTGCCCTGTCTGGATGTCTACAAACACTGTCCCTGCCCTCTCTGTGCATGTGACTTGCTCCAGAGTTAGGATGTCTACAGACACTGTCACTGCCCTCTCTGTGCATGTGAGGTGCTCCAGAGTTAGGATGTCTACAGATACTGTCACTGTCCGTTCTCTTCATGTGAGGTGATCCAGAGTTAGGATGTCTACAGACACTGGCCCTGCCATGTCTTTGAGTTGCTCCAGAGTTAGGATGTCTACAAATACTGTCCCTGCCCTGCCTGGATGTCTACAAACACTTTCCCTGCCCTCTCTCTGCATGTGACTTGCTCCAGAGTTAGGATGTCTACAAACACTGTCCCTGCCCTCTCTGTGCATGTGACTTGCTCCAGAGTTAGGATGTCTACAAATACTGTCACTGCCCTGGCTGGATGTCTACAAACACGGTCCCTGCCCTCTCTGTGCATGTGACTTGCTCCAGAGGTAGGATGTCTACAAATACTGTCACTGTCCTCTCTGTGCATGTGAGGTGCTCCAGAGTTAGGATGTCTACAAACACTGTCCCTGCCCTCTCTGTGCATGTGAGGTGCTCTAGAGTTAGGATGTCTACAAATACTGTCACTGCCCTCTCTGTGCATGTGAGGTGCTCCAGAGTTAGGGTGTCTACAGACGCTGTCACTGCCCTCTCTGTGCATGTGAGGTGCACCAGTGTTAGGATATCTACAGATACTGTCACTGTCCGTTCTCTGCATGTGAGGTGCTGCAGAGTTAGGATGTCTACAGACAATGGCCCTGCCATGTCTGTGCATGTGAGATGCTCCAGAGTTAGGATGTCTACAAATACTGTCCCTGCCCTGCCTGGATGTCTACAAACACTGTCCCTGCCCTCTCTGGGCATGTGAGGTGCTCCAGAGTGAGGATGTCTACAGACGCTATCACTGTCCTCTCTGTGCATGTGAGGTGCTCCAGAGTTAGGATGTCTACAAACACTGTTGCTGCGCTCTCTGTGCATGTGAGGTGCTCAAGAGTTAGGATGTCTACAAATACTGTCCCTGCCCTGCCTGGATGTCTACAAACACTGGCCCTGCCCTCTCTCTGCATATGACTTGCTCCAGAGTTAGGATGTCTACAAACACTGTCCCTGCCCTCTCTGTGCATGTGACTTGCTCCACAGTTAGGATGTCTACACATACTGTCAATGTCATCTCTGTGCATGTGAGGTGCTCCAGAGTCACTGCCCTCTCTGTGCATTTGCGAGGTACTCCAGAGTTAGGATGTCTACAAACACTGTCGCTGCTCCTCTCTGTGCATGTGAGGTGCTCCAGAGTCACTGCCCTCTCTGTGCATTTGTGAGGTGCTCCAGAGTTAGGATGTCTACAAACACTGTCACTGCCCTCTCTGTGCATGTGAGGTGCTCCAGAGTTAGGATGTCTACAAACACTGTTGCTGCCCTCTCTATGCATGTGAGTTGCTCCAGAGTCAGGATGTCTGCAGACACTGTCACTGCCCTCTCTGTGCATGCAAGGTGCTCCAAAGTCAGGATGTCTACAGACAGTGTCCCTGCCCTGTCTGAATGTCTACAATCACTGTCACTGCCCTCTCTGTGCATGTGAGGTGCTCCAGAGTTAGGATGTCTACAGACACTGTCACTGCCCTCTCTGTGCATGTGACTTGCTCCAGAGTTAGGATGTCTACAAATACTGTCACTGCCCTGGCTGGATGTCTACAAACACGGTCCCTGCCCTCTCTGTGCATGTGACTTGCTCCAGAGGTAGGATGTCTACAAATACTGTCACTGTCCTCTCTCTGCATGTGAGGTGGTCCAGAGTTAGGATGTCTACAAACACTGTCCCTGCCCTCTCTGTGCATGTGAGGTGCTCTAGAGTTAGGATGTCTACAAATACTGTCACTGCCCTCTCTGTGCATGTGAGGTGCTCCAGAGTTAGGATGTCTACAGACACTGTCACTGCCCTCTCTGTGCATGTGAGGTGCACCAGTGTTAGGATATCTACAGATACTGTCACTGTCCGTTCTCTGCATGTGAGGTGCTGCAGAGTTAGGATGTCTACAGACAATGGCCCTGCCATGTCTGTGCATGTGAGTTGCTCCAGAGTTAGGATGTCTACAAATACTGTCCCTGCCCTGCCTGGATGTCTACAAACACTGTCCCTGCCCTCTCTGGGCATGTGAGGTGCTCCAGAGTGAGGATGTCTACAGACGCTATCACTGTCCTCTCTGTGCATGTGAGGTGCTCCAGAGTTAGGATGTCTACAAACACTGTCAATGTCATCTCTGTACATGTGAGGTGCTCCAGAGTCACTGCCCTCTCTGTGCATTTGCGAGGTACTCCAGAGTTAGGATGTCTACAAACACTGTCGCTGCTCCTCTCTGTGCATGTGAGGTGCTCCAGAGTCACTGCCCTCTCTGTGCATTTGTGAGGTGCTCCAGAGTTAGGATGTCTACAAACACAGTCGCTGCTCCTCTCTGTGCATGTGAGGTGCTCCAGAGTTAGGATGTCTACAAACACTGTCACTGCCCTCTCTGTGCATGTGAGGTGCTCCAGAGTTAGGATGTCTACAAACACTGTCACTGCCCTCTCTGTGCATGTGAGGTGCCCCAGAGTTAGGATGTCTACAAACACTGTCGCTGCCCTCTCTATGCATGTGAGTTGCTCCAGAATCAGGATGTCTGCAGACACTGTCACTGTCCTCTCTGTGCATGCAAGGTGCTCCAGAGTCAGGATGTCTACAGACAGTGTCTCTGCCCTGTCTGTGCATGTGAGGTGCTCCAGAGTTAGGATGTCTACAAATACTGTCCCTGCCATGCCTGGATGTCTACAAACACTGTCCCTGCCCACTCTGTGCATGTGACTTGCTCCAGAGTTAGGATGTCTACAAACACTGTCCCTGCCCTCTCGGTGCATGTGACTTGCTCCAGAGTTAGGATGTCTACAAATACTGTCACTGCCCTGTCTGGATGTCTACAAACACTGTCCCTGCCCTCTCTGTGCATGTGACTTGCTCCAGAGTTAGGATGTCTACAGACACTGTCACTGCCCTCTCTGTGCATGTGAGGTGCTCCAGAGTTAGGATGTCTAGAGATACTGTCACTGTCCGTTCTCTTCATGTGAGGTGATCCAGAGTTAGGATGTCTACAGACACTGGCCCTGCCATGTCTGTGAGTTGCTCCAGAGTTAGGATGTCTACAAATACTGTCCCTGCCCTGCCTGGATGTCTACAAACACTTTCCCTGCCCTCTCTCTGCATGTGACTTGCTCCAGAGTTAGGATGTCTACAAACACTGTCCCTGCCCTCTCTGTGCATGTGACTTGCTCCAGAGTTAGGATGTCTACAAATACTGTCACTGCCCTGGCTGGATGTCTACAAACACGGTCCCTGCCCTCTCTGTGCATGTGACTTGCTCCAGAGGTAGGATGTCTACAAATACTGTCACTGTCCTCTCTGTGCATGTGAGGTGCTCCAGAGTTAGGATGTCTACAAACACTGTCCCTGCCCTCTCTGTGCATGTGAGGTGCTCTAGAGTTAGGATGTCTACAAATACTGTCACTGCCCTCTCTGTGCATGTGAGGTGCTCCAGAGTTAGGGTGTCTACAGACGCTGTCACTGCCCTCTCTGTGCATGTGAGGTGCACCAGTGTTAGGATATCTACAGATACTGTCACTGTCCGTTCTCTGCATGTGAGGTGCTGCAGAGTTAGGATGTCTACAGACAATGGCCCTGCCATGTCTGTGCATGTGAGTTGCTCCAGAGTTAGGATGTCTACAAATACTGTCCCTGCCCTGCCTGGATGTCTACAAACACTGTCCCTGCCCTCTCTGGGCATGTGAGGTGCTCCAGAGTGAGGATGTCTACAGACGCTATCACTGTCCTCTCTGTGCATGTGAGGTGCTCCAGAGTTAGGATGTCTACAAACACTGTTGCTGCGCTCTCTGTGCATGTGAGGTGCTCAAGAGTTAGGATGTCTACAAATACTGTCCCTGCCCTGCCTGGATGTCTACAAACACTGGCCCTGCCCTCTCTCTGCATATGACTTGCTCCAGAGTTAGGATGTCTACAAACACTGTCCCTGCCCTCTCTGTGCATGTGACTTGCTCCACAGTTAGGATGTCTACACATACTGTCAATGTCATCTCTGTGCATGTGAGGTGCTCCAGAGTCACTGCCCTCTCTGTGCATTTGCGAGGTACTCCAGAGTTAGGATGTCTACAAACACTGTCGCTGCTCCTCTCTGTGCATGTGAGGTGCTCCAGAGTCACTGCCCTCTCTGTGCATTTGTGAGGTGCTCCAGAGTTAGGATGTCTACAAACACTGTCACTGCCCTCTCTGTGCATGTGAGGTGCTCCAGAGTTAGGATGTCTACAAAAACTGTTGCTGCCCTCTCTATGCATGTGAGTTGCTCCAGAGTCAGGATGTCTGCAGACACTGTCACTGCCCTCTCTGTGCATGCAAGGTGCTCCAAAGTCAGGATGTCTACAGACAGTGTCCCTGCCCTGTCTGAATGTCTACAATCACTGTCACTGCCCTCTCTGTGCATGTGAGGTGCTCCAGAGTTAGGATGTCTACAGACACTGTCACTGCCCTCTCTGTGCATGTGACTTGCTCCAGAGTTAGGATGTCTACAAATACTGTCACTGCCCTGGCTGGATGTCTACAAACACGGTCCCTGCCCTCTCTGTGCATGTGACTTGCTCCAGAGGTAGGATGTCTACAAATACTGTCACTGTCCTCTCTCTGCATGTGAGGTGGTCCAGAGTTAGGATGTCTACAAACACTGTCCCTGCCCTCTCTGTGCATGTGAGGTGCTCTAGAGTTAGGATGTCTACAAATACTGTCACTGCCCTCTCTGTGCATGTGAGGTGCTCCAGAGTTAGGATGTCTACAGACACTGTCACTGCCCTCTCTGTGCATGTGAGGTGCACCAGTGTTAGGATATCTACAGATACTGTCACTGTCCGTTCTCTGCATGTGAGGTGCTGCAGAGTTAGGATGTCTACAGACAATGGCCCTGCCATGTCTGTGCATGTGAGTTGCTCCAGAGTTAGGATGTCTACAAATACTGTCCCTGCCCTGCCTGGATGTCTACAAACACTGTCCCTGCCCTCTCTGGGCATGTGAGGTGCTCCAGAGTGAGGATGTCTACAGACGCTATCACTGTCCTCTCTGTGCATGTGAGGTGCTCCAGAGTTAGGATGTCTACAAACACTGTTGCTGCCCTCTCTGTGCATGTGAGGTGCTCAAGAGTTAGGATGTCTACAAATACTATCCCTGCCCTGCCTGGATGTCTACAAACACTGTCCCTGCCCTCTCTCTGCATGTGATTTGCTCCAGAGTTAGGATGTCTACAAACACTGTCCCTGCCCTCTCTGTGCATGTGACTTGCTCAAGAGTTAGGATGTCTACAAACACTGTCACTGCCCTCTCTGTGCATGTGAGGTGCCCTCTCTGTGCATGTGAGGTGCTCCAGAGTTAGGATGTCTACAAACGCTGTCGCTGCCCTCTCTGTGCATGTGAGGTGCTCCAGAGTTAGGATTTCTACACATACTGTCACTGCCCTCTCTGTGCATGTGAGTTGCTCCAGAGTTAGGATGTCTACAAATACTGTCACTGTCCTCTCTGTGCATGTGAATTGCTCCACAGTTAGGATGTCTACACATACTGTCAATGTCATCTCTGTGCATGTGAGGTGCTCCAGAGTCACTGCCCTCTCTGTGCATTTGCGAGGTACTCCAGAGTTAGGATGTCTACAAACACTGTCGCTGCTCCTCTCTGTGCATGTGAGGTGCTCCAGAGTCACTGCCCTCTCTGTGCATTTGTGAGGTGCTCCAGAGTTAGGATGTCTACAAACACTGTCACTGCCCTCTCTGTGCATGTGAGGTGCTCCAGAGTTAGGATGTCTACAAACACTGTTGCTGCCCTCTCTATGCATGTGAGTTGCTCCAGAGTCAGGATGTCTGCAGACATTGTCACTGCCCTCTCTGTGCATGCAAGGTGCTCCAAAGTCAGGATGTCTACAGACAGTGTCCCTGCCCTGTCTGAATGTCTACAATCACTGTCACTGCCCTCTCTGTGCATGTGAGGTGCTCCAGAGTTAGGATGTCTACAGACACTGTCACTGCCCTCTCTGTGCATGTGAGGTGCTCCAGAGTTAGGATGTCTACAGACACTGTCACTGACCTCTCTGTGCATGTGAGGTGCTCCAGAGTTAGGATGTCCACAGATACTGTCACTGTCCGTTCTCTTCATGTGAGGTGCTCCAGAGTTAGGATGTCTACAGACACTGGCCCTGCCATGTCTGTGAGTTGCTCCAGAGTTAGGATGTCTACAAATACTGCCCCTGCCCTGCCTGGATGTCTACAAACACTGTCCCTGCCCTCTCTGTGCATGTGACTTGCTCCAGAGTTAGGATGTCTACAAACACTGTCCCTGCCCTCCCTGTGCATGTGACTTGCTCCAGAGTTAGGATGTCTACAAATACTGTCACTGCCCTGGCTGGATGTCTACAAACACGGTCCCTGCCCTCTCTGTGCATGTGACTTGCTCCAGAGGTAGGATGTCTACAAATACTGTCACTGTCCTCTCTGTGCATGTGAGGTGCTCCAGAGTCACTGCCCTCTCTGTGCATGTGAGGTGCTCCAGAGTTAGGATGTCCACAAACACTGTCCCTGCCCTCTCTGTGCATGTGAGGTGCTCCAGAGTTAGGATGTCTACAAATACTGTCACTGCCCTCTCTGTGCATGTGAGGTGCTCCAGAGTTAGGATGTCTACAGACACTGTCACTGCCCTCTCTGTGCATGTGAGGTGCTCCAATGTTAGGATGTCTACAGATACTGTCACTGTCCGTTCTCTGCATGTGAGGTACTGCAGAGTTAGGATGTCTACAGACACTGGCCCTGCCATGTCTGTGCATGTGAGTTGCTCCAGAGTTAGGATGTCTACAAATACTGTCCCTGCCGTGCCTGGATGTCTACAAACACTGTCCCTGCCCACTCTGTGCATGTGACTTGCTCCAGAGTTAGGATGTCTACAAACACTGTCCCTGCCCTCTCTGTGCATGTGACTTGCTCCAGAGTTAGGATGTCTACAAATACTGTCACTGCCCTGTCTGGATGTCTACAAACACTGTCCCTGCCCTCTCTGTGCATGTGACTTGCTCCAGAGTTAGGATGTCTACAGACACTGTCACTGCCCTCTCTGTGCATGTGAGGTGCTCCAGAGTTAGGATGTCTACAGATACTGTCACTGTCCGTTCTCTTCATGTGAGGTGCTCCAGAGTTAGGATGTCTACAGACACTGGCCCTGCCATGTCTGTGAGTTGCTCCAGAGTTAGGATGTCTACAAATACTGTCCCTGCCCTGCCTGGATGTCTACAAACACTGTCCCTGCCCTCTCTCTGCATGTGACTTGCTCCAGAGTTAGGATGTCTACAAACACTGTCCCTGCCCTCTCTGTGCATGTGACTTGCTCCAGAGTTAGGATGTCTACAAATACTGTCACTGCCCTGGCTGGATGTCTACAAACACGGTCCCTGCCCTCTCTGTGCATGTGACTTGCTCCAGAGGTAGGATGTCTACAAATACTGTCACTGCCCTATCTGTGCATGCGAGGTGCTCCAGAATTAGGATTTCTACACATACTGTCACTGCCCTCTCTGTGCATGTGAGGTGCTCCAGAGTTAGGATGTCTACAAAAACTGTCCCTGCCCTCTCTGTGCATGTGAGGTGCTCCAGAGTTAGGATGTCTACAAATACTTTCACTGCCCTCTCTGTGCATGTGAGGTGCTCCAGAGTTAGGATGTCTACAGACACTGTCACTGCCCTCTCTGTGCATGTGAGGTGCTCCAGAGTTAGGATTTCTACAGACACTGTCACTGCCCTCTCTGTGCATGTGAGGTGCACCAGTGTTAGGATATCTACAGATACTGTCACTGTCCGTTCTCTGCATGTGAGGTGGTGCAGAGTTAGGATGTCTACAGACACTGGCCCTGCCATGTCTGTGCATGTGAGTTGCTCCAGAGTTAGGATGTCTACAAATACTGTCCCTGCCCTGCCTGGATGTCTACAAACACTGTCCCTGCCCTCTCTGGGCATGTGAGGTGCTCCAGAGTGAGGATGTCTACAGACGCTATCACTGTCCTCTCTGTGCATGTGAGGTGCTCCAGAGTTAGGATGTCTACAAACACTGTTGCTGCCCTCTCTGTGCATGTGAGGTGCTCAAGAGTTAGGATGTCTACAAACACTGTCACTGCCCTCTCTGTGCATGTGAGGTGCCCTCTCTGTGCATGTGAGGTGCTCCAGAGTTAGGATGTCTACAAACGCTGTCGCTGCCCTCTCTGTGCATGTGAGGTGCTCCAGAGTTAGGATTTCTACACATACTGTCACTGCCCTCTCTGTGCATGTGAGTTACTCCAGAGTTAGGATGTCTACAAATACTGTCACTGTCCTCTCTGTGCATGTGAATTGCTCCACAGTTAGGATGTCTACACATACTGTCAATGTCATCTCTGTGCATGTGAGGTGCTCCAGAGTCACTGCCCTCTCTGTGCATTTGCGAGGTACTCCAGAGTTAGGATGTCTACAAACACTGTCGCTGCTCCTCTCTGTGCATGTGAGGTGCTCCAGAGTCACTGCCCTCTCTGTGCATTTGTGAGGTGCTCCAGAGTTAGGATGTCTACAAACACTGTCACTGCCCTCTCTGTGCTTGTGAGGTGCTCCAGAGTTAGGATGTCTACAAACACTGTTGCTGCCCTCTCTATGCATGTGAGTTGCTCCAGAGTCAGGATGTCTGCAGACACTGTCACTGCCGTCTCTGTGCATGAAAGGTGCTCCAAAGTCAGGATGTCTACAGACAGTGTCCCTGCCCTGTCTGAATGTCTACAATCACTGTCACTGCCCTCTCTGTGCATGTGAGGTGCTCCAGAGTTAGGATGTCTACAGACACTGTCACTGCCCTCTCTGTGCATGTGAGGTGCTCCAGAGTTAGGATGTCTACAGACACTGTCACTGACCTCTCTGTGCATGTGAGGTGCTCCAGAGTTAGGATGTCCACAGATACTGTCACTGTCCATTCTCTTCATGTGAGGTGCTCCAGAGTTAGGATGTCTACAGACACTGGCCCTGCCATGTCTGTGAGTTGCTCCAGAGTTAGGATGTCTACAAATACTGTCCCTGCCCTGCCTGGATGTCTACAAACACTGTCCCTGCCCTCTCTGTGCATGTGACTTGCTCCAGAGTTAGGATGTCTACAAACACTGTCCCTGCCCTCCCTGTGCATGTGACTTGCTCCAGAGTTAGGATATCTACAAATACTGTCACTGCCCTGGCTGGATGTCTACAAACAAGGTCCCTGCACTCTCTGTGCATGTGACTTGCTCCAGAGGTAGGATGTCTACAAATACTGTCACTGTCCTCTCTGTGCATGTGAGGTGCTCCAGAGTCACTGCCCTCTCTGTGCAAGTGAGGTGCTCCAGAGTTAGGATGTCTACAAACACTGTCCCTGCCCTCTCTGTGCATGTGAGGTGCTCCAGAGTTAGGATGTCTACAAATACTGTCACTGCCCTCTCTGTGCATGTGAGGTGCTCCAGAGTTAGGATGTCTACAGACACTGTCACTGCCCTCTCTGTGCATGTGAGGTGCTCCAGTGTTAGGATGTCTACAGATACTGTCACTGTCCGTTCTCTGCATGTGAGGTGCTGCAGAGTTAGGATGTCTACAGACACTGGCCCTGCCATGTCTGTGCATGTGAGTTGCTCCAGAGTTAGGATGTCTACAAATACTGTCCCTGCCGTGCCTGGATGTCTACAAACACTGTCCCTGCCCACTCTGTGCATGTGACTTGCTCCAGAGTTAGGATGTCTACAAGCACTGTCCCTGCCCTCTCTGTGCATGTGACTTGCTCCAGAGTTAGGATGTCTACAAATACTGTCACTGCCCTGTCTGGATGTCTACAAACACTGTCCCTGCCCTCTCTGTGCATGTGACTTGCTCCAGAGTTACGACGTCTACAGACACTGTCACTGCCCTCTCTGTGCATGTGAGGTGCTCCAGAGTTAGGATGTCTACAGATACCGTCACTGTCCGTTCTCTTCATGTGAGGTGATCCAGAGTTAGGATGTCTACAGACACTGGCCCTGCCATGTCTGTGAGTTGCTCCAGAGTTAGGATGTCTACAAATACTGTCCCTGCCCTGCCTGGATGTCTACAAACACTTTCCCTGCCCTCTCTCTGCATGTGACTTGCTCCAGAGTTAGGATGTCTACAAACACTGTCCCTGCCCTCTCTGTGCATGTGACTTGCTCCAGAGTTAGGATGTCTACAAATACTGTCACTGCCCTGGCTGGATGTCTACAAACACGGTCCCTGCCCTCTCTGTGCATGTGACTTGCTCCAGAGGTAGGATGTCTACAAATACTGTCACTGTCCTCTCTGTGCATGTGAGGTGCTCCAGAGTTAGGATGTCTACAAACACTGTCCCTGCCCTCTCTGTGCATGTGAGGTGCTCTAGAGTTAGGATGTCTACAAATACTGTCACTGCCCTCTCTGTGCATGTGAGGTGCTCCAGAGTTAGGGTGTCTACAGACGCTGTCACTGCCCTCTCTGTGCATGTGAGGTGCACCAGTGTTAGGATATCTACAGATACTGTCACCGTCCGTTCTCTGCATGTGAGGTGCTGCAGAGTTAGGATGTCTACAGACAATGGCCCTGCCATGTCTGTGCATGTGAGTTGCTCCAGAGTTAGGATGTCTACAAATACTGTCCCTGCCCTGCCTGGATGTCTACAAACACTGTCCCTGCCCTCTCTGGGCATGTGAGGTGCTCCAGAGTGAGGATGTCTACAGACGCTATCACTGTCCTCTCTGTGCATGTGAGGTGCTCCAGAGTTAGGATGTCTACAAACACTGTTGCTGCCCTCTCTGTGCATGTGAGGTGCTCAAGAGTTAGGATGTCTACAAATACTGTCCCTGCCCTGCCTGGATGTCTACAAACACTGGCCCTGCCCTCTCTCTGCATATGACTTGCACCAGAGTTAGGATGTCTACAAACACTGTCCCTGCCCTCTCTGTGCATGTGACTTGCTCAAGAGTTAGGATGTCTACAAACACTGTCACTGCCCTCTCTGTGCATGTGAGGTGCCCTCTCTGTGCATGTGAGGTGCTCCAGAGTTAGGATGTCTACAAACGCTGTCGCTGCCCTCTCTGTGCATGTGAGGTGCTCCAGAGTTAGGATTTCTACACATACTGTCACTGCCCTCTCTGTGCATGTGAGTTGCTCCAGAGTTAGGATGTCTACAAATACTGTCACTGTCCTCTCTGTGCATGTGAATTGCTCAACAGTTAGGATGTCTACACATACTGTCAATGTCATCTCTGTGCATGTGAGGTGCTCCAGAGTCACTGCCCTCTCTGTGCATTTGCGAGGTACTCCAGAGTTAGGATGTCTACAAACACTGTCGCTGCTCCTCTCTGTGCATGTGAGGTGCTCCAGAGTCACTGCCCTCTCTGTGCATTTGTGAGGTGCTCCAGAGTTAGGATGTCTACAAACACTGTCACTGCCCTCTCTGTGCATGTGAGGTGCTCCAGAGTTAGGATGTCTACAAACACTGTTGCTGCCCTCTCTATGCATGTGAGTTGCTCCAGAGTCAGGATGTCTGCAGACACTGTCACTGCCCTCTCTGTGCATGCAAGGTGCTCCAAAGTCAGGATGTCTACAGACAGTGTCCCTGCCCTGTCTGAATGTCTACAATCACTGTCACTGCCCTCTCTGTGCATGTGAGGTGCTCCAGAGTTAGGATGTCTACAGACACTGTCACTGCCCTCTCTGTGCATGTGAGGTGCTCCAGAGTTAGGATGTCTACAGACACTGTCACTGCCCTCTCTGTGCATGTGAGGTGCTCCAGAGTTAGGATGTCCACAGATACTGTCACTGTCCGTTCTCTTCATGTGAGGTGCTCCAGAGTTAGGATGTCTACAGACACTGGCCCTGCCATGTCTGTGAGTTGCTCCAGAGTTAGGATGTCTACAAATACTGTCCCTGCCCTGCCTGGATGTCTACAAACACTGTCCCTGCCCTCTCTGTGCATGTGACTTGCTCCAGAGTTAGGATGTCTACAAACACTGTCCCCGCCCTCCCTGTGCATGTGACTTGCTCCAGAGTTAGGATGTCTACAAATACTGTCACTGCCCTGGCTGGATGTCTACAAACACGGTCCCTGCCCTCTCTGTGCATGTGACTTGCTCCAGAGGTAGGATGTCTACAAATACTGTCACTGTCCTCTCTGTGCATGTGAGGTGCTCCAGAGTCACTGCCCTCTCTGTGCATGTGAGGTGCTCCAGAGTTAGGATGTCCGCAAACACTGTCCCTGCCCTCTCTGTGCATGTGAGGTGCTCCAGAGTTAGGATGTCTACAAATACTGTCACTGCCCTCTCTGTGCATGTGAGGTGCTCCAGTGTTAGGATGTCTACAGACACTGTCACTGCCCTCTCTGTGCATGTGAGGTGCTCCAATGTTAGGATGTCTACAGATACTCTCACTGTCCGTTCTCTGCATGTGAGGTGCTGCAGAGTTAGGATGTCTACAGACACTGGCCCTGCCATGTCTGTGCATGTGAGTTGCTCCAGAGTTAGGATGTCTACAAATACTGTCCCTGCCGTGCCTGGATGTCTACAAACACTGTCCCTGCCCTCTCTCTGCATGTGACTTGCTCCAGAGTTAGGATGTCTACAAACACTGTCCCTGCCCTCTCTGTGCATGTGACTTGCTCCAGAGTTAGGATGTCTACAAATACTGTCACTGCCCTGGCTGGATGTCTACAAACACGGTCCCTGCCCTCTCTGTGCATGTGACTTGCTCCAGAGGTAGGATGTCTACAAATACTGTCACTGCCCTATCTGTGCATGCGAGGTGCTCCAGAATTAGGATTTCTACACATACTGTCACTGCCCTCTCTGTGCATGTGAGGTGCTCCAGAGTTAGGATGTCTACAAAAACTGTCCCTGCCCTCTCTGTGCATGTGAGGTGCTCCAGAGTTAGGATGTCTACAAATACTGTCACTGCCCTCTCTGTGCATGTGAGGTGCTCCAGAGTTAGGATGTCTACAGACACTGTCACTGCCCTCTCTGTGCATGTGAGGTGCTCCAGAGTTAGGATGTCTACAGACACTGTCACTGCCCTCTCTGTGCATGTGAGGTGCACCAGTGTTAGGATATCTACAGATACTGTCACTGTCCGTTCTCTGCATGTGAGGTGCTGCAGAGTTAGGATGTCTACAGACACTGGCCCTGCCATGTCTGTGCATGTGAGTTGCTCCAGAGTTAGGATGTCTACAAATACTGTCCCTGCCCTGCCTGGATGTCTACAAACACTGTCCCTGCCCTCTCTGGGCATGTGAGGTGCTCCAGAGTGAGGATGTCTACAGACGCTATCACTGTCCTCTCTGTGCATGTGAGGTGCTCCAGAGTTAGGATGTCTACAAACACTGTTGCTGCCCTCTCTGTGCATGTGAGGTGCTCAAAAGTTAGGATGTCTACAAACACTGTCACTGCCCTCTCTGTGCATTTGAGGTGCCCTCTCTGTGCATGTGAGGTGCTCCAGAGTTAGGATGTCTACAAATGCTGTCGCTGCCCTCTCTGTGCATGTGAGGTGCTCCAGAGTTAGGATTTCTACACATACTGTCACTGCCCTCTCTGTGCATGTGAGTTGCTCCAGAGTTAGGATGTCTACAAATACTGTCACTGTCCTCTCTGTGCATGTGAATTGCTCCACAGTTAGGATGTCTACACATACTGTCAATGTCATCTCTGTGCATGTGAGGTGCTCCAGAGTCACTGCCCTCTCTGTGCATTTGCGAGGTACTCAAGAGTTAGGCTGTCTACAAACACTGTCGCTGCTCCTCTCTGTGCATGTGAGGTGCTCCAGAGTCACTGCCCTCTCTGTGCATTTGTGAGGTGCTCCAGAGTTAGGATGTCTACAAACACTGTCACTGCCCTCTCTGTGCTTGTGAGGTGCTCCAGAGTTAGGATGTCTACAAACACTGTTGCTGCCCTCTCTATGCATGTGAGTTGCTCCAGAGTCAGTATGTCTGCAGACACTGTCACTGCCCTCTCTGTGCATGCAAGGTGCTCCAAAGTCAGGATGTCTACAGACAGTGTCCCTGCCCTGTCTGAATGTCTACAATCACTGTCACTGCCCTCTCTGTGCATGTGAGGTGCTCCAGAGTTAGGATGTCTACAGACACTGTCACTGACCTCTCTGTGCATGTGAGGTGCTCCAGAGTTAGGATGTCCACAGATACTGTCACTGTCCGTTCTCTTCATGTGAGGTGCTCCAGAGTTAGGATGTCTACAGACACTGGCCCTGCCATGTCTGTGAGTTGCTCCAGAGTTAGGATGTCTACAAATACTGTCCCTGCCCTGCCTGGATGTCTACAAACACTGTCCCTGCCCTCTCTGTGCATGTGACTTGCTCCAGAGTTAGGATGTCTACAAACACTGTCCCTGCCCTCTCTGTGCATGTGACTTGCTCCAGAGTTAGGATGTCTACAAATACTGTCACTGCCCTGGCTGGATGTCTACAAACACGGTCCCTGCCCTCTCTGTGCATGTGACTTGCTCCAGAGGTAGGATGTCTACAAATACTGTCACTGTCCTCTCTGTGCATGTGAGGTGCTCCAGAGTCACTGCCCTCTCTGTGCATGTGAGGTGCTCCAGAGTTAGGATGTCTACAAACACTGTCCCTGCCCTCTCTGTGCATGTGAGGTGCTCCTGAGTTAGGATGTCTACAAATACTGTCACTGCCCTCTCTGTGTATGTGAGGTGCTCCAGAGTTAGGATGTCTACAGACACTGTCACTGCCCTCTCTGTGCATGTGAGGTGCTCCAGTGTTAGGATGTCTACAGATACTGTCACTGTCCGTTCTCTGCATGTGAGGTGCTGCAGAGTTAGGATGTCTACAGACACTGGCCCTGCCATGTCTGTGCATGTGAGTTGCTCCAGAGTTAGGATGTCTACAAATACTGTCCCTGCCGTGCCTGGATGTCTACAAACACTGTCCCTGCCCACTCTGTGCATGTGACTTGCTCCAGAGTTAGGATGTCTACAAACACTGTCCCTGCCCTCTCTGTGCATGTGACTTGCTCCAGAGTTAGGATGTCTACAAATACTGTCACTGCCCTGTCTGGATGTCTACAAACACTGTCCCTGCCCTCTCTGTGCATGTGACTTGCTCCAGAGTTAGGATGTCTACAGACACTGTCACTGCCCTCTCTGTGCATGTGAGGTGCTCCAGAGTTAGGATGTCTACAGATACTGTCACTGTCCGTTCTCTTCATGTGAGGTGCTCCAGAGTTAGGATGTCTACAGACACTGGCCCTGCCATGTCTGTGAGTTGCTCCAGAGTTAGGATGTCTACAAATACTGTCCCTGCCCTGCCTGGATGTCTACAAACACTGTCCCTGCCCTCTCTCTGCATGTGACTTGCTCCAGAGTTAGGATGTCTACAAACACTGTCACTGCCCTCTCTGTGCATGTGAGGTGCTCCAGTGTTAGGATGTCTACAGATACTGTCACTGTCCGTTCTCTGCATGTGAGGTGCTGCAGAGTTAGGATGTCTACAGACACTGGCCCTGCCATGTCTGTGCATGTGAGTTGCTCCAGAGTTAGGATGTCTACAAATACTGTCCCTGCCGTGCCTGGATGTCTACAAACACTGTCCCTGCCCACTCTGTGCATGTGACTTGCTCCAGAGTTAGGATGTCTACAAACACTGTCCCTGCCCTCTCTGTGCATGTGACTTGCTCCAGAGTTAGGATGTCTACAAATACTGTCACTGCCCTGTCTGGATGTCTACAAACACTGTCCCTGCCCTCTCTGTGCATGTGACTTGCTCCAGAGTTAGGATGTCTACAGACACTGTCACTGCCCTCTCTGTGCATGTGAGGTGCTCCAGAGTTAGGATGTCTACAGATACTGTCACTGTCCGTTCTCTTCATGTGAGGTGCTCCAGAGTTAGGATGTCTACAGACACTGGCCCTGCCATGTCTGTGAGTTGCTCCAGAGTTAGGATGTCTACAAATACTGTCCCTGCCCTGCCTGGATGTCTACAAACACTGTCCCTGCCCTCTCTCTGCATGTGACTTGCTCCAGAGTTAGGATGTCTACAAACACTGTCCCTGCCCTCTCTGTGCATGTGACTTGCTCCAGAGTTAGGATGTCTACAAATACTATCACTGCCCTGGCTGGATGTCTACAAACACGGTCCCTGCCCTCTCTGTGCATGTGACTTGCTCCAGAGGTAGGATGTCTACAAATACTGTCACTGTCCTCTCTGTGCATGTGAGGTGCTCCAGAGTCACTGCCCTCTCTGTGCATGTGAGGTGCTCCAGAGTTAGGATGTCTACAAACACTGTCCCTGCCCTCTCTGTGCATGTGAGGTGCTCTAGAGTTAGGATGTGTACAAATACTGTCACTGCCCTCTCTGTGCATGTGAGGTGCTCCAGAGTTAGGATGTCTACAGATACTGTCACTGTCCGTTCTCTGCATGTGAGGTGCTGCAGAGTTAGGATGTCTACAGACACTGGCCCTGCCATGTCTGTGCATGTGAGTTGCTCCAGAGTTAGGATGTCTACAAATACTGTCCCTGCCCTGCCTGGATGTCTACAAACACTGTCCCTGCCCACTCTGTGCATGTGACTTGCTTCAGAGTTAGGATGAATACAAACACTGTCCCTGCCCTCTCTGTGCATGTGACTTGCTCCAGAGGTAGGATGTCTACAAATACTGTCACTGTCCTCTCTGTGCATGTGAGGTGCTCCAGAGTCACTGCCCTCTCTGTGCATGTGAGGTGCTACATTGCTAGGATGTCTACAAATACTGTCACTGCCCTCTCTGTGCATGTGAGGTGCTCCAGAGTTAGGATGTCTACAGACACTGTCACTGCCCTCTCTGTGCATGTGAGGTGCTCCAGAGTTAGGATGTCTACAGACACTGTCACTGCCCTCTCTGTGCATGTGAGGTGCTCCAGTGTTAGGATGTCTACAGATACTGTCACTGTCCGTTCTCTGCATGTGAGGTGCTCCAGAGTTAGGATGTCTACAGACACTGACCCTGCCATGTCTGTGCATGTGAGTTGCTCCAGTGTTAGGATGTCTACAAATACTGTCCCTGCCCTGTCTGGATGTCTACAAACACTTTCCCTGCCCTCTCTGGGCATGTGAGGTGCTCCAGAGTGAGGATGTCTACAGACGCTATCACTGTCCTCTCTGTGCATGTGAGGTGCTCCAGAGTTAGGATGTCTACAAATACTGTCACTGCCCTCTCTGTGCATGTGAGGTGCTCCAGAGTTAGGATGTCTACAGACACTGTCACTGCCCTCTCTGTGCATGTGAGGTGCACCAGTGTTAGGATGTCTACAGACACTGGCCCTGCCATGTCTGTGCATGTGAGTTGCTCCAGAGTTAGGATGTCTACAAATACTGTCCCTGCCCTGCCTGGATGTCTACAAACACTGTCCCTGCCCACTCTGTGCATGTGACTTGCTCCAGAGTTAGGATGACTACAAACACTGTCCCTGCCCTCTCTGTGCATGTGACTTGCTCCAGAGTTAGGATGTCTACAAATACTGTCACTGCCCTGTCTGGATGTCTACAAACACTGTCCGTGCCCTCTCTGTGCATGTGACTTGCTCCAGAGGTAGGATGTCTACAAATACTGTCACTGTCCTCTCTGTGCATGTGAGGTGCTCCAGAGTCACTGCCCTCTCTGTACATGTGAGGTGCTCCAGAGTTAGGATGTCTACAAATACTGTCACTGACCTCTCTGTGCAGGTGAGGTGCTCCAGAGTTAGGATGTCTACAAATACTGTCACTGTCCTCTCTGTGCATGTGAGGTGCTCCAGAGTTAGGATGTCTACAGACACTGTCACTGCCCTCTCTGTGCATGTGAGGTGCTCCAGAGTTAGGATGTCTACAGACACTGTCACTGCCCTCTCTGTGCATGTGAGGTGCTCCAGTGTTAGGATGTCTACAGATATTGTCACTGTCCGTTCTCTGCATGTGAGGTGCTCCAGAGTTAGGATGTCTACAGACACTGACCCTGCCATGTCTGTGCATGTGAGTTGCTCCAGAGTTAGGATATCTACAAATACTGTCCCTGCCCTGTCTGGATGTCTACAAACACTGTCCCTGCCCTCTCCGGGCATGTGAGGTGCTCCAGAGTGAGGATGTCTACAAACACTCTCACTGCCCTCTCTGTGCATGTGAGGTGCTCCAGAGTTAGGATGTCTACAAACACTGTTGCTGCCCTCTCTGTGCAAGTGAGGTGCTCAAGAATTAGGATGTCTACAAACACTGTCACTGCCCTCTCTGTGCATATGAGGTGCTCCAGAGTTAGGATGTCTACAAATGCTGTCACTGGCCTATCTGTGCATGTGAGGTGCTCCAGAGTTAGAATGTCTACAAACACTGTCACTGTCCTCTCTGTGCATGTGAGGTGCCCTCTCTGTGCATGTGAGGTGCTCCAGAGTTAGGATGTCTACAAACGCTGTCGCTGCCCTCTCTGTGCATGTGAGGTGCTCCAGAGTTAGGATTTCTACACATACTGTCACTGCCCTCTCTGTGCATGTGAGTTGCTCCAGAGTTAGGATGTCTGCAAACACTGTCACTGTCCTCTCTGTGCATGTGAATTGCTCCACAGTTAGGATGTCTACACATACTGTCAATGTCATCTCTGTACATGTGAGGTGCTCCAGAGTCACTGCCCTCTCTGTGCATTTGCGAGGTACTCCAGAGTTAGGATGTCTACAAACACTGTCGCTGCTCCTCTCTGTGCATGTGAGGTGACTCAGAGTCACTGCCCTCTCTGTGCATTTGTGAGGTGCTCCAGAGTTAGGATGTCTACAAACACTCTCACTGCCCTCTCTGTGCATGTGAGGTGCTCCAGAGTTAGGATGTCTACAAACACTGTTGCTGCCCTCTCTATGCATGTGAGTTGCTCCAGAGTCAGGATGTCTGCAGACACTGTCACTGCCCTCTCTGTGCATGCAAGGTGCTCCAAAGTCAGGATGTCTACAGACAGTGTCCCTGCCCTGTCTGAATGTCTACAATCACTGTCACTGCCCTCTCTGTGCATGTGAGGTGCTCCAGAGTTAGGATGTCTACAGACACTGTCACTGCCCTCTCTGTGCATGTGAGGTGCTCCAGAGTTAGGATGTCTACAGACACTGTCACTGACCTCTCTGTGCATGTGAGGTGCTCCAGAGTTAGGATGTCCACAGATACTGTCACTGTCCGTTCTCTTCATGTGAGGTGCTCCAGAGTTAGGATGTCTACAGACACTGGCCCTGCCATGTCTGTGAGTTGCTCCAGAGTTAGGATGTCTACAAATACTGTCCCTGCCCTGCCTGGATGACTACAAACACTGTCCCTGCCCTCTCTGTGCATGTGACTTGCTCCAGAGGTAGTATGTCTACAAATACTGTCACTGTCCTCTTTGTGCATGTGAGGTGCTCCAGAGTCACTGCCCTCTCTGTGCATGTGAGGTTCTCCAGAGTTAGGATGTCTACAAACACTGTCCCTGCCCTCTCTGTGCATGTGAGGTGCTCCAGAGTTAGGATGTCTACAAATACTGTCACTGCCCTCTCTGTGCATGTGAGCTGCTCCAGAGTCAGGATGTCTACAGACACTGTCACTGCCCTCTCTGTGCATGCGAGGTGCTCCAGAGATAGGATGTCTACAGACATTGTCGATGCCCTCTCTGTGCATGCAAGGTGCTCCAGGGTTAGGCTGTCTACAGACACTGTCGCTGCCCTCTCTGTGCATGTGAGGTGCTCCAGAGTTAGGATGTCTACAAACGCTGTCACTGCCCTATCTGTGCATGCGAGGTGCTCCAGAGTTAGGATTTCTACACATACTGTCACTGCCCTCTCTGTGCATGTGAGGTGCTCCAGAGTTAGGATGTCTACAAACACTGTCCCTGCCCTCTCTGTGCATGTGAGGTGCTCCAGAGTTATGATGTCTACAAATACTGTCACTGTCCTCTCTGTGCATGTGAGGTGCTCCAGAGTTAGGATGTCTACAGACACTGTCACTGCCCTCTCTGTGCATGTGAGGTGCTCCAGAGTTAGGATGTCTACAAATACTGTCACTGTCCGTTCTCTGCATGTGAGGTGCTCCAGAGTTAGGATGTCTACAGACACTGACCCTGCCATGTCTGTGCATATGAGTTGCTACAGAGTTAGGATGTCTACAAATACTGTCCCTGCCCTGTCTGGATGTCTACAAACACTGTCCCTGCCCTCTCTGGGCATGTGAGGTGCTCCAGAGTGAGGATGTCTACAGACGCTATCACTGTCCTCTCTGTGCATGTGAGGTGCTCCAGAGTTAGGATGTCTACAAACACTGTTGCTGCCCTCTCTGTGCATGTGAGGTGCTCAAGAGTTAGGATGTCTACAAACACTGTCACTGCCCTCTCTGTGCATGTGAGGTGCCCTCTCTGTGCATGTGAGGTGTTCCAGAGTTAGGATGCCTACAAACGCTGTCGCTGCCCTCTCTGTGCATGTGAGGTGCTCCAGAGTTAGGATTTCTACACATACTGTCACTGCCCTCTCTGTGCATGTGAGTTGCTCCAGAGTTAGGATGTCTACAAATACTCTCACTGTCCTCTCTGTGCATGTTAATTTCTCCACAGTTAGGATGTCTACACATACTGTCAATGTCATCTCTGTGCATGTGAGGTGCTCCAGAGTCACTGCCCTCTCTGTGCATTTGCGAGGTACTCCAGAGTTAGGATGTCTACAAACACTGTCGCTGCTCCTCTCTGTGCATGTGAGGTGCTCCAGAGTCACTGCCCTCTCTGTGCATTTGTGAGGTGCTCCAGAGTTAGGATGTCTACAAACACTGTTGCTGCCCTCTCTATGCATGTGAGTTGCTCCAGAGTCAGGATGTCTGCAGACACTGTCACTGCCCTCTCTGTGCATGCAAGGTGCTCCAAAGTCAGGATGTCTACAGACAGTGTCCCTGCCCTGTCTGAATGTCTACAATCACTGTCACTGCCCTCTCTGTGCATGTTAGGTGCTCCAGAGTTAGGATGTCTACAGACACTGTCACTGCCCTCTCTGTGCATGTGAGGTGCTCCAGAGTTAGGATGTCTACAGACACTGTCACTGACCTCTCTGTGCATGTGAGGTGCTCCAGAGTTAGGATGTCCACAGATACTGTCACTGTCCGTTCTCTTCATGTGAGGTGCTCCAGAGTTAGGATGTCTACAGACACTGGCCCTGCCATGTCTGTGAGTTGCTCCAGAGTTAGGATGTCTACAAATACTGTCCCTGCCCTGCCTGGATGTCTACAAACACTGTCCCTGCCCTCTCTGTGCATGTGACTTGCTCCAGAGTTAGGATGTCTACAAACACTGTCCCTGTCCTCCCTGTGCATGTGACTTGCTCCAGAGTTAGGATGTCTACAAATACTGTCACTGCCCTGGCTGGATGTCTACAAACACGGTCCCTGCCCTCTCTGTGCATGTGACTTGCTCCAGAGGTAGGATGTCTACAAATACTGTCACTGTCCTCTCTGTGCATGTGAGGTGCTCCAGAGTCACTGCCCTCTCTGTGCATGTGAGGTGCTCCAGAGTTAGGATGTCTACAAACACTGTCCCTGCCCTCTCTGTGCATGTGAGGTGCTCCAGAGTTAGGATGTCTGCAAATACTGTCACTGCCCTCTCTGTGCATGTGAGGTGCTCCAGAGTTAGGATGTCTACAGACACTGTCACTGCCCTCTCTGTGCATGTGAGGTGCTCCAGTGTTAGGATGTCTACAGATACTGTCACTGTCCGTTCTCTGCATGTGAGGTGCTGCAGAGTTAGGATGTCTACAGACACTGGCCCTGCCATGTCTGTGCATGTGAGTTGCTCCAGAGTTAGGATGTCTACAAATACTGTCCCTGCCGTGCCTGGATGTCTACAAACACCGTCCCTGCCCACTCTGTGCATGTGACTTGCTCCAGAGTTAGGATGTCTACAAACACTGTCCCTGCCCTCTCTGTGCATGTGACTTGCTCCAGAGTTAGGATGTCTACAAATACTGTCACTGCCCTGTCTGGATGTCTACAAACACTGTCCCTGCCCTCTCTGTGCATGTGACTTGCTCCAGAGTTAGGATGTCTACAGGCACTGTCACTGCCCTCTCTGTGCATGTGAGGTGCTCCAGAGTTAGGATGTCTACAGATACTGTCACTGTCCGTTCTCTTCATGTGAGGTGCTCCAGAGTTAGGATGTCTACAGACACTGGCCCTGCCATGTCTGTGAGTTGCTCCAGAGTTAGGATGTCTACAAATACTGTCCCTGCCCTGCCTGGATGTCTACAAACACTGTCCCTGCCCTCTCTCTGCATGTGACTTGCTCCAGAGTTAGGATGTCTACAAACACTGTCACTGCCCTCTCTGTGCATGTGAGGTGTTCCAGTGTTAGGATGTCTACAGATACTGTCACTGTCCGTTCTCTGCATGTGAGGTGCTGCAGAGTTAGGATGTCTACAGACACTGGCCCTGCCATGTCTGTGCATGTGAGTTGCTCCAGAGTTAGGATGTCTACAAATACTGTCCCTGCCGTGCCTGGATGTCTACAAACACTGTCCCTGCCCACTCTGTGCATGTGACTTGCTCCAGAGTTAGGATGTCTACAAACACTGTCCCTGCCCTCTCTGTGCATGTGACTTGCTCCAGAGTTAGGATGTCTACAAATACTGTCACTGCCCTGTCTGGATGTCTACAAACACTGTCCCTGCCCTCTCTGTGCATGTGACTTGCTCCAGAGTTAGGATGTCTACAGACACTGTCACTGCCCTCTCTGTGCATGTGAGGTGCTCCAGAGTTAGGATGTCTACAGATACTGTCACTGTCCGTTCTCTTCATGTGAGGTGCTCCAGAGTTAGGATGTCTACAGACACTGGCCCTGCCATGTCTGTGAGTTGCTCCAGAGTTAGGATGTCTACAAATACTGTCCCTGCCCTGCCTGGATGTCTACAAACACTGTCCCTGCCCTCTCTCTGCATGTGACTTGCTCCAGAGTTAGGATGTCTACAAACACTGTCCCTGCCCTCTCTGTGCATGTGACTTGCTCCAGAGTTAGGATGTCTACAAATACTATCACTGCCCTGGCTGGATGTCTACAAACACGGTCCCTGCCCTCTCTGTGCATGTGACTTGCTCCAGAGGTAGGATGTCTACAAATACTGTCACTGTCCTCTCTGTGCATGTGAGGTGCTCCAGAGTCACTGCCCTCTCTGTGCATGTGAGGTGCTCCAGAGTTAGGATGTCTACAAACACTGTCCCTGCCCTCTCTGTGCATGTGAGGTGCTCTAGAGTTAGGATGTGTACAAATACTGTCACTGCCCTCTCTGTGCATGTGAGGTGCTCCAGAGTTAGGATGTCTACAGACACTGTCACTGCCCTCTCTGTGCATGTGAGGTGCACCAGTGTTAGGATATCTACAGATACTGTCACTGTCCGTTCTCTGCATGTGAGGTGCTGCAGAGTTAGGATGTCTACAGACACTGGCCCTGCCATGTCTGTGCATGTGAGTTGCTCCAGAGTTAGGATGTCTACAAATACTGTCCCTGCCCTGCCTGGATGTCTACAAACACTGTCCCTGCCCACTCTGTGCATGTGACTTGCTTCAGAGTTAGGATGAATACAAACACTGTCCCTGCCCTCTCTGTGCATGTGACTTGCTCCAGAGGTAGGATGTCTACAAATACTGTCACTGCCCTCTCTGTGCATGTGAGGTGCTCCAGAGTTAGGATGTCTACAGACACTGTCACTGCCCTCTCTGTGCATGTGAGGTGCTCCAGAGTTAGGATGTCTACAGACACTGTCACTGCCCTCTCTGTGCATGTGAGGTGCTCCAGTGTTAGGATGTCTACAGATACTGTCACTGTCCGTTCTCTGCATGTGAGGTGCTCCAGAGTTAGGATGTCTACAGACACTGACCCTGCCATGTCTGTGCATGTGAGTTGCTCCAGTGTTAGGATGTCTACAAATACTGTCCCTGCCCTGTCTGGATGTCTACAAACACTTTCCCTGCCCTCTCTGGGCATGTGAGGTGCTCCAGAGTGAGGATGTCTACAGACGCTATCACTGTCCTCTCTGTGCATGTGAGGTGCTCCAGAGTTAGGATGTCTACAAATACTGTCACTGCCCTCTCTGTGCATGTGAGGTGCTCCAGAGTTAGGATGTCTACAGACACTGTCACTGCCCTCTCTGTGCATGTGAGGTGCACCAGTGTTAGGATGTCTACAGACACTGGCCCTGCCATGTCTGTGCATGTGAGTTGCTCCAGAGTTAGGATGTCTACAAATACTGTCCCTGCCCTGCCTGGATGTCTACAAACACTGTCCCTGCCCACTCTGTGCATGTGACTTGCTCCAGAGTTAGGATGACTACAAACACTGTCCCTGCCCTCTCTGTGCATGTGACTTGCTCCAGAGTTAGGATGTCTACAAATACTGTCACTGCCCTGTCTGGATGTCTACAAACACTGTCCGTGCCCTCTCTGTGCATGTGACTTGCTCCAGAGGTAGGATGTCTACAAATACTGTCACTGTCCTCTCTGTGCATGTGAGGTGCTCCAGAGTCACTGCCCTCTCTGTACATGTGAGGTGCTCCAGAGTTAGGATGTCTACAAATACTGTCACTGACCTCTCTGTGCAGGTGAGGTGCTCCAGAGTTAGGATGTCTACAAATACTGTCACTGTCCTCTCTGTGCATGTGAGGTGCTCCAGAGTTAGGATGTCTACAGACACTGTCACTGCCCTCTCTGTCCATGTGAGGTGCTCCAGAGTTAGGATGTCTACAGACACTGTCACTGCCCTCTCTGTGCATGTGAGGTGCTCCAGTGTTAGGATGTCTACAGATATTGTCACTGTCCGTTCTCTGCATGTGAGGTGCTCCAGAGTTAGGATGTCTACAGACACTGACCCTGCCATGTCTGTGCATGTGAGTTGCTCCAGAGTTAGGATGTCTACAAATACTGTCCCTGCCCTGTCTGGATGTCTACAAACACTGTCCCTGCCCTCTCCGGGCATGTGAGGTGCTCCAGAGTGAGGATGTCTACAAACACTCTCACTGCCCTCTCTGTGCATGTGAGGTGCTCCAGAGTTAGGATGTCTACAAACACTGTTGCTGCCCTCTCTGTGCAAGTGAGGTGCTCAAGAATTAGGATGTCTACAAACACTGTCACTGCCCTCTCTGTGTATGTGAGGTGCCCTCTCTGTGCATATGAGGTGCTCCAGAGTTAGGATGTCTACAAATGCTGTCACTGGCCTATCTGTGCATGTGAGGTGCTCCAGAGTTAGAATGTCTACAAACACTGTCACTGTCCTCTCTGTGCATGTGAGGTGCCCTCTCTGTGCATGTGAGGTGCTCCAGAGTTAGGATGTCTACAAACGCTGTCGCTGCCCTCTCTGTGCATGTGAGGTGCTCCAGAGTTAGGATTTCTACACATACTGTCACTGCCCTCTCTGTGCATGTGAGTTGCTCCAGAGTTAGGATGTCTACAAACACTGTCACTGTCCTCTCTGTGCATGTGAATTGCTCCACAGTTAGGATGTCTACACATACTGTCAATGTCATCTCTGTACATGTGAGGTGCTCCAGAGTCACTGCCCTCTCTGTGCATTTGCGAGGTACTCCAGAGTTAGGATGTCTACAAACACTGTCGCTGCTCCTCTCTGTGCATGTGAGGTGACTCAGAGTCACTGCCCTCTCTGTGCATTTGTGAGGTGCTCCAGAGTTAGGATGTCTACAAACACTCTCACTGCCCTCTCTGTGCATGTGAGGTGCTCCAGAGTTAGGATGTCTACAAACACTGTTGCTGCCCTCTCTATGCATGTGAGTTGCTCCAGAGTCAGGATGTCTGCAGACACTGTCACTGCCCTCTCTGTGCATGCAAGGTGCTCCAAAGTCAGGATGTCTACAAACACTGTCCCTGCCCTCTCTGTGCATGTGAGGTGCTCCAGAGTTAGGATGTCTACAGACACTGTCACTGCCCTCTCTGTGCATGTGAGGTGCTCCAGAGTTAGGATGTCTACAGACACTGTCACTGACCTCTCTGTGCATGTGAGGTGCTCCAGAGTTAGGATGTCCACAGATACTGTCACTGTCCGTTCTCTTCATGTGAGGTGCTCCAGAGTTAGGATGTCTACAGACACTGGCCCTGCCATGTCTGTGAGTTGCTCCAGAGTTAGGATGTCTACAAATACTGTCCCTGCCCTGCCTGGATGACTACAAACACTGTCCCTGCCCTCTCTGTGCATGTGACTTGCTCCAGAGGTAGTATGTCTACAAATACTGTCACTGTCCTCTTTGTGCATGTGAGGTGCTCCAGAGTCACTGCCCTCTCTGTGCATGTGAGGTTCTCCAGAGTTAGGATGTCTACAAACACTGTCCCTGCCCTCTCTGTGCATGTGAGGTGCTCCAGAGTTAGGATGTCTACAAATACTGTCACTGCCCTCTCTGTGCATGTGAGCTGCTCCAGAGTCAGGATGTCTACAGACACTGTCACTGCCCTCTCTGTGCATGCGAGGTGCTCCAGAGATAGGATGTCTACAGACATTGTCGATGCCCTCTCTGTGCATGCAAGGTGCTCCAGGGTTAGGCTGTCTACAGACACTGTCGCTGCCCTCTCTGTGCATGTGAGGTGCTCCAGAGTTAGGATGTCTACAAACGCTGTCACTGCCCTATCTGTGCATGCGAGGTGCTCCAGAGTTAGGATTTCTACACATACTGTCACTGCCCTCTCTGTGCATGTGAGGTGCTCCAGAGTTAGGATGTCTACAAACACTGTCCCTGCCCTCTCTGTGCATGTGAGGTGCTCCAGAGTTATGATGTCTACAAATACTGTCACTGTCCTCTCTGTGCATGTGAGGTGCTCCAGAGTTAGGATGTCTACAGACACTGTCACTGCCCTCTCTGTGCATGTGAGGTGCTCCAGAGTTAAGATGTCTACAAATACTGTCACTGTCCGTTCTCTGCATGTGAGGTGCTCCAGAGTTAGGATGTCTACAGACACTGACCCTGCCATGTCTGTGCATATGAGTTGCTACAGAGTTAGGATGTCTACAAATACTGTCCCTGCCCTGTCTGGATGTCTACAAACACTGTCCCTGCCCTCTCTGGGCATGTGAGGTGCTCCAGAGTGAGGATGTCTACAGACGCTATCACTGTCCTCTCTGTGCATGTGAGGTGCTCCAGAGTTAGGATGTCTACAAACACTGTTGCTGCCCTCTCTGTGCATGTGAGGTGCTCAAGAGTTAGGATGTCTACAAACACTGTCACTGCCCTCTCTGTGCATGTGAGGTGCCCTCTCTGTGCATGTGAGGTGTTCCAGAGTTAGGATGCCTACAAACGCTGTCGCTGCCCTCTCTGTGCATGTGAGGTGCTCCAGAGTTAGGATTTCTACACATACTGTCACTGCCCTCTCTGTGCATGTGAGTTGCTCCAGAGTTAGGATGTCTACAAATACTCTCACTGTCCTCTCTGTGCATGTTAATTTCTCCACAGTTAGGATGTCTACACATACTGTCAATGTCATCTCTGTGCATGTGAGGTGCTCCAGAGTCACTGCCCTCTCTGTGCATTTGCGAGGTACTCCAGAGTTAGGATGTCTACAAACACTGTCGCTGCTCCTCTCTGTGCATGTGAGGTGCTCCAGAGTCACTGCCCTCTCTGTGCATTTGTGAGGTGCTCCAGAGTTAGGATGTCTACAAACACTGTTGCTGCCCTCTCTATGCATGTGAGTTGCTCCAGAGTCAGGATGTCTGCAGACACTGTCACTGCCCTCTCTGTGCATGCAAGGTGCTCCAAAGTCAGGATGTCTACAGACAGTGTCCCTGCCCTGTCTGAATGTCTACAATCACTGTCACTGCCCTCTCTGTGCATGTGAGGTGCTCCAGAGTTAGGATGTCTACAGACACTGTCACTGCCCTCTCTGTGCATGTGAGGTGCTCCAGAGTTAGGATGTCTACAGACACTGTCACTGACCTCTCTGTGCATGTGAGGTGCTCCAGAGTTAGGATGTCCACAGATACTGTCACTGTCCGTTCTCTTCATGTGAGGTGCTCCAGAGTTAGGATGTCTACAGACACTGGCCCTGCCATGTCTGTGAGTTGCTCCAGAGTTAGGATGTCTACAAATACTGTCCCTGCCCTGCCTGGATGTCTACAAACACTGTCCCTGCCCTCTCTGTGCATGTGACTTGCTCCAGAGTTAGGATGTCTACAAACACTGTCCCTGTCCTCTCTGTGCATGTGACTTGCTCCAGAGTTAGGATGTCTACAAATACTGTCACTGCCCTGGCTGGATGTCTACAAACACGGTCCCTGCCCTCTCTGTGCATGTGACTTGCTCCAGAGGTAGGATGTCTACAAATACTGTCACTGTCCTCTCTGTGCATGTGAGGTGCTCCAGAGTCACTGCCCTCTCTGTGCATGTGAGGTGCTCCAGAGTTAGGATGTCTACAAACACTGTCCCTGCCCTCTCTGTGCATGTGAGGTGCTCCAGAGTTAGGATGTCTACAAATACTGTCACTGCCCTCTCTGTGCATGTGAGGTGCTCCAGAGTTAGGATGTCTACAGACACTGTCACTGCCCTCTCTGTGCATGTGAGGTGCTCCAGTGTTAGGATGTCTACAGATACTGTCACTGTCCGTTCTCTGCATGTGAGGTGCTGCAGAGTTAGGATGTCTACAGACACTGGCCCTGCCATGTCTGTGCATGTGAGTTGCTCCAGAGTTAGGATGTCTACAAATACTGTCCCTGCCGTGCCTGGATGTCTACAAACACCGTCCCTGCCCACTCTGTGCATGTGACTTGCTCCAGAGTTAGGATATCTACAAACACTGTCCCTGCCCTCTCTGTGCATGTGACTTGCTCCAGAGTTAGGATGTCTACAAATACTGTCACTGCCCTGTCTGGATGTCTACAAACACTGTCCCTGCCCTCTCTGTGCATGTGACTTGCTCCAGAGTTAGGATGTCTACAGACACTGTCACTGCCCTCTCTGTGCATGTGAGGTGCTCCAGAGTTAGGATGTCTACAAATACTGTCACTGTCCGTTCTCTTCATGTGAGGTGCTCCAGAGTTAGGATGTCTACAGACACTCGCCCTGCCATGTCTGTGAGTTGCTCCAGAGTTAGGATGTCTACAAATACTGTCCCTGCCCTGCCTGGATGTCTACAAACACTGTCCCTGCCCTCTCTCTGCATGTGACTTGCTCCAGAGTTAGGATGTCTACAAACACTGTCCCTGCCCTCTCTGTGCATGTGACTTGCTCCAGAGTTAGGATGTCTACAAATACTGTCACTGCCCTGGCTGGATGTCTACAAACACGGTCCCTGCCCTCTCTGTGCATGTGACTTGCTCCAGAGGTAGGATGTCTACAAATACTGTCACTGTCCTCTCTGTGCATGTGAGGTGCTCCAGAGTTAGGATGTCTACAAACACTGTCCCTGCCCTCTCTGTGCATGTGAGGTGCTCTAGAGTTAGGATGTCTACAAATACTGTCACTGCCCTCTCTGTGCATGTGAGGTGCTCCAGAGTTAGGATGTCTACAGACACTGTCACTGCCCTCTCTGTGCATGTGAGTTGCACCAGTGTTAGGATATCTACATATACTGTCACTGTCCGTTCTCTGCATGTGAGGTGCTGCAGAGTTAGGATGTCTACAGACAATGGCCCTGCCATGTCTTTGCATGTGAGTTGCTCCAGAGTTAGGATGTCTACAAATACTGTCCCTGCCCTGCCTGGATGTCTACAAACACTGTCCCTGCCCTCTCTGGGCATGTGAGGTGCTCCAGAGTGAGGATGTCTACAGACGCTATCACTGTCCTCTCTGTGCATGTGAGGTGCTCCAGAGTTAGGATGTCTACAAACACTGTTGCTGCCCTCTCTGTGCATGTGAGGTGCTCAAGAGTTAGGATGTCTACAAATACTGTCCCTGCCCTGCCTGGATGTCTACAAACACTGTCCCTGCCCTCTCTCTGCATGTGACTTGCTCCAGAGTTAGGATGTCTACAAACACTGTCACTGCCCTCTCTGGGCATGTGAGGTGCTCCAGAGTGAGGATGTCTACAGACGCTATCACTGTCCTCTCTGTGCATGTGAGGTGCTCCAGAGTTAGGATGTCTACAAACACTGTTGCTGCCCTCTCTGTGCATGTGAGGTGCTCAAGAGTTAGGATGTCTACAAACACTGTCACTGCCCTCTCTGTGCATGTGAGGTGCCCTCTCTGTGCATGTGAGGTGCTCCAGAGTTATGATGTCTACAAATGCTGTCACTGCCCTCTCTGTGCATGTGAGGTGCTCCAGAGTTAGGATTTCTACACATACTGTCACTGCCCTCTCTGTGCATGCGAGTTGCTCCAGAGTTAGGATGTCTACAAATACTGTCACTGTCCTCTCTGTGCATGTGAATTGCTCCACAGTTAGGATGTCTACACATACTGTCAATGTCATCTCTGTGCATGTGAGGTGCTCCAGAGTCACTGCCCTCTCTGTGCATTTGCGAGGTACTCCAGAGTTAGGATGTCTACAAACACTGTCGCTGCTCCTCTCCGTGCATGTGAGGTGCTCCAGAGTCACTGCCCTCTCTGTGCATTTGTGAGGTGCTCCAGAGTTAGGATGTCTACAAACACTGTCACTGCCCTCTCTGTGCATGTGAGGTGCTCCAGAGTTAGGATGTCTACAAACACTGTTGCTGCCCTCTCTATGCATGTGAGTTGCTCCAGAGTCAGGATGTCTGCAGACACTGTCACTGCCCTCTCTGTGCATGCAAGGTGCTCCAAAGTCAGGATGTCTACAGACAGTGTCCCTGCCCTGTCTGAATGTCTACAATCACTGTCACTGCCCTCTCTGTGCATGTGAGGTGCTCCAGAGTTAGGATGTCTACAGACACTGTCACTGCCCTCTCTGTGCATGTGAGGTGCTCCAGAGTTAGGATGTCTACAGACACTGTCACTGACCTCTCTGTGCATGTGAGGTGCTCCAGAGTTAGGATGTCCACAGATACTGTCACTGTCCGTTCTCTTCATGTGAGGTGCTCCAGAGTTAGGATGTCTACAGACACTGGCCCTGCCATGTCTGTGAGTTGCTCCTGAGTTAGGATGTCTACAAATACTGTCCCTGCCCTGCCTGGATGTCTACAAACACTGTCCCTGCCCTCTCTGTGCATGTGACTAGCTCCAGAGTTAGGATGTCTACAAACACTGTCCCTGCCCTCCCTGTGCATGTGACTTGCTCCAGAGTTAGGATGTCTACAAATACTGTCACTGCCCTGGCTGGATGTCTACAAACACGGTCCCTGCCCTCTCTGTGCATGTGACTTGCTCCAGAGGTAGGATGTCTACAAATACTGTCACTGTCCTCTCTGTGCATGTGAGGTGCTCCAGAGTCACTGCCCTCTCTGTGCATGTGAGGTGCTCCAGAGTTAGGATGTCCACAAACACTGTCCCTGCCCTCTCTGTGCATGTGAGGTGCTCCAGAGTTAGGATGTCTACAAATACTGTCACTGCCCTCTCTGTGCATGTGAGGTGCTCCAGAGTTAGGATGTCTACAGACACTGTCACTGCCCTCTCTGTGCATGTGAGGTGCTCCAGTGTTAGGATGTCTACAGATACTGTCACTGTCCGTTCTCTGCATGTGAGGTGCTGCAGAGTTAGGATGTCTACAGACACTGGCCCTGCCATGTCTGTGCATGTGAGTTGCTCCAGAGTTAGGATGTCTACAAATACTGTCCCTGCCGTGCCTGGATGTCTACAAACACCGTCCCTGCCCACTCTGTGCATGTGACTTGCTCCAGAGTTAGGATGTCTACAAACACTGTCCCTGCCCTCTCTGTGCATGTGACTTGCTCCAGAGTTAGGATGTCTACAAATACTGTCACTGCCCTGTCTGGATGTCTACAAACACTGTCCCTGCCCTCTCTGTGCATGTGACTTGCTCCAGAGTTAGGATGTCTACAGACACTGTCACTGCCCTCTCTGTGCATGTGAGGTGCTCCAGAGTTAGGATGTCTACAGATACTGTCACTGTCCGTTCTCTTCATGTGAGGTGCTCCAGAGTTAGGATGTCTACAGACACTGGCCCTGCCATGTCTTTGAGTTGCTCCAGAGTTAGGATGTCTACAAATACTGTCCCTGCCCTGCCTGGATGTCTACAAACACTGTCCCTGCCCTCTCTCTGCATGTGACTTGCTCCAGAGTTAGGATGTCTACAAACACTGTCCCTGCCCTCTCTGTGCATGTGACTTGCTCCAGAGTTAGGATGTCTACAAATACTGTCACTGCCCTGGCTGGATGTCTACAAACACGGTCCCTGCCCTCTCTGTGCATGTGACTTGCTCCAGAGGTAGGATGTCTACAAATACTGTCACTGTCCTCTCTGTGCATGTGAGGTGTTCCAGAGTTAGGATGTCTACAAACACTGTCCCTGCCCTCTCTGTGCATGTGAGGTGCTCTAGAGTTAGGATGTCTACAAATACTGTCACTGCCCTCTCTGTGCATGTGAGGTGCTCCAGAGTTAGGATGTCTACAGACACTGTCACTGCCCTCTCTGTGCATGTGAGTTGCACCAGTGTTAGGATATCTACAGATACTGTCACTGTCAGTTCTCTGCATGTGAGGTGCTGCAGAGTTAGGATGTCTACAGACAATGGCCCTGCCATGTCTTTGCATGTGAGTTGCTCCAGAGTTAGGATGTCTACAAATACTGTCCCTGCCCTGCCTGGATGTCTACAAACACTGTCCCTGCCCTCTCTGGGCATGTGAGGTGCTCCAGAGTGAGGATGTCTACAGACGCTATCACTGTCCTCTCTGTGCATGTGAGGTGCTCCAGAGTTAGGATGTCTACAAACACTGTTGCTGCCCTCTCTGTGCATGTGAGGTGCTCAAGAGTTAGGATGTCTACAAATACTGTCCCTGCCCTGCCTGGATGTCTACAAACACTGTCCCTGCCCTCTCTCTGCATGTGACTTGCTCCAGAGTTAGGATGTCTACAAACACTGTCACTGCCCTCTCTGGGCATGTGAGGTGCTCCAGAGTGAGGATGTCTACAGACGCTATCACTGTCCTCTCTGTGCATGTGAGGTGCTCCAGAGTTAGGATGTCTACAAACACTGTTGCTGCCCTCTCTGTGCATGTGAGGTGCTCAAGAGTTAGGATGTCTACAAACACTGTCACTGCCCTCTCTGTGCATGTGAGGTGCCCTCTCTGTGCATGTGAGGTGCTCCAGAGTTATGATGTCTACAAATGCTGTCACTGCCCTCTCTGTGCATGTGAGGTGCTCCAGAGTTAGGATTTCTACACATACTGTCACTGCCCTCTCTGTGCATGTGAGTTGCTCCAGAGTTAGGATGTCTACAAATACTGTCACTGTCCTCTCTGTGCATGTGAATTGCTCCACAGTTAGGATGTCTACACATACTGTCAATGTCATCTCTGTGCATGTGAGGTGCTCCAGAGTCACTGCCCTCTCTGTGCATTTGCGAGGTACTCCAGAGTTAGGATGTCTACAAACACTGTCGCTGCTCCTCTCCGTGCATGTGAGGTGCTCCAGAGTCACTGCCCTCTCTGTGCATTTGTGAGGTGCTCCAGAGTTAGGATGTCTACAAACACTGTCACTGCCCTCTCTGTGCATGTGAGGTGCTCCAGAGTTAGGATGTCTACAAACACTGTTGCTGCCCTCTCTATGCATGTGAGTTGCTCCAGAGTCAGGATGTCTGCAGACACTGTCACTGCCCTCTCTGTGCATGCAAGGTGCTCCAAAGTCAGGATGTCTACAGACAGTGTCCCTGCCCTGTCTGAATGTCTACAATCACTGTCACTGCCCTCTCTGTGCATGTGAGGTGCTCCAGAGTTAGGATGTCTACAGACACTGTCACTGCCCTCTCTGTGCATGTGAGGTGCTCCAGAGTTAGGATGTCTACAGACACTGTCACTGACCTCTCTGTGCATGTGAGGTGCTCCAGAGTTAGGATGTCCACAGATACTGTCACTGTCCGTTCTCTTCATGTGAGGTGCTCCAGAGTTAGGATGTCTACAGACACTGGCCCTGCCATGTCTGTGAGTTGCTCCTGAGTTAGGATGTCTACAAATACTGTCCCTGCCCTGCCTGGATGTCTACAAACACTGTCCCTGCCCTCTCTGTGCATGTGACTAGCTCCAGAGTTAGGATGTCTACAAACACTGTCCCTGCCCTCCCTGTGCATGTGACTTGCTCCAGAGTTAGGATGTCTACAAATACTGTCACTGCCCTGGCTGGATGTCTACAAACACGGTCCCTGCCCTCTCTGTGCATGTGACTTGCTCCAGAGGTAGGATGTCTACAAATACTGTCACTGTCCTCTCTGTGCATGTGAGGTGCTCCAGAGTCACTGCCCTCTCTGTGCATGTGAGGTGCTCCAGAGTTAGGATGTCCACAAACACTGTCCCTGCCCTCTCTGTGCATGTGAGGTGCTCCAGAGTTAGGATGTCTACAAATACTGTCACTGCCCTCTCTGTGCATGTGAGGTGCTCCAGAGTTAGGATGTCTACAGACACTGTCACTGCCCTCTCTGTGCATGTGAGGTGCTCCAGTGTTAGGATGTCTACAGATACTGTCACTGTCCGTTCTCTGCATGTGAGGTGCTGCAGAGTTAGGATGTCTACAGACACTGGCCCTGCCATGTCTGTGCATGTGAGTTGCTCCAGAGTTAGGATGTCTACAAATACTGTCCCTGCCGTGCCTGGATGTCTACAAACACCGTCCCTGCCCACTCTGTGCATGTGACTTGCTCCAGAGTTAGGATGTCTACAAACACTGTCCCTGCCCTCTCTGTGCATGTGACTTGCTCCAGAGTTAGGATGTCTACAAATACTGTCACTGCCCTGTCTGGATGTCTACAAACACTGTCCCTGCCCTCTCTGTGCATGTGACTTGCTCCAGAGTTAGGATGTCTACAGACACTGTCACTGCCCTCTCTGTGCATGTGAGGTGCTCCAGAGTTAGGATGTCTACAGATACTGTCACTGTCCGTTCTCTTCATGTGAGGTGCTCCAGAGTTAGGATGTCTACAGACACTGGCCCTGCCATGTCTGTGAGTTGCTCCAGAGTTAGGATGTCTACAAATACTGTCCCTGCCCTGCCTGGATGTCTACAAACACTGTCCCTGCCCTCTCTCTGCATGTGACTTGCTCCAGAGTTAGGATGTCTACAAACACTGTCCCTGCCCTCTCTGTGCATGTGACTTGCTCCAGAGTTAGGATGTCTACAAATACTGTCACTGCCCTGGCTGGATGTCTACAAACACGGTCCCTGCCCTCTCTGTGCATGTGACTTGCTCCAGAGGTAGGATGTCTACAAATACTGTCACTGTCCTCTCTGTGCATGTGAGGTGCTCCAGAGTTAGGATGTCTACAAACACTGTCCCTGCCCTCTCTGTGCATGTGAGGTGCTCTAGAGTTAGGATGTCTACAAATACTGTCACTGCCCTCTCTGTGCATGTGAGGTGCTCCAGAGTTAGGATGTCTACAGACACTGTCACTGCCCTCTCTGTGCATGTGAGTTGCACCAGTGTTAGGATATCTACAGATACTGTCACTGTCAGTTCTCTGCATGTGAGGTGCTGCAGAGTTAGGATGTCTACAGACAATGGCCCTGCCATGTCTTTGCATGTGAGTTGCTCCAGAGTTAGGATGTCTACAAATACTGTCCCTGCCCTGCCTGGATGTCTACAAACACTGTCCCTGCCCTCTCTGGGCATGTGAGGTGCTCCAGAGTGAGGATGTCTACAGACGCTATCACTGTCCTCTCTGTGCATGTGAGGTGCTCCAGAGTTAGGATGTCTACAAACACTGTTGCTGCCCTCTCTGTGCATGTGAGGTGCTCAAGAGTTAGGATGTCTACAAATACTGTCCCTGCCCTGCCTGGATGTCTACAAACACTGTCCCTGCCCTCTCTCTGCATGTGACTTGCTCCAGAGTTAGGATGTCTACAAACACTGTCACTGCCCTCTCTGGGCATGTGAGGTGCTCCAGAGTGAGGATGTCTACAGACGCTATCACTGTCCTCTCTGTGCATGTGAGGTGCTCCAGAGTTAGGATGTCTACAAACACTGTTGCTGCCCTCTCTGTGCATGTGAGGTGCTCAAGAGTTAGGATGTCTACAAACACTGTCACTGCCCTCTCTGTGCATGTGAGGTGCCCTCTCTGTGCATGTGAGGTGCTCCAGAGTTATGATGTCTACAAATGCTGTCACTGCCCTCTCTGTGCATGTGAGGTGCTCCAGAGTTAGGATTTCTACACATACTGTCACTGCCCTCTCTGTGCATGTGAGTTGCTCCAGAGTTAGGATGTCTACAAATACTGTCACTGTCCTCTCTGTGCATGTGAATTGCTCCACAGTTAGGATGTCTACACATACTGTCAATGTCATCTCTGTGCATGTGAGGTGCTCCAGAGTCACTGCCCTCTCTGTGCATTTGCGAGGTACTCCAGAGTTAGGATGTCTACAAACACTGTCGCTGCTCCTCTCCGTGCATGTGAGGTGCTCCAGAGTCACTGCCCTCTCTGTGCATTTGTGAGGTGCTCCAGAGTTAGGATGTCTACAAACACTGTCACTGCCCTCTCTGTGCATGTGAGGTGCTCCAGAGTTAGGATGTCTACAAACACTGTTGCTGCCCTCTCTATGCATGTGAGTTGCTCCAGAGTCAGGATGTCTGCAGACACTGTCACTGCCCTCTCTGTGCATGCAAGGTGCTCCAAAGTCAGGATGTCTACAGACAGTGTCCCTGCCCTGTCTGAATGTCTACAATCACTGTCACTGCCCTCTCTGTGCATGTGAGGTGCTCCAGAGTTAGGATGTCTACAGACACTGTCACTGCCCTCTCTGTGCATGTGAGGTGCTCCAGAGTTAGGATGTCTACAGACACTGTCACTGACCTCTCTGTGCATGTGAGGTGCTCCAGAGTTAGGATGTCCACAGATACTGTCACTGTCCGTTCTCTTCATGTGAGGTGCTCCAGAGTTAGGATGTCTACAGACACTGGCCCTGCCATGTCTGTGAGTTGCTCCTGAGTTAGGATGTCTACAAATACTGTCCCTGCCCTGCCTGGATGTCTACAAACACTGTCCCTGCCCTCTCTGTGCATGTGACTAGCTCCAGAGTTAGGATGTCTACAAACACTGTCCCTGCCCTCCCTGTGCATGTGACTTGCTCCAGAGTTAGGATGTCTACAAATACTGTCACTGCCCTGGCTGGATGTCTACAAACACGGTCCCTGCCCTCTCTGTGCATGTGACTAGCTCCAGAGTTAGGATGTCTACAAACACTGTCCCTGCCCTCCCTGTGCATGTGACTTGCTCCAGAGGTAGGATGTCTACAAATACTGTCACTGTCCTCTCTGTGCATGGGAGGTGCTCCAGAGTCACTGCCCTCTCTGTGCATGTGAGGTGCTCCAGAGTTAGGATGTCCACAAACACTGTCCCTGCCCTCTCTGTGCATGTGAGGTGCTCCAGAGTTAGGATGTCTACAAATACTGTCACTGCCCTCTCTGTGCATGTGAGGTGCTCCAGAGTTAGGATGTCTACAGACACTGTCACTGCCCTCTCTGTGCATGTGAGGTGCTCCAGTGTTAGGATGTCTACAGATACTGTCACTGTCCGTTCTCTGCATGTGAGGTGCTGCAGAGTTAGGATGTCTACAGACACTGGCCCTGCCATGTCTGTGCATGTGAGTTGCTCCAGAGTTAGGATGTCTACAAATACTGTCCCTGCCGTGCCTGGATGTCTACAAACACTGTCCCTGCCCACTCTGTGCATGTGACTTGCTCCAGAGTTAGGATGTCTACAAACACTGTCCCTGCCCTCTCTGTGCATGTGACTTGCTCCAGAGTTAGGATGTCTACAAATACTGTCACTGCCCTGTCTGGATGTCTACAAACACTGTCCCTGCCCTCTCTGTGCATGTGACTTGCTCCAGAGTTAGGATGTCTACAGACACTGTCACTGCCCTCTCTGTGCATGTGAGGTGCTCCAGAGTTAGGATGTCTACAGATACTGTCACTGTCCGTTCTCTTCATGTGAGGTGCTCCAGAGTTAGGATGTCTACAGACACTGGCCCTGCCATGTCTGTGAGTTGCTCCAGAGTTAGGATGTCTACAAATACTGTCCCTGCCCTGCCTGGATGTCTACAAACACTGTCCCTGCCCTCTCTCTGCATGTGACTTGCTCCAGAGTTAGGATGTCTACAAACACTGTCCCTGCCCTCTCTGTGCATGTGACTTGCTCCAGAGTTAGGATGTCTACAAATACTGTCACTGCCCTGGCTGGATGTCTACAAACACGGTCCCTGCCCTCTCTGTGCATGTGACTTGCTCCAGAGGTAGGATGTCTACAAATACTGTCACTGTCCTCTCTGTGCATGTGAGGTGCTCCAGAGTTAGGATGTCTACAAACACTGTCCCTGCCCTCTCTGTGCATGTGAGGTGCTCTAGAGTTAGGATGTCTACAAATACTGTCACTGCCCTCTCTGTGCATGTGAGGTGCTCCAGAGTTAGGATGTCTACAGACACTGTCACTGCCCTCTCTGTGCATGTGAGGTGCACCAGTGTTAGGATATCTACAGATACTGTCCCTGTCCGTTCTCTGCATGTGAGGTGCTGCAGAGTTAGGCTGTCTACAGACACTGGCCCTGCCATGTCTGTGCATGTGAGTTGCTCCAGAGTTAGGATGTCTACAAATACTGTCCCTGCCCTGCCTGGATGTCAACAAACACTGTCCCTGCCCTCTCTGGGCATGTGAGGTGCTCCAGAGTGAGGATGTCTACAGACGATATCACTGTCCTCTCTGTGCATGTGAGGTGCTCCAGAGTTAGGATGTCTACAAACACTGTTGATGCCCTCTCTGTGCATGTGAGGTGCTCAAGAGTTAGGATGTCTACAAACACTGTCACTGCCCTCTCTGTGCATGTGAGGTGCCCTCTCTGTGCATGTGAGGTGCTCCAGAGTTAGGATGTCTACAAACGCTGTCGCTGCCCTCTCTGTGCATGTGAGGTGCTCCAGAGTTAGGATTTCTACACATACTGTCACTGCCCTCTCTGTGCATGTGAGTTGCTCCAGAGTTAGGATGTCTACAAATACTGTCACTGTCCTCTCTGTGCATGTGAATTGCTCCACAGTTAGGATGTCTACACATACTGTCAATGTCATCTCTGTGCATGTGAGGTGCTCCAGAGTCACTGCCCTCTCTGTGCATTTGCGAGGTACTCCAGAGTTAGGATGTCTACAAACACTGTCGCTGCTCCTCTCTGTGCATGTGAGGTGCTCCAGAGTCACTGCCCTCTCTGTGCATTTGTGAGGTGCTCCAGAGTTAGGATGTCTACAAACACTGTCACTGCCCTCTCTGTGCATGTGAGGTGCTCCAGAGTTAGGATGTCTACAAACACTGTTGCTGCCCTCTCTATGCATGTGAGTTGCTCCAGAGTCAGGATGTCTGCAGACACTGTCACTGCCCTCTCTGTGCATGCAAGGTGCTCCAAAGTCAGGATGTCTACAGACAGTGTCCCTGCCCTGTCTGAATGTCTACAATCACTGTCACTGCCCTCTCTGTGCATGTGAGGTGCTCCAGAGTTAGGATGTCTACAGACACTGTCACTGACCTCTCTGTGCATGTGAGGTGCTCCAGAGTTAGGATGTCCACAGATACTGTCACTGTCCGTTCTCTTCATGTGAGGTGCTCCAGAGTTAGGATGTCTACAGACACTGGCCCTGCCATGTCTGTGAGTTGCTCCAGAGTTAGGATGTCTACAAATACTGTCCCTGCCCTGCCTGGATGTCTACAAACACTGTCCCTGCCCTCTCTGTGCATGTAACTTGCTCCAGAGTTAGGATGTCTACAAAATCTGTCCCTGCCCTCTCTGTGCATGTGACTTGCTCCAGAGTTAGGATGTCTACAAATACTGTCACTGCCCTGGCTGGATGTCTACAAACACGGTCCCTGCCCTCTCTGTGCATGTGACTTGCTCCAGAGGTAGGATGTCTACAAATAATGTCACTGTCCTCTCTGTGCATGTGAGGTGCTCCAGAGTTAGGATGTCTACAAACACTGTCCCTGCCCTCTCTGTGCATGTGAGGTGCTCCTGAGTTAGGATGTCTACAGACACTGTCACTGCCCTCTCTGTGCATGTGAGGTGCTCCAGTGTTAGGATGTCTACAGATACTGTCACTGTCCGTTCTCTGCATGTGAGGTGCTGCAGAGTTAGGATGTCTACAGACACTGGCCATGCTATGTCTGTGCATGTGAGTTGCTCCAGAGTTAGGATGTCTACAAATACTGTCCCTGCCGTGCCTGGATGTCTACAAACACTGTCCCTGCCCACTCTGTGCATGTGACTTGCTCCAGAGTTAGGATGTCTACAAACACTGTCCCTGCCCTCTCTGTGCATGTGACTTGCTCCAGAGTTAGGATGTCTACAAATACTGTCACTGCCCTGTCTGGATGTCTACAAACACTGTCCCTGCCCTCTCTGTGCATGTGACTTGCTCCAGAGTTAGGATGTCTACAGACACTGTCACTGCCCTCTCTGTGCATGTGAGGTGCTCCAGAGTTAGGATGTCTACAGACACTGTCACTGTCCGTTCTCTTCATGTGAGGTGCTCCAGAGTTAGGATGTCTACAGACACTGGCCCTGCCATGTCTGTGAGTTGCTCCAGAGTTAGGATGTCTACAAATACTGTCCCTGCCCTGCCTGGATGTCTACAAACACTGTCCCTGCCCTCTCTCTGCATGTGACTTGCTCCAGAGTTAGGATGTCTACAAACACTGTCCCTGCCCTCTCTGTGCATGTGACTTGCTCCAGAGTTAGGATGTCTACAAATACTGTCACTGTCCTCTCTGTGCATGTGAATTGCTCCACAGTTAGGATGTCTACACATACTGTCAATGTCATCTCTGTGCATGTGAGGTGCTCCAGAGTCACTGCCCTCTCTGTGCATTTGCGAGGTACTCCAGAGTTAGGATGTCTACAAACACTGTCGCTGCTCCTCTCTGTGCATGTGAGGTGCTCCAGAGTCACTGCCCTCTCTGTGCATTTGTGAGGTGCTCCAGAGTTAGGATGTCTACAAACACTGTCACTGCCCTCTCTGTGCATGTGAGGTGCTCCAGAGTTAGGATGTCTACAAACACTGTTGCTGCCCTCTCTATGCATGTGAGTTGCTCCAGAGTCAGGATGTCTGCAGACACTGTCACTGCCCTCTCTGTGCATGCAAGGTGCTCCAAAGTCAGGATGTCTACAGACAGTGTCCCTGCCCTGTCTGAATGTCTACAATCACTGTCACTGCCCTCTCTGTGCATGTGAGGTGCTCCAGAGTTAGGATGTCTACAGACACTGTCACTGACCTCTCTGTGCATGTGAGGTGCTCCAGAGTTAGGATGTCCACAGATACTGTCACTGTCCGTTCTCTTCATGTGAGGTGCTCCAGAGTTAGGATGTCTACAGACACTGGCCCTGCCATGTCTGTGAGTTGCTCCAGAGTTAGGATGTCTACAAATACTGTCCCTGCCCTGCCTGGATGTCTACAAACACTGTCCCTGCCCTCTCTGTGCATGTAACTTGCTCCAGAGTTAGGATGTCTACAAACACTGTCCCTGCCCTCTCTGTGCATGTGACTTGCTCCAGAGTTAGGATGTCTACAAATACTGTCACTGCCCTGGCTGGATGTCTACAAACACGGTCCCTGCCCTCTCTGTGCATGTGACTTGCTCCAGAGGTAGGATGTCTACAAATATTGTCACTGTCCTCTCTGTGCATGTGAGGTGCTCCAGAGTCACTGCCCTCTCTGTGCATGTGAGGTGCTCCTGAGTTAGGATGTCTACAGACACTGTCACTGCCCTCTCTGTGCATGTGAGGTGCTCCAGTGTTAGGATGTCTACAGATACTGTCACTGTCCGTTCTCTGCATGTGAGGTGCTGCAGAGTTAGGATGTCTACAGACACTGGCCATGCTATGTCTGTGCATGTGAGTTGCTCCAGAGTTAGGATGTCTACAAATACTGTCCCTGCCGTGCCTGGATGTCTACAAACACTGTCCCTGCCCACTCTGTGCATGTGACTTGCTCCAGAGTTAGGATGTCTACAAACACTGTCCCTGCCCTCTCTGTGCATGTGACTTGCTCCAGAGTTAGGATGTCTACAAATACTGTCACTGCCCTGTCTGGATGTCTACAAACACTGTCCCTGCCCTCTCTGTGCATGTGACTTGCTCCAGAGTTAGGATGTCTACAGACACTGTCACTGCCCTCTCTGTGCATGTGAGGTGCTCCAGAGTTAGGATGTCTACAGACACTGTCACTGTCCGTTCTCTTCATGTGAGGTGCTCCAGAGTTAGGATGTCTACAGACACTGGCCCTGCCATGTCTGTGAGTTGCTCCAGAGTTAGGATGTCTACAAATACTGTCCCTGCCCTGCCTGGATGTCTACAAACACTGTCCCTGCCCTCTCTCTGCATGTGACTTGCTCCAGAGTTAGGATGTCTACAAACACTGTCCCTGCCCTCTCTGTGCATGTGACTTGCTCCAGAGTTAGGATGTCTACAAATACTGTCACTGCCCTGGCTGGATGTCTACAAACACGGTCCCTGCCCTCTCTGTGCATGTGACTTGCTCCAGAGGTAGGATGTCTACAAATACTGTCACTGTCCTCTCTGTGCATGTGAGGTGCTCCAGAGTCACTGCCCTCTCTGTGCATGTGAGGTGCTCCAGAGTTAGGATGTCTACAAACACTGTCCCTGCCCTCTCTGTGCATGTGAGGTGCTCTAGAGTTAGGATGTCTACAAATACTGTCACTGCCCTCTCTGTGCATGTGAGGTACTCCAGAGTTAGGATGTCTACAGACACTGTCACTGCCCTCTCTGTGCATGTGAGGTGCACCAGTGTTAGGATATCTACAGATACTGTCACTGTCCGTTCTCTGCATGTGAGGTGCTGCAGAGTTAGGATGTCTACAGACACTGGCCATGCCATGTCTGTGCATGTGAGTTGCTCCAGAGTTAGGATGTCTACAAATACTGTCCCTGCCCTGCCTGAATGTCTACAACCACTGTCCCTGCCCACTCTGTGCATGTGACTTGCTTCAGAGTTAGGATGACTACAAACACTGTCCCTGCCCTCTCTGTGCATGTGACTTGCTCCAGAGGTAGGATGTCTACAAATACTGTCACTGTCCTCTCTGTGCATGTGAGGTGCTCCAGAGTCACTGCCCTCTCTGTGCATGTGAGGTGCTCCATTGTTAGGATGTCTACAAATACTGTCACTGCCCTCTCTGTGCATGTGAGGTGCTCCAGAGTTAGGATGTCTAAAAAAACTGTCACTGTCCTCTCTGTGCATGTGAGGTGCTCCAGAGTTAGGATGTCTACAAATACTGTCCCTGCCATGCCTGGATGTCTACAAACACTGTTCCTGCCCACTCTGTGCATGTGACTTGCTCCAGAGTTAGGATGTCTACAAACACTGTCCCTGCCCTCTCTGTGCATGTGACTTGCTCCAGAGTTAGGATGTCTACAAATACTGTCACTGCCCTGTCTGGATGTCTACAAACACTGTCCCTGCCCTCTCTGTGCATGTGACTTGCTCCAGAGTTAGGATGTCTACAGACACTGTCACTGCCCTCTCTGTGCATGTGAGGTGCTCCAGAGTTAGGATGTCTACAGATACTGTCACTGTCCGTTCTCTTCATGTGAGGTGCTCCAGAGTTAGGATGTCTACAGACACTGGCCCTGCCATGTCTGTGAGTTGCTCCAGAGTTAGGATGTCTACAAATACTGTCCCTGCCCTGCCTGGATGTCTACAAACACTGTCCCTGCCCTCTCTCTGCATGTGACTTGCTCCAGAGTTAGGATGTCTACGAACACTGTCCCTGCCCTCTCTGTGCATGTGACTTGCTCCAGAGTTAGGATGTCTACAAATACTGTCACTGCCCTGGCTGGATGTCTACAAACACGGTCCCTGCCCTCTCTGTGCATGTGACTTGCTCCAGAGGTAGGATGTCTACAAATACTGTCACTGTCCTCTCTGTGCATGTGAGGTGCTCCAGAGTCACTGCCCTCTCTGTGCATGTGAGGTGCTCCAGAGTTAGGATGTCTACAAACACTGTCCCTGCCCTCTCTGTGCATGTGAGGTGCTCTAGAGTTAGGATGTCTACAAATACTGTCACTGCCCTCTCTGTGCATGTGAGGTACTCCAGAGTTAGGATGTCTACAGACACTGTCACTGCCCTCTCTGTGCATGTGAGGTGCACCAGTGTTAGGATATCTACAGATACTGTCACTGTCCGTTCTCTGCATGTGAGGTGCTGCAGAGTTAGGATGTCTACAGACACTGGCCCTGCCATGTCTGTGCATGTGAGTTGCTCCAGAGTTAGGATGTCTACAAATACTGTCCCTGCCCTGCCTGAATGTCTACAAACACTGTCCCTGCCCACTCTGTGCATGTGACTTGCTTCAGAGTTAGGATGACTACAAACACTGTCCCTGCCCTCTCTGTGCATGTGACTTGCTCCAGAGGTAGGATGTCTACAAATACTGTCACTGTCCTCTCTGTGCATGTGAGGTGCTCCAGAGTCACTGCCCTCTCTGTGCATGTGAGGTGCTCCATTGTTAGGATGTCTACAAATACTGTCACTGCCCTCTCTGTGCATGTGAGGTGCTCCAGAGTTAGGATGTCTAAAAAAACTGTCACTGTCCTCTCTGTGCATGTGAGGTGCTCCAGAGTTAGGATGTCTACAAATACTGTCCCTGCCGTGCCTGGATGTCTACAAACACTGTTCCTGCCCACTCTGTGCATGTGACTTGCTCCATTGTTAGGATGTCTACAAATACTGTCACTGCCCTCTCTGTGCATGTGAGGTGCTCCAGAGTTAGGATGTCTACAAATACTGTCACTTTCCTCTCTGTGCATGTGAGGTGCTCCAGAGTTAGGATGTCTACAGACACTGTCACTGCCCTCTCTGTGCATGTGAGGTGCTCCAGAGTTAGGATGTCTACAGACACTGTCACTGCCCTCTCTGTGCATGTGAGGTGCTCCAGTGTTAGGATGTCTACAGATACTGTCACTGTCCGTTCTCTGCATGTGAGGTGCTCCAGAGTTAGGATGTCTACAGACACTGACCCTGCCATGTCTGTGCATGTGAGTTGCTTCAGAGTTAGGATGTCTAAAAATACTGTCCCTGCCCTGTCTGGATGTCTACAAACACTGTCCCTGCCCTCTCTGGGCATGTGAGGTGCTCCAGAGTGAGGATGTCTACAGACGCTATCACTGTCCTCTCTGTGCATGTGAGGTGCTCCAGAGTTAGGATGTCTACAAACACTGTTGCTGCCCTCTCTGTGCATGTGAGGTGCTCAAGAGTTAGGATATCTACAAACACTGTCACTGCCCTCTCTGTGCATGTGAGGTGCCCTCTCTGTGCATGTGAGGTGCTCCAGAGTTAGGATGTCTACAAACGCTGTCACTGGCCTATCTGTGCATGCGAGGTGCTCCAGAGTTAGGATTCCTACACATACTGTCACTGCCCTCTCTGTGCATGTGAGTTGCTCCAGAGTTAGGATGTCTACAAACACTGTCACTGCCCTCTCTGTGCATGTGAGGTGCTCCAGAGTTAGGATGTCTACAAACACTGTCACTGCCCTCTCTGTGCATGTGAGGTGCTCCAGAGTTAGGATGTCTACAAACACTGTCACTGCCCTCTCTGTGCATGTGAGGTGCCCCAGAGTTAGGATGTCTACAAACACTGTCGCTGCCCTCTCTATGCATGTGAGTTGCTCCAGAGTCAGGATGTCTGCAGACACGGTCACTGTCCTCTCTGTGCATGCAAGGTGCTCCAGAGTCAGGATGTCTACAGACAGTGTCTCTGCCCTGTCTGTGCATGTGAGGTGCTCCAGAGTTAGGATGTCTACAAATACTGTCACTGCCCTGTCTGGATGACTACAAACACTGTCCCTGCCCTCTCTGTGCATGTGACTTGCTCCAGAGGTAGGATGTCTACAAATACTGTCACTGTCCTCTCTGTGCATGTGAGGTGCTCCAGAGTCACTGCCCTCTCTGTGCATGTGAGGTGCTCCAGAGTTAGGACGTCTACAAATACTGTCACTGCCCTCTCTGTGCATGTGAGGTGCTCCAGAGTTAGGATGTCTACAACTACTGTCACTGTCCTCTCTGTGCATGTGAGGTGCTCCAGAGTTAGGATGTCTACAGACACTGTCACTGCCCTCTCTGTGCATGTGAGGTGCTCCAGAGTTAGGATGTCTACAAATACTGTCACTGTCCGTTCTCTGCATGTGAGGTGCTCTAGAATTAGGATGTCTACAGACACTGACCCTGCCATGTCTGTGCATGTGAGTTGCTCCAGAGTTAGGATGTCTACAAATACTGTCCCTGCCCTGTCTGGATGTCTACAAACACTGTCCCTGCCCTCTCTGGGCATGTGAGGTGCTCCAGAGTGAGGATGTCCACAGACGCTATCACTGCCCTCTCTGTGCATGTGAGGTGCTCCAGAGTTAGGATGTCTACAAATACTGTCACTGTCCTCTCTGTGCATGTGAGGTGCTCCAGAGTTAGGATGTCTACAGACACTGTCACTGCCCTCTCTGTGCATGTGAGGTGCTCCAGAGTTAGGATGTCTACAGACACTGTCACTGCCCTCTCTGTGCATGTGAGGTGCTCCAGTGTTAGGATGTCTACAGATACTGTCATTGTCCGTTCTCTGCATGTGAGGTGCTCCAGAGTTAGGATGTCTACAGACACTGACCCTGCCATGTCTGCGCATGTGAGTTGCTTCAGAGTTAGGATGTCTACAAATACTGTCCCTGCCCTGTCTGGATGTCTACAAACACTGTCCCTGCCCTCTCTGGGCATGTGAGGTGCTCCAGAGTGAGGATGTCTACAGGCGCTATCACTGTCCTCTCTGTGCATGTGAGGTGCTCCAGAGTTAGGATGTCTACAAACACTGTTGCTGCTCTCTCTGTGCATGTGAGGTGCTCAAGAGTTAGGATGTCTACAAACACTGTCACTGCCCTCTCTGTGCATGTGAGGTGCCCTCTCTGTGCATGTGAGGTGCTCCAGAGTTAGGTTGTCTACAAACGCTGTCACTGGCCTATCTGTGCATGCGAGGTGCTCCAGAGTTAGGATTTCTACACATACTGTCACTGCCCTCTCTGTGCATGTGAGTTGCTCCAGAGTTAGGATGTCTACAAATACTGTCACTGTCCTCTCTGTGCATGTGAATTGCTCCACAGTTAGGATGTCTACACATACTGTCAATGTCATCTCTGTACATGTGAGGTGCTCCAGAGTCACTGCCCTCTCTGTGCATTTGCGAGGTACTCCAGAGTTAGGATGTCTACAAACACTGTCGCTGCTCCTCTCTGTGCATGTGAGGTGCTCCAGAGTCACTGCCCTCTCTGTGCATTTGTGAGGTGCTCCAGAGTTAGGATGTCTACAAACACAGTCGCTGCTCCTCTCTGTGCATGTGAGGTGCTCCAGAGTTAGGATGTCTACAAACACTGTCACTGCCCTCTCTGTGCATGTGAGGTGCTCCAGAGTTAGGATGTCTACAAACACTGTCACTGCCCTCTCTGTGCATGTGAGGTGCCCCAGAGTTAGGATGTCTACAAACACTGTCGCTGCCCTCTCTATGCATGTGAGTTGCTCCAGAGTCAGGATGTCTGCAGACACTGTCACTGTCCTCTCTGTGCATGCAAGGTGCTCCAGAGTCAGGATGTCTACAGACAGTGTCTCTGCCCTGTCTGTGCATGTGAGGTGCTCCAGAGTTAGGATGTCTACAAATACTGTCACTGCCCTGTCTGGATGTCTACAAACACTGTCCATGCCCTCTCTGTGCATGTGACTTGCTCCAGAGGTAGGATGTCTACAAATACTGTCACTGTCCTCTCTGTGCATGTGAGGTGCTCCAGAGTCACTGCCCTCTCTGTGCATGTGAGGTGCTCCAGAGTTAGGACGTCTACAAATACTGTCACTGCCCTCTCTGTGCATGTGAGGTGCTCCAGAGTTAGGATGTCTACAAATACTGTCACTGTCCTCTCTGTGCATGTGAGGTGCTCCAGAGTTAGGATGTCTACAGACACTGTCACTGCCCTCTCTGTGCATGTGAGGTGCTCCAGAGTTAGGATGTCTACAAATACTGTCACTGTCCGTTCTCTGCATGTGAGGTGCTCTAGAGTTAGGATGTCTACAGACACTGACCCTGCCATGTCTGTGCATGTGAGTTGCTCCAGAGTTAGGATGTCTACAAATACTGTCCCTGCCCTGTCTGGATGTCTACAAACACTGTCCCTGCCCTCTCTGGGCATGTGAGGTGCTCCAGAGTGAGGATGTCTACAGACGCTATCACTGTCCTCTCTGTGCATGTGAGGTGCTCCAGAGTTAGGATGTCTACAAACACTGTTGCTGCCCTCTCTGTGCATGTGAGGTGCTCAAGAGTTAGGATGTCTACAAACACTGTCACTGCCCTCTCTGTGCATGTGAGGTGCCCTCTCTGTGCATGTGAGGTGCTCCAGAGTTAGGATGTCTACAAACGCTGTCGCTGCCCTCTCTGTGCATGTGAGGTGCTCCAGAGTTAGGATTTCTACACATACTGTCACTGCCCTCTCTGTGCACGTGAGTTGCTCCAGAGTTAGGATGTCTACAAATACTGTCACTGTCCTCTCTGTGCATGTGAATTGCTCCACAGTTAGGATGTCTACACATACAGTCAATGTCATCTCTGTGCATGTGAGGTGCTCCAGAGTCACTGCCCTCTCTGTGCATTTGCGAGGTACTCCAGAGTTAGGATGTCTACAAACACTGTCGCTGCTCCTCTCTGTGCATGTGAGGTGCTCCAGAGTCACTGCCCTCTCTGTGCATTTGTGAGGTGCTCCAGAGTTAGGATGTCTAAAAACACTGTCACTGCCCTCTCTGTGCATGTGAGGTGCTCCAGAGTTAGGATGTCTACAAACACTGTTGCTGCCCTCTCTATGCATGTGAGTTGCTCCAGAGTCAGGATGTCTGCAGACACTGTCACTGCCCTCTTTGTGCATGCAAGGTGCCTCAAAGTCAGGATGTCTACAGACAGTGTCCCTGCCCTGTCTGAATGTCTACAATCACTGTCACTGCCCTCTCTGTGCATGTGAGGTGCTCCAGAGTTAGGATGTCTACAGACACTGTCACTGCCCTCTCTGTGCATGTGAGGTGCTCCAGAGTTAGGATGTCTACAGACACTGTCACTGACCTCTCTGTGCATGTGAGGTGCTCCAGAGTTAGGATGTCCACAGATACTGTCACTGTCCGTTCTCTTCATGTGAGGTGCTCCAGAGTTAGGATGTCTACAGACACTGGCCCTGCCATGTCTGTGAGTTGCTCCAGAGTTAGGATGTCTACAAATACTGTCCCTGCCCTGCATGGATGTCTACAAACACTGTCCCTGCCATGTCTGTGCATGTGAGTTGCTCCAGAGTTAGGATGTCTACAAACACTGTCCCTGCCCTCTCTGTGCATGTGACTTGCTCCAGAGTTAGGATGTCTACAAATACTGTCACTGCCCTGTCTGGATGTCTACAAACACTGTCCCTGCCCACTCTGTGCATGTGACTTGCTCCAGAGTTAGGATGTCTACAAACACTGTCCCTGCCCTCTCTGTGCATGTGACTTGCTCCAGAGTTAGGATGTCTACAAATACTGTCACTGCCCTGTCTGGATGTCTACAAACACTGTCCCTGCCCTCTCAGTGCAAGTGACTTGCTCCAGAGTTAGGATGTCTACAGACACTGTCACTGCCCTCTCTGTGCATGTGAGGTGCTCCAGAGTTAGGATGTCTACAGATACTGTCACTGTCCGTTCTCTTCATGTGAGGTGCTCCAGAGTTAGGATGTCTACAGACACTGGTCCTGCCATGTCTGTGAGTTCCTCCAGAGTTAGGATGTCTATAAATACTGTCCCTGCCCTGCCTGGATGTCTACAAACACTGTCCCTGCCCTCTCTCTGCATGTGACTTGCTCCAGAGTTAGGATGTCTACAAACACTGTCCCTGCCCTCTCTGTGCATGTGACTTGCTCCAGAGTTAGGATGTCTACAAATACTGTCCCTGCCCTGGCTGGATGTCTACAAACACGGTCCCTGCCCTCTCTGTGCATGTGACTTGCTCCAGAGGTAGGATGTCTACAAATACTGTCACTGTCCTCTCTGTGCATGTGAGGTGCTCCAGAGTCACTGCCCTCTCTGTGCATGTGAGGTGCTCCAGAGTTAGGATGTCTACAAACACTGTCCCTGCCCTCTCTGTGCATGTGAGGTGCTCTAGAGTTAGGATGTCTACAAATACTGTCACTGCCCTCTCTGTGTATGTGAGGTGCTCCAGAGTTAGGATGTCTACAGACACTGTCACTGCCCTCTCTGTGCATGTGAGGTGCACCAGTGTTAGGATATCTACAGATACTGTCACTGTCCGTTCTCTGCATGTGAGGTGCTGCAGAGTTAGGATGTCTACAGACACTGTCTCTGCCCTCTCTATGCATGTGAGTTGCTCCAGAGTCAGGATGTCTGCAGACACTGTCACTGTCCTCTCTGTGCATGCAAGGTGCTCCAGAGTCAGGATGTCTACAGACAGTGTCTCTGCCCTGTCTGTGCATGTGAGGTGCTCCAGAGTTAGGATGTCTACAAATACTGTCACTGCCCTGTCTGGATGTCTACAAACACTGTCCCTGCCCTCTCTGTGCATGTGACTTGCTTCAGAGGTAGGATGTCTACAAATACTGTCACTGTCCTCTCTGTGCATGTGAGGTGCTCCAGAGTCACTGCCCTCTCTGTGCATGTGAGGTGCTCCAGAGTTAGGACGTCTACAAATACTGTCACTGCCCTCTCTGTGAATGTGAGGTGCTCCAATGTTAGGATGTCTACAAATACTGTCACTGTCCTCTCTGTGCATGTGAGGTGCTCCAGAGTTAGGATGTCTACAGACACTGTCACTGCCCTCTCTGTGCATGTGAGGTGCTCCAGAGTTAGGATGTCTACAAATACTGTCACTGTCCGTTCTCTGCATGTGAGTTGCTCTAGAGTTAGGATGTCTACAGACACTGACCCTGCCATGTCTGTGCATGTGAGTTGCTCCAGAGTTAGGATGTCTACAAATACTGTCCCTGCCCTGTCTGGATGTCTACAAACACTGTCCCTGCCCTCTCTGGGCATGTGAGGTGCTCCAGAGTGAGGATGTCTACAGACGCTATCACTGTCCTCTCTGTGCATGTGAGGTGCTCCAGAGTTAGGATGTCTACAAACACTGTTGCTGCCCTCTCTGTGCATGTGAGGTGCTCAAGAGTTAGGATGTCTACAAACACTGTCACTGCCCTCTCTGTGCATGTGAGGTGCCCTCTCTGTGCATGTGAGGTGCTCCAGAGTTAGGATGTCTACAAACGCTGTCGCTGCCCTCTCTGTGCATGTGAGGTGCTCCAGAGTTAGGATTTCTACACATACTGTCACTGCCCTCTCTGTGCATGTGAGTTGCTCCAGAGTTAGGATGTCTACAAATACTGTCACTGTCCTCTCTGTGCATGTGAATTGCTCCACAGTTAGGATGTCTACACATACTGTCAATGTCATCTCTGTGCATGTGAGGTGCTCCAGAGTCACTGCCCTCTCTGTGCATTTGCGAGGTACTCCAGAGTTAGGATGTCTACAAACACTGTCGCTGCTCCTCTCTGTGCATGTGAGGTGCTCCAGAGTCACTGCCCTCTCTGTGCATTTGTGAGGTGCTCCAGAGTTAGGATGTCTAAAAACACTGTCACTGCCCTCTCTGTGCATGTGAGGTGCTCCAGAGTTAGGATGTCTACAAACACTGTTGCTGCCCTCTCTATGCATGTGAGTTGCTCCAGAGTCAGGATGTCTGCAGACACTGTCACTGCCCTCTCTGTGCATGCAAGGTGCCTCAAAGTCAGGATGTCTACAGACAGTGTCCCTGCCCTGTCTGAATGTCTACAATCACTGTCACTGCCCTCTCTGTGCATGTGAGGTGCTCCAGAGTTAGGATGTCTACAGACACTGTCACTGCCCTCTCTGTGCATGTGAGGTGCTCCAGAGTTAGGATGTCTACAGACACTGTCACTGACCTCTCTGTGCATGTGAGGTGCTCCAGAGTTAGGATGTCCACAGATACTGTCACTGTCCGTTCTCTTCATATGAGGTGCTCCAGAGTTAGCATGTCTACAGACACTGGCCCTGCCATGTCTGTGAGTTGCTCCAGAGTTAGGATGTCTACAAATACTGTCCCTGCCCTGCATGGATGTCTACAAACACTGTCCCTGCCCTCTCTGTGCATGTGACTTGCTCCAGAGTTAGGATGTCTACAAACACTGTCCCTGCCCTCTCTGTGCATGTGACTTGCTCCAGAGTTAGGATGTCTACAAATACTGTCACTGCCCTGGCTGGATGTCTACAAACACGGTCCCTGCCCTCTCTGTGCATGTGACTTGCTCCAGAGGTAGGATGTCTACAAATACTGTCACTGTCCTCTCTGTGCATGTGAGGTGGTCCAGAGTCACTGCCCTCTCTGTGCATGTGAGGTGCTCCAGAGTTAGGATGTCTACAAACACTGTCCCTGCCCTCTCTGTGCATGTGAGGTGCTCCAGAGTTAGGATGTCTACAAATACTGTCACTCCCCTCTCTGTGCATGTGAGGTGCTCCAGAGTTAGGATGTCTACAGACACTGTCACTGCCCTCTCTGTGCATGTGAGGTGCTCCAGTGTTAGGATGTCTACAGATACTTTCACTGTCCGTTCTCTGCATGTGAGGTGCTGCAGAGTTAGGATGTCTACAGACACTGGCCCTGCCATGTCTGTGCATGTGAGTTGCTCCAGAGTTAGGATGTCTACAAACACTGTCCCTGCCCTCTCTGTGCATGTGACTTGCTCCAGAGTTAGGATGTCTACAAATACTGTCACTGCCCTGTCTGGATGTCTACAAACACTGTCCCTGCCCACTCTGTGCATGTGACTTGCTCCAGAGTTAGGATGTCTACAAACACTGTCCCTGCCCTCTCTGTGCATGTGACTTGCTCCAGAGTTAGGATGTCTACAAATACTGTCCCTGCCCTGGCTGGATGTCTACAAACACGGTCCCTGCCCTCTCTGTGCATGTGACTTGCTCCAGAGGTAGGATGTCTACAAATACTGTCACTGTCCTCTCTGTGCATGTGAGGTGCTCCAGAGTCACTGCCCTCTCTGTGCATGTGAGGTGCTCCAGAGTTAGGATGTCTACAAACACTGTCCCTGCCATGTCTGTGCATGTGACTTGCTCCAGAGTTAGGATGTCTACAAACACTGTCCCTGCCCTCTCTGTGCATGTGACTTGCTCCAGAGTTAGGATGTCTACAAATACTGTCCCTGCCCTGGCTGGATGTCTACAAACACGGTCCCTGCCCTCTCTGTGCATGTGACTTGCTCCAGAGGTAGGATGTCTACAAATACTGTCACTGTCCTCTCTGTGCATGTGAGGTGCTCCAGAGTCACTGCCCTCTCTGTGCATGTGAGGTGCTCCAGAGTTAGGATGTCTACAAACACTGTCCCTGCCCTCTCTGTGCATGTGAGGTGCTCTAGAGTTAGGATGTCTACAAATACTGTCACTGCCCTCTCTGTGCATGTGAGGTGCTCCAGAGTTAGGATGTCTACAGACACTGTCACTGCCCTCTCTGTGCATGTGAGGTGCACCAGTGTTAGGATATCTACAGATACTGTCACTGTCCGTTCTCTGCATGTGAGGTGCTGCAGAGTTAGGATGTCTACAGACACTGGCCCTGCCATGTCTGTGCATGTGAGTTGCTCCAGAGTTAGGATGTCTACAAATACTGTCCCTGCCCTGCCTGGATGTCTACAAACACTGTCCCTGCCCTCTCTGTGCATGTGACTTGCTCCAGAGTTAGGATGTCTACAAACACTGTCCCTGCCACTCTCTGTGCATGTGAGGTGCTCCAGAGTCACTGCCTTCTCTGTACAAGTGAGGTGCTCTAGAGTTAGGATGTCTACAAATACTGTCACTGCCCTCTCTGTGCAGGTGAGGTGCTCCAGAGTTAGGATGTCTACAAATACTGTCACTGTCCTCTCTGTGCATGTGAGGTGCTCCAGAGTTAGGATGTCTACAGACACTGTCACTGTCCTCTCTGTGCATGTGAGGTGCTCCAGAGTTAGGATGTCTACAGACACTGTCACTGCCCTCTCTGTGCATGTGAGGTGCTCCAGAGTTAGGATGTCTACAAACACTGTCACTGCCCTCTCTGTGCATGTGAGGTGCCCTCTCTGTGCATGTGAGGTGCTCCAGAGTTAGAATGTCTACAAACGCTGTCACTGGCCTATCTGTGCATGCGAGGTGCTCCAGAGTTAGGATTTCTACACATACTGTCACTGCCCTCTCTGTGCATGTGAGTTGCTCCAGAGTTAGGATGTCTACAAATGCTGTCACTGTCCTCTCTGTGCATGTGAATTGCTCCACAGTTAGGATGTCTACACATACTGTCAATGTCATCTCTGTACATGTGAGGTGCTCCAGAGTCACTGCCCTCTCTGTGCATTTGCGAGGTACTCCAGAGTTAGGATGTCTACAAACACTGTCCCTGACCTCTCTGTGCATGTGAGGTGCTCCAGTGTTAGGATGTCTACAAATACTGTCACTGCCCTCTCTGTGCATGTGAGGTGCTCCAGAGTTAGGATGTCTACAGACACTGTCACTGCCCTCTCTGTGCATGTGAGGTGCACCAGTGTTAGGATGTCTACAGACACTGGCCCTGCCATGTCTGTGCATGTGAGTTGCTCCAGAGTTAGGATGTCTACAAATACTGTCCCTGCCCTGCCTGGATGTCTACAAACACTGTCCCTGCCCACTCTGTGCATGTGACTTGCTCCAGAGTTAGGATGATTACAAACACTGTCCCTGCCCTCTCTGTGCATGTGACTTGCTCCAGAGTTAGGATGTCTACAAATACTGTCACTGCCCTGTCTGGATGTCTACAAACACTGTCCCTGCCCTCTCTGTGCATGTGACTTGCTCCAGAGGTAGGATGTCTACAAATACTGTCACTGTCCTCTCTGTGCATGTGAGGTGCTCCAGAGTCACTACCCTCTCTGTACATGTGAGGTGCTCCAGAGTTAGGATGTCTACAAATACTGTCACTACCCTCTCTGTGCAGGTGAGGTGCTCCAGAGTTAGGATGTCTACAAATACTGTCACTGTCCTCTCTGTGCATGTGAGGTGCTCCAGAGTTAGGATGTCTACAGACACTGTCACTGCCCTCTCTGTGCATGTGAGGTGCTCCAGAGTTAGGATGTCTACAGACACTGTCACTGCCCTCTCTGTGCATGTGAGGTGCTCCAGTGTTAGGTTGTCTACAGATATTGTCACTGTCCGTTCTCTGCATGTGAGGTGCTCCAGAGTTAGGATGTCTACAGACACTGACCCTGCCATGTCTGTGCATGTGAGTTGCTCCAGAGTTAGGATGTCTACAAATACTGTCCCTGCCCTGTCTGGATGTCTACAAACACTGTCCCTGCCCTCTCTGGGCATGTGAGGTGCTCCAGAGTGAGGATGTCTACAGACGCTATCACTGTCCTCTCTGTGCATGTGAGGTGCTCCAGAGTTAGGATGTCTACAAACACTGTTGCTTGCCTCTCTGTGCATGTGAGGTGCTCAAGAGTTAGGATGTCTACAAACACTGTCACTGCCCTCTCTGTGCATGTGAGGTGCCCTCGCTGTGCATATGAGGTGCTCCAGAGTTAGGATGTCTACAAACTCTGTCACTGGCCTATCTGTGCATGTGACTTGCTCCAGAGTTAGGATGTCTACAAATACTGTCACTGCCCTGGCTGGATGTCTACAAACACGGTCCCTGCCCTCTCTGTGCATGTGACTTGCTCCAGAGGTAGGATGTCTACAAATACTGTCACTGTCCTCTCTGTGCATGTGAGGTGCTCCAGAGTCACTGCCCTCTCTGTGCATGTGAGGTGCTACAGAGTTAGGATGTCTACAAACACTGTCCCTGCCCTCTCTGTGCATGTGAGGTGCTCTAGAGTTAGGATGTCTACAAATACTGTCACTGCCCTCTCTGTGCATGTGAGGTACTCCAGAGTTAGGATGTCTACAGACACTGTCACTGCCCTCTCTGTGCATGTGAGGTGCACCAGTGTTAGGATATCTACAGATACTGTCACTGTCCGTTCTCTGCATGTGAGGTGCTGCAGAGTTAGGATGTCTACAGACACTGGCCCTGCCATGTCTGTGCATGTGAGTTGCTCCAGAGTTAGGATGTCTACAAATACTGTCCCTGCCCTGCCTGAATGTCTACAAACACTGTCCCTGCCCACTCTGTGCATGTGACTTGCTTCAGAGTTAGGATGACTACAAACACTGTCCCTGCCCTCTCTGTGCATGTGACTTGCTCCAGAGGTAGGATGTCTACAAATACTGTCACTGTCCTCTCTGTGCATGTGAGGTGCTCCAGAGTCACTGCCCTCTCTGTGCATGTGAGGTGCTCCATTGTTAGGATGTCTACAAATACTGTCACTGCCCTCTCTGTGCATGTGAGGTGCTCCAGAGTTAGGATGTCTAAAAAAACTGTCACTGTCCTCTCTGTGCATGTGAGGTGCTCCAGAGTTAGGATGTCTACAAATACTGTCCCTGTCGTGCCTGGATGTCTACAAACACTGTTCCTGCCCACTCTGTGCATGTGACTTGCTCCAGAGTTAGGATGTCTACAAACACTGTCCCTGCCCTCTCTGTGCATGTGACTTGCTCCAGAGTTAGGATGTCTACAAATACTGTCCCTGCCCTGCCTGGATGTCTACAAACACTGTCCCTGCCCTCTCTCTGCATGTGACTTGCTCCAGAGTTAGGATGTCTACAAACACTGTCCCTGCCCTCTCTGTGCATGTGACTTGCTCCAGAGTTAGGATGTCTACAAATACTGTCCCTGCCCTGGCTGGATGTCTACAAACACGGTCCCTGCCCTCTCTGTGCATGTGACTTGCTCCAGAGGTAGGATGTCTACAAATACTGTCACTGTCCTCTCTGTGCATGTGAGGTGCTCCAGAGTCACTGCCCTCTCTGTGCATGTGAGGTGCTCCAGAGTTAGGATGTCTACAAACACTGTCCCTGCCCTCTCTGTGCATGTGAGGTGCTCTAGAGTTAGGATGTCTACAAATACTGTCACAGCCCTCTCTGTGCATGTGAGGTGCTCCAGAGTTAGGATGTCTACAGACACTGTCACTGCCCTCTCTGTGCATGTGAGGTGCACCAGTGTTAGGATATCTACAGATACTGTCACTGTCCGTTCTCTGCATGTGAGGTGCTGCAGAGTTAGGATGTCTACAGACACTGGCCCTGCCATGTCTGTGCATGTGAGTTGCTCCAGAGTTAGGATGTCTACAAATACTGTCCCTGCCCTGCCTGGATGTCTACAAACACTGTCCCTGCCCTCTCTGTGCATGTGACTTGCTCCAGAGTTAGGATGTCTACAAACACTGTCCCTGCCACTCTCTGTGCATGTGAGGTGCTCCAGAGTCACTGCCTTCTCTGTACATGTGAGGTGCTCTAGAGTTAGGATGTCTACAAATACTGTCACTGCCCTCTCTGTACAGGTGAGGTGCTCCAGAGTTAGGATGTCTACAAATACTGTCACTGTCCTCTCTGTGCATGTGAGGCGCTCCAGAGTTAGGATGTCTACAGACACTGTCACTGTCCTCTCTGTGCATGTGAGGTGCTCCAGAGTTAGGATGTCTACAGACACTGTCACTGCCATCTCTGTGCATGTGAGGTGCTCCAGAGTTAGGATGTCTACAAACACTGTCACTGCCCTCTCTGTGCATGTGAGGTGCCCTCTCTGTGCATGTGAGGTGCTCCAGAGTTAGAATGTCTACAAACGCTGTCACTGGCCTATCTGTGCATGCGAGGTGCTCCAGAGTTAGGATTTCTACACATACTGTCACTGCCCTCTCTGTGCATGTGAGTTGCTCTAGAGTTAGGATGTCTACAAATGCTGTCACTGTCCTCTCTGTGCATGTGAATTGCTCCACAGTTAGGATGTCTACACATACTGTCAATGTCATCTCTGTACATGTGAGGTGCTCCAGAGTCACTGCCCTCTCTGTGCATTTGCGAGGTACTCCAGAGTTAGGATGTCTACAAACACTGTCCCTGCCCTCTCTGTGCATGTGAGGTGCTCCAGTGTTAGGATGTCTACAAATACTGTCACTGCCCTCTCTGTGCATGTGAGGTGCTCCAGAGTTAGGATGTCTACAGACACTGTCACTGCCCTCTCTGTGCATGTGAGGTGCACCAGTGTTAGGATGTCTACAGACACTGGCCCTGCCATGTCTGTGCATGTGAGTTGCTCCAGAGTTAGGATGTCTACAAATACTGTCCCTGCCCTGCCTGGATGTCTACAAACACTGTCCCTGCCCACTCTGTGCATGTGACTTGCTCCAGAGTTAGGATGATTACAAACACTGTCCCTGCCCTCTCTGTGCATGTGACTTGCTCCAGAGTTAGGATGTCTACAAATACTGTCACTGCCCTGTCTGGATGTCTACAAACACTGTCCCTGCCCTCTCTGTGCATGTGACTTGCTCCAGAGGTAGGATGTCTACAAATACTGTCACTGTCCTCTCTGTGCATGTGAGGTGCTCCAGAGTCACTACCCTCTCTGTACATGTGAGGTGCTCCAGAGTTAGGATGTCTACAAATACTGTCACTACCCTCTCTGTGCAGGTGAGGTGCTCCAGAGTTAGGATGTCTACAAATACTGTCACTGTCCTCTCTGTGCATGTGAGGTGCTCCAGAGTTAGGATGTCTACAGACACTGTCACTGCCCTCTCTGTGCATGTGAGGTGCTCCAGAGTTAGGATGTCTACAGACACTGTCACTGCCCTCTCTGTGCATGTGAGGTGCTCCAGTGTTAGATTGTCTACAGATATTGTCACTGTCCGTTCTCTGCATGTGAGGTGCTCCAGAGTTAGGATGTCTACAGACACTGACCCTGCCATGTCTGTGCATGTGAGTTGCTCCAGAGTTAGGATGTCTACAAGTACTGTCCCTGCCCTGTCTGGATGTCTACAAACACTGTCCCTGCCCTCTCTGGGCATGTGAGGTGCTCCAGAGTGAGGATGTCTACAGACGCTATCACTGTCCTCTCTGTGCATGTGAGGTGCTCCAGAGTTAGGATGTCTACAAACACTGTTGCTTGCCTCTCTGTGCATGTGAGGTGCTCAAGAGTTAGGATGTCTACAAACACTGTCACTGCCCTCTCTGTGCATGTGAGGTGCCCTCGCTGTGCATATGAGGTGCTCCAGAGTTAGGATGTCTACAAACTCTGTCACTGGCCTATCTGTGCATGTGACTTGCTCCAGAGTTAGGATGTCTACAAATACTGTCACTGCCCTGGCTGGATGTCTACAATTACGGTCCCTGCCCTCTCTGTGCATGTGACTTGCTCCAGAGGTAGGATGTCTACAAATACTGTCACTGTCCTCTCTGTGCATGTGAGGTGCTCCAGAGTCACTGCCCTCTCTGTGCATGTGAGGTGCTCCAGAGTTAGGATGTCTACAAACACTGTCCCTGCCCTCTCTGTGCATGTGAGGTGCTCTAGAGTTAGGATGTCTACAAATACTGTCACTGCCCTCTCTGTGCATGTGAGGTACTCCAGAGTTAGGATGTCTACAGACACTGTCACTGCCCTCTCTGTGCATGTGAGGTGCACCAGTGTTAGGATATCTACAGATACTGTCACTGTCCGTTCTCTGCATGTGAGGTGCTGCAGAGTTAGGATGTCTACAGACACTGGCCCTGCCATGTCTGTGCATGTGAGTTGCTCCAGAGTTAGGATGTTTACAAATACTGTCACTGCCCTGTCTGGATGTCTACAAACACTGTCCCTGCCCTCTCTGTGCATGTGACTTGCTCCAGAGTTAGGATGTCTACAGACACTGTCACTGCCCTCTCTGTGCATGTGAGGTGCTCCAGAGTTAGGATGTCTACAGATACTGTCACTGTCCGTTCTCTTCATGTGAGGTGCTCCAGAGTTAGGATGTCTACAGACACTGGCCCTGCCATGTCTGTGAGTTGCTCCAGAGTTAGGATGTCTACAAATACTGTCCCTTCCCTGCCTGGATGTCTACAAACACTGTCCCTGCCCTCTCTCTGCATGTGACTTGCTCCAGAGTTAGGATGTCTACAAACACTGTCCCTGCCCTCTCTGTGCATGTGACTTGCTCCAGAGTTAGGATGTCTACAAATTCTGTCACTGCCCTGGCTGGATGTCTACAAACACGGTCCCTGCCCTCTCTGTGCATGTGACTTGCTCCAGAGGTAGGATGTCTACAAATACTGTCACTGTCCTCTCTGTGCATGTGAGGTGCTCCAGAGTCACTGCCCTCTCTGTGCATGTGAGGTGCTCCAGAGTTAGGATGTCTACAAACACTGTCCCTGCCCTCTCTGTGCATGTGAGGTGCTCTAGAGTTAGTATGTCTACAAATACTGTCACTGCCCTCTCTGTGCATGTGAGGTACTCCAGAGTTAGGATGTCTACAGACACTGTCACTGCCCTCTCTGTGCATGTGAGGTGCACCAGTGTTAGGATATTCACAGATACTGTCACTGTCCGTTCTCTGCATGTGAGGTGCTGCAGAGTTAGGATGTCTACAGACACTGGCCCTGCCATGTCTGTGCATGTGAGTTGCTCCAGAGTTAGGATGTCTACAAATACTGTCCCTGCCCTGCCTGAATGTCTACAAACACTGTCCCTGCCCACTCTGTGCATGTGACTTGCTTCAGAGTTAGGATGACTACAAACACTGTCCCTGCCCTCTCTGTGCATGTGACTTGCTCCAGAGGTAGGATGTCTACAAATACTGTCACTGTCCTCTCTGTGCATGTGAGGTGCTCCACAGTCACTGCCCTCTCTGTGCATGTGAGGTGCTCCATTGTTAGGATGTCTACAAATACTGTCACTGCCCTCTCTGTGCATGTGAGGTGCTCCAGAGTTAGGATGTCTACAAATACTGTCACTTTCCTCTCTGTGCATGTGAGGTGCTCCAGAGTTAGGATGTCTACAGACACTGTCACTGCCCTCTCTGTGCATGTGAGGTGCTCCAGAGTTAGGATGTCTACAGACACTGTCACTGCCCTCTCTGTGCATGTGAGGTGCTCCAGTGTTAGGATGTCTACAGATACTGTCACTGTCCGTTCTCTGCATGTGAGGTGCTCCAGAGTTAGGATGTCTACAGACACTGACCCTGCCATGTCTGTGCATGTGAGTTGCTTCAGAGTTAGGATGTCTAAAAATACTGTCCCTGCCCTGTCTGGATGTCTACAAACACTGTCCCTGCCCTCTCTGGGCATGTGAGGTGCTCCAGAGTGAGGATGTCTACAGACGCTATCACTGTCCTCTCTGTGCATGTGAGGTGCTCCAGAGTTAGGATGTCTACAAACACTGTTGCTGCCCTCTCTGTGCATGTGAGGTGCTCAAGAGTTAGGATGTCTACAAACACTGTCACTGCCCTCTCTGTGCATGTGAGGTGCCCTCTCTGTGCATGTGAGGTGCTCCAGAGTTAGGATGTCTACAAACGCTGTCACTGGCCTATCTGTGCATGCGAGGTGCTCCAGAGTTAGGATGTCTACAAATACTGTCACTGTCCTCTCTGTGCATGTTAATTGCTCCACAGTTAGGATGTCTACACATACTGTCAATGTCATCTCTGTACATGTGAGGTGCTCCAGAGTCACTGCCCTCTCTGTGCATTTGCGAGGTACTCCAGAGTTAGGATGTCTACAAACACAGTCGCTGCTCCTCTCTGTGCATGTGAGGTGCTCCAGAGTTAGGATGTCTACAAACACTGTCACTGCCCTCTCTGTGCATGTGAGGTGCTCCAGAGTTAGGATGTCTACAAACACTGTCACTGCCCTCTCTGTGCATGTGAGGTGCCCCAGAGTTAGGATGTCTACAAACACTGTCGCTGCCCTCTCTATGCATGTGAGTTGCTCCAGAGTCAGGATGTCTGCAGACACTGTCACTGTCCTCTCTGTGCATGCAAGGTGCTCCAGAGTCAGGATGTCTACAGACAGTGTCTCTGCCCTGTCTGTGCATGTGAGGTGCTCCAGAGTTAGGATGTCTACAAATACTGTCACTGCCCTGTCTGGATGTCTACAAACACTGTCCCTGCCCTCTCTGTGCATGTGACTTGCTCCAGAGGTAGGATGTCTACAAATACTGTCACTGCCCTCTCTGTGCATGTGAGGTGCTCCAGAGTCACTGCCCTCTCTGTGCATGTGAGGTGCTCCAGAGTTAGGACGTCTACAAATACTGTCACTGCCCTCTCTGTGCATGTGAGGTGCTCCAGAGTTAGGATGTCTACAACTACTGTCACTGTCCTCTCTGTGCATGTGAGGTGCTCCAGAGTTAGGATGTCTACAGACACTGTCACTGCCCTCTCTGTGCATGTGAGGTGCTCCAGAGTTAGGATGTCTACAAATACTGTCACTGTCCGTTCTCTGCATGTGAGGTGCTCTAGAGTTAGGATGTCTACAGACACTGACCCTGCCATGTCTGTGCATGTGAGTTGCTCCAGAGTTAGGATGTCTACAAATACTGTCCCTGCCCTGTCTGGATGTCTACAAACACTGTCCCTGCCCTCTCTGGGCATGTGAGGTGCTCCAGAGTGAGGATGTCTACAGACGCTATCACTGTCCTCTCTGTGCATGTGAGGTGCTCCAGAGTTAGGATGTCTACAAACACTGTTGCTGCCCTCTCTGTGCATGTGAGGTGCTCAAGAGTTAGGATGTCTACAAACACTGTCACTGCCCTCTCTGTGCATGTGAGGTGCCCTCTCTGTGCATGTGAGGGGCTCCAGAGTTAGGATGTCTACAAACGCTGTCGCTGCCCTCTCTGTGCATGTGAGGTGCTCCAGAGTTAGGATGTCTACAAATACTGTCACTGTCCTCTCTGTGCATGTGAATTGCTCCACAGTTAGGATGTCTACACATACTGTCAATGTCATCTCTGTGCATGTGAGGTGCTCCAGAGTCACTGCCCTCTCTGTGCATTTGCGAGGTACTCCAGAGTTAGGATGTCTACAAACACTGTCGCTGCTCCTCTCTGTGCATGTGAGGTGCTCCAGAGTCACTGCCCTCTCTGTGCATTTGTGAGGTCCTCCAGAGTTAGGATGTCTAAAAACACTGTCACTGCCCGCTCTGTGCATGTGAGGTGCTCCAGAGTTAGGATGTCTACAAACACTGTTGCTGCCCTCTCTATGCATGTGAGTTGCTCCAGAGTCAGGATGTCTGCAGACACTGTCACTGCCCTCTCTGTGCATGCAAGGTGCCTCAAAGTCAGGATGTCTACAGACAGTGTCCCTGCCCTGTCTGAATGTCTACAATCACTGTCACTGCCCTCTCTGTGCATGTGAGGTGCTCCAGAGTTAGGATGTCTACAGACACTGTCACTGCCCTCTCTGTGCATGTGAGGTGCTCCAGAGTTAGGATGTCTACAGACACTGTCACTGCCCTCTCTGTGCATGTGAGGTGCCCTCTCTGTGGATGTGAGGTGCTCCAGAGTTAGGATGTCTACAGACACTGTCACTGCCCTCTCTGTGCATGTGAGGTGCTCCAGAGTTAGGATGTCTACAGACACTGGCCCTGCCATGTTTGTGCATGTGAGTTGCTCCAGAGTTAGGATGTCTACAAATACTGTCCCTGCCCTGCCTGAATGTCTACAAACACTGTCCCTGCCCACTCTGTGCATGTGACTTGCATCAGAGTTAGGATGACTACAAACACTGTCCCTGCCCTCTCTGTGCATGTGACTTGCTCCAGAGGTAGGATGTCTACAAATACTGTCACTGTCCTCTCTGTGCATGTGAGGTGCTCCAGAGTCACTGCCCTCTCTGTGCATGTGAGGTGCTCCATTGTTAGGATGTCTACAAATACTGTCACTGCCCTCTCTGTGCATGTGAGGTGCTCCAGAGTTAGGATGTCTACAAATACTGTCACTGTCCTCTCTGTGCATGTGAGGTGCTCCAGAGTTAGGATGTCTACAGACACTGTCACTGCCCTCTCTGTGCATGTGAGGTGCTCCAGAGTTAGGATGTCTACAGACACTGTCACTGCCCTCTCTGTGCATGTGAGGTGCTCCAGTGTTAGGATGTCTACAGATACTGTCACTGTCCGTTCTCTGCATGTGAGGTGCTCCAGAGTTAGGATGTCTGCAGACACTGACCCTGCCATGTCTGTGCGTGTGAGTTGCTTCAGAGTTAGGATGTCTACAAATACTGTCCCTGCCCTGTCTGGATGTCTACAAACATTGTCCCTGCCCTCTCTGGGCATGTGAGGTGCTCCAGAGTGAGGATGTCTACAGACGCTATCACTGTCCTCTCTGTGCATGTGAGGTGCTCCAGAGTTAGGATGTCTACAAACACTGTTGCTGCCCTCTCTGTGCATGTGAGGTGCTCAAGATTTAGGATGTCTACAAACACTGTCACTGCCCTCTCTGTGCATGTGAGGCGCCCTCTCTGTGCATGTGAGGTGCTCCAGAGTTAGGATGTCTACAAACGCTGTCACTGGCCTATCTGTGCATGCGAGGTGCTCCAGAGTTAGGATTTCTACACATACTGTCACTGCCCTCTCTGTGCATGTGAGTTGCTCCAGAGTTAGGATGTCTACAAATACTGTCACTGTCCTCTCTGTGCATGTGAATTGCTCCACAGTTAGGATGTCTACACATACTGTCAATGTCATCTCTGTGCATGTGAGGTGCTCCAGAGTCACTGCCCTCTCTGTGCATTTGCGAGGTACTCCAGAGTTAGGATGTCTACAAACACTGTCGCTGCTCCTCTCTGTGCATGTGAGGTGCTCCAGAGTCACTGCCCTCTCTGTGCATTTGTGAGGTCCTCCAGAGTTAGGATGTCTAAAAACACTGTCACTGCCCGCTCTGTGCATGTGAGGTGCTCCAGAGTTAGGATGTCTACAAACACTGTTGCTGCCCTCTCTATGCATGTGAGTTGCTCCAGAGTCAGGATGTCTGCAGACACTGTCACTGCCCTCTCTGTGCATGCAAGGTGCCTCAAAGTCAGGATGTCTACAGACAGTGTCCCTGCCCTGTCTGAATGTCTACAATCACTGTCACTGCCCTCTCTGTGCATGTGAGGTGCTCCAGAGTTAGGATGTCTACAGACACTGTCACTGCCCTCTCTGTGCATGTGAGGTGCTCCAGAGTTAGGATGTCTACAGACACTGTCACTGCCCTCTCTGTGCATGTGAGGTGCCCTCTCTGTGGATGTGAGGTGCTCCAGAGTTAGGATGTCTACAGACACTGTCACTGCCCTCTCTGTGCATGTGAGGTGCTCCAGAGTTAGGATGTCTACAGACACTGGCCCTGCCATGTCTGTGCATGTGAGTTGCTCCAGAGTTAGGATGTCTACAAATACTGTCCCTGCCCTGCCTGAATGTCTACAAACACTGTCCCTGCCCACTCTGTGCATGTGACTTGCATCAGAGTTAGGATGACTACAAACACTGTCCCTGCCCTCTCTGTGCATGTGACTTGCTCCAGAGGTAGGATGTCTACAAATACTGTCACTGTCCTCTCTGTGCATGTGAGGTGCTCCAGAGTCACTGCCCTCTCTGTGCATGTGAGGTGCTCCATTGTTAGGATGTCTACAAATACTGTCACTGCCCTCTCTGTGCATGTGAGGTGCTCCAGAGTTAGGATGTCTACAAATACTGTCACTGTCCTCTCTGTGCATGTGAGGTGCTCCAGAGTTAGGATGTCTACAGACACTGTCACTGCCCTCTCTGTGCATGTGAGGTGCTCCAGAGTTAGGATGTCTACAGACACTGTCACTGCCCTCTCTGTGCATGTGAGGTGCTCCAGTGTTAGGATGTCTACAGATACTGTCACTGTCCGTTCTCTGCATGTGAGGTGCTCCAGAGTTAGGATGTCTGCAGACACTGACCCTGCCATGTCTGTGCATGTGAGTTGCTTCAGAGTTAGGATGTCTACAAATACTGTCCCTGCCCTGTCTGGATGTCTACAAACACTGTCCCTGCCCTCTCTGGGCATGTGAGGTGCTCCAGAGTGAGGATGTCTACAGACGCTATCACTGTCCTCTCTGTGCATGTGAGGTGCTCCAGAGTTAGGATGTCTACAAACACTGTTGCTGCCCTCTCTGTGCATGTGAGGTGCTCAAGAGTTAGGATGTCTACAAACACTGTCACTGCCCTCTCTGTGCATGTGAGGCGCCCTCTCTGTGCATGTGAGGTGCTCCAGAGTTAGGATGTCTACAAACGCTGTCACTGGCCTATCTGTGCATGCGAGGTGCTCCAGAGTTAGGATTTCTACACATACTGTCACTGCCCTCTCTGTGCATGTGAGTTGCTCCAGAGTTAGGATGTCTACAAATACTGTCACTGTCCTCTCTGTGCATGTGAATTGCTCCACAGTTAGGATGTCTACACATACTGTCAATGTCATCTCTGTACATGTGAGGTGCTCCAGAGTCACTGCCCTCTCTGTGCATTTGCGAGGTACTCCAGAGTTAGGATGTCTACAAACACTGTCGCTGCTCCTCTCTGTGCATGTGAGGTGCTCCAGAGTCACTGCCCTCTCTGTGCATTTGTGAGGTGCTCCAGAGTTAGGATGTCTACAAACACAGTCGCTGCTCCTCTCTGTGCATGTGAGGTGCTCCAGAGTTAGGATGTCTACAAACACTGTCACTGCCCTCTCTGTGCATGTGAGGTGCTCCAGAGTTAGGATGTCTACAAACACTGTCACTGCCCTCTCTGTGCATGTGAGGTGCCCCAGAGTTAGGATGTCTACAAACACTGTCGCTGCCCTCTCTATGCATGTGAGTTGCTCCAGAGTCAGGATGTCTGCAGACACTGTCACTGTCCTCTCTGTGCATGCAAGGTGCTCCAGAGTCAGGATGTCTACAGACAGTGTCTCTGCCCTGTCTGTGCATGTGAGGTGCTCCAGAGTTAGGATGTCTACAAATACTGTCACTGCCCTGTCTGGATGTCTACAAACACTGTCCCTGCCCTCTCTGTGCATGTGACTTGCTCCAGAGGTAGGATGTCTACAAATACTGTCACTGTCCTCTCTGTGCATGTGAGGTGCTCCAGAGTCACTGCCCTCTCTGTGCATGTGAGGTGCTCCAGAGTTAGGACGTCTACAAATACTGTCACTGCCCTCTCTGTGCATGTCAGGTGCTCCAGAGTTAGGATGTCTACAAATACTGTCACTGTCCTCTCTGTGCATGTGAGGTGCTCCAGAGTTAGGATGTCTACAGACACTGTCACTGCCCTCTCTGTGCATGTGAGGTGCTCCAGAGTTAGGATGTCTACAAATACTGTCACTGTCCGTTCTCTGCATGTGAGGTGCTCTAGAGTTAGGATGTCTACAGACACTGACCCTGCCATGTCTGTGCATGTGAGTTGCTCCAGAGTTAGGATGTCTACAAATACTGTCCCTGCCCTGTCTGGATGTCTACAAACACTGTCCCTGCCCTCTCTGGGCATGTGAGGTGCTCCAGAGTGAGGATGTCTACAGACGCTATCACTGTCCTCTCTGTGCATGTGAGGTGCTCCAGAGTTAGGATGTCTACAAACACTGTTGCTGCCCTCTCTGTGCATGTGAGGTGCTCAAGAGTTAGGATGTCTACAAACACTGTCACTGCCCTCTCTGTGCATGTGAGGTGCCCTCTCTGTGCATGTGAGGTGCTCCAGAGTTAGGATGTCTACAAACGCTGTCGCTGCCCTCTCTGTGCATGTGAGGTGCTCCAGAGTTAGGATTTCTACACATACTGTCACTGCCCTCTCTGTGCACGTGAGTTGCTCCAGAGTTAGGATGTCTACAAATACTGTCACTGTCCTCTCTGTGCATGTGAATTGCTCCACAGTTAGGATGTCTACACATACAGTCAATGTCATCTCTGTGCATGTGAGGTGCTCCAGAGTCACTGCCCTCTCTGTGCATTTGCGAGGTACTCCAGAGTTAGGATGTCTACAAACACTGTCGCTGCTCCTCTCTGTGCATGTGAGGTGCTCCAGAGTCACTGCCCTCTCTGTGCATTTGTGAGGTGCTCCAGAGTTAGGATGTCTAAAAACACTGTCACTGCCCTCTCTGTGCATGTGAGGTGCTCCAGAGTTAGGATGTCTACAAACACTGTTGCTGCCCTCTCTATGCATGTGAGTTGCTCCAGAGTCAGGATGTCTGCAGACACTGTCACTGCCCTCTCTGTGCATGCAAGGTGCCTCAAAGTCAGGATGTCTACAGACAGTGTCCCTGCCCTGTCTGAATGTCTACAATCACTGTCACTGCCCTCTCTGTGCATGTGAGGTGCTCCAGAGTTAGGATGTCTACAGACACTGTCACTGCCCTCTCTGTGCATGTGAGGTGCTCCAGAGTTAGGATGTCTACAGACACTGTCACTGACCTCTCTGTGCATGTGAGGTGCTCCAGAGTTAGGATGTCCACAGATACTGTCACTGTCCGTTCTCTTCATGTGAGGTGCTCCAGAGTTAGGATGTCTACAGACACTGGCCCTGCCATGTCTGTGAGTTGCTCCAGAGTTAGGATGTCTACAAATACTGTCCCTGCCCTGCATGGATGTCTACAAACACTGTCCCTGCCTTGTCTGTGCATGTGAGTTGCTCCAGAGTTAGGATGTCTACAAACACTGTCCCTGCCCTCTCTGTGCATGTGACTTGCTCCAGAGTTAGGATGTCTACAAATACTGTCACTGCCCTTTCTGGATGTCTACAAACACTGTCCCTGCCCACTCTGTGAATGTGACTTGCTCCAGAGTTAGGATGTCTACAAACACTGTCCCTGCCCTCTCTGTGCATGTGACTTGCTCCAGAGTTAGGATGTCTACAAATACTGTCACTGCCCTGTCTGGATGTCTACAAACACTGTCCCTGCCCTCTCAGTGCATGTGACTTGCTCCAGAGTTAGGATGTCTACAGACACTGTCACTGCCCTCTCTGTGCATGTGAGGTGCTCCAGAGTTAGGATGTCTACAGATACTGTCACTGTCCGTTCTCTTCATGTGAGGTGCTCCAGAGTTAGGATGTCTACAGACACTGGTCCTGCCATGTCTGTGAGTTCCTCCAGAGTTAGGATGTCTACAAATACTGTCCCTGCCCTGCCTGGATGTCTACAAACACTGTCCCTGCCCTCTCTCTGCATGTGACTTGCTCCAGAGTTAGGATGTCTACAAACACTGTCCCTGCCCTCTCTGTGCATGTGACTTGCTCCAGAGTTAGGATGTCTACAAATACTGTCCCTGCCCTGGCTGGATGTCTACAAACACGGTCCCTGCCCTCTCTGTGCATGTGACTTGCTCCAGAGGTAGGATGTCTACAAATACTGTCACTGTCCTCTCTGTGCATGTGAGGTGCTCCAGAGTCACTGCCCTCTCTGTGCATGTGAGGTGCTCCAGAGTTAGGATGTCTACAAACACTGTCCCTGCCCTCTCTGTGCATGTGAGGTGCTCTAGAGTTAGGATGTCTACAAATACTGTCACTGCCCTCTCTGTGTATGTGAGGTGCTCCAGAGTTAGGATGTCTACAGACACTGTCACTGCTGTCTCTGTGCATGTGAGGTGCACCAGTGTTAGGATATCTACAGATACTGTCACTGTCCGTTCTCTGCATGTGAGGTGCTGCAGTGTTAGGATGTCTACAGACACTGTCGCTGCCCTCTCTATGCATGTGAGTTGCTCCAGAGTCAGGATGTCTGCAGACACTGTCACTGTCCTCTCTGTGCATGCAAGGTGCTCCAGAGTCAGGATGTCTACAGACAGTGTCTCTGCCCTGTCTGTGCATGTGAGGTGCTCCAGAGTTAGGATGTCTACAAATACTGTCACTGCCCTGTCTGGATGTCTACAAACACTGTCCCTGCCCTCTCTGTGCATGTGACTTGCTCCAGAGGTAGGATGTCTACAAATACTGTCACTGTCCTCTCTGTGCATGTGAGGTGCTCCAGAGTCACTGCCCTCTCTGTGCATGTGAGGTGCTCCAGAGTTAGGACGTCTACAAATACTGTCACTGCCCTCTCTGTGCATGTGAGGTGCTCCAGAGTTAGGATGTCTACAAATACTGTCACTGTCCTCTCTGTGCATGTGAGGTGCTCCAGAGTTAGGATGTCTACAGACACTGTCACTGCCCTCTCTGTGCATGTGAGGTGCTCCAGAGTTAGGATGTCTACAAATACTGTCACTGTCCGTTCTCTGCATGTGAGTTGCTCTAGAGTTAGGATGTCTACAGACACTGACCCTGCCATGTCTGTGCATGTGAGTTACTCCAGAGTTAGGATGTCTACAAATACTGTCCCTGCCCTGTCTGGATGTCTACAAACACTGTTGCTGCCCTCTCTGTGCATGTGAGGTGCTCAAGAGTTAGGATGTCTACAAACACTGTCACTGCCCTCTCTGTGCATGTGAGGTGCCCTCTCTGTGCATGTGAGGTGCTCCAGAGTTAGGATGTCTACAAACGCTGTCGCTGCCCTCTCTGTGCATGTGAGGTGCTCCAGAGTTAGGATTTCTACACATACTGTCACTGCCCTCTCTGTGCATGTGAGTTGCTCCAGAGTTAGGATGTCTACAAATACTGTCACTGTCCTCTCTGTGCATGTGAATTGCTCCACAGTTAGGATGTCTACACATACTGTCAATGTCATCTCTGTGCATGTGAGGTGCTCCAGAGTCACTGCCCTCTCTGTGCATTTGCGAGGTACTCCTGAGTTAGGATGTCTACAAACACTGTCGCTGCTCCTCTCTGTGCATGTGAGGTGCTCCAGAGTCACTGCCCTCTCTGTGCATTTGTGAGGTGCTCCAGAGTTAGGATGTCTAAAAACACTGTCACTGCCCTCTCTGTGCATGTGAGGTGCTCCAGAGTTAGGATGTCTACAAACACTGTTGCTGCCCTCTCTATGCATGTGAGTTGCTCCAGAGTCAGGATGTCTGCAGACACTGTCACTGCCCTCTCTGTGCATGCAAGGTGCCTCAAAGTCAGGATGTCTACAGACAGTGTCCCTGCCCTGTCTGAATGTCTACAATCACTGTCACTGCCCTCTCTGTGCATGTGAGGTGCTCCAGAGTTAGGATGTCTACAGACACTGTCACTGCCCTCTCTGTGCATGTGAGGTGCTCCAGAGTTAGGATGTCCACAGATACTGTCACTGTCCGTTCTCTTCATGTGAGGTGCTCCAGAGTTAGGATGTCTACAGACACTGGCCCTGCCATGTCTGTGAGTTGCTCCAGAGTTAGGATGTCTACAAATACTGTCCCTGCCCTGCATGGATGTCTGCAAACACTGTCCCTGCCCTCTCTGTGCATGTGACTTGCTCCAGAGTTAGGATGTCTACAAATACTGTCACTGCCCTGTCTGGATGTCTACAAACACGGTCCCTGCCCTCTCTGTGCATGTGACTTGCTCCAGAGGTAGGATGTCTACAAATACTGTCACTGTCCTCTCTGTGCATGTGAGGTGGTCCAGAGTCACTGCCCTCTCTGTGCATGTGAGGTGCTCCAGAGTTAGGATGTCTACAAACACTGTCCCTGCCCTCTCTGTGCATGTGAGGTGCTCCAGAGTTAGGATGTCTACAAATACTGTCACTCCCCTCTCTGTGCATGTGAGGTGCTCCAGAGTTAGGATGTCTACAGACACTGTCACTGCCCTCTCTGTGCATGTGAGGTGCTCCAGTGTTAGGATGTCTACAGATACTTTCACTGTCCGTTCTCTGCATGTGAGGTGCTGCAGAGTTAGGATGTCTACAGACACTGGCCCTGCCATGTCTGTGCATGTGAGTTGCTCCAGAGTTAGGATGTCTACAAACACTGTCCCTGCCCTCTCTGTGCATGTGACTTGCTCCAGAGTTAGGATGTCTACAAATACTGTCACTGCCCTGTCTGGATGTCTACAAACACGGTCCCTGCCCTCTCTGTGCATGTGACTTGCTCCAGAGGTAGGATGTCTACAAATACTGTCACTGTCCTCTCTGTGCATGTGAGGTGGTCCAGAGTCACTGCCCTCTCTGTGCATGTGAGGTGCTCCAGAGTTAGGATGTCTACAAACACTGTCCCTGCCCTCTCTGTGCATGTGAGGTGCTCTAGAGTTAGGATGTCTACAAATACTGTCACTGCCCTCTCTGTGTATGTGAGGTGCTCCAGAGTTAGGATGTCTACAAACACTGTTGCTGCCCTCTCTGTGCATGTGAGGTGCTCAAGAGTTAGGATGTCTACAAACACTGTCACTGCCCTCTCTGTGCATGTGAGGTGCCCTCTCTGTGCATGTGAGGGGCTCCAGAGTTAGGATGTCTACAAAAGCTGTTGCTGCCCTCTCTGTGCATGTGAGGTGCTCCAGAGTTAGGATTTCTACACATACTGTCACTGCCCTCTCTGTGCATGTGAGTTGCTCCAGAGTTAGGATGTCTACAAATACTGTCACTGTCCTCTCTGTGCATGTGAATTGCTCCACAGTTAGGATGTCTACACATACTGTCAATGTCATCTCTGTGCATGTGAGGTGCTCCAGAGTCACTGCCCTCTCTGTGCATTTGCGAGGTACTCCAGAGTTAGGATGTCTACAAACACTGTCGCTGCTCCTCTCTGTGCATGTGAGGTGCTCCAGAGTCACTGCCCTCTCTGTGCATTTGTGAGGTCCTCCAGAGTTAGGATGTCTAAAAACACTGTCACTGCCCGCTCTGTGCATGTGAGGTGCTCCAGAGTTAGGATGTCTACAAACACTGTTGCTGCCCTCTCTATGCATGTGAGTTGCTCCAGAGTCAGGATGTCTGCAGACACTGTCACTGCCCTCTCTGTGCATGCAAGGTGCCTCAAAGTCAGGATGTCTACAGACAGTGTCCCTGCCCTGTCTGAATGTCTACAATCACTGTCACTGCCCTCTCTGTGCATGTGAGGTGCTCCAGAGTTAGGATGTCTACAGACACTGTCACTGCCCTCTCTGTGCATGTGAGGTGCTCCAGAGTTAGGATGTCTACAGACACTGTCACTGCCCTCTCTGTGCATGTGAGGTGCCCTCTCTGTGGATGTGAGGTGCTCCAGAGTTAGGATGTCTACAGACACTGTCACTGCCCTCTCTGTGCATGTGAGGTGCTCCAGAGTTAGGATGTCTACAGACACTGGCCCTGCCATGTCTGTGCATGTGAGTTGCTCCAGAGTTAGGATGTCTACAAATACTGTCCCTGCCCTGCCTGAATGTCTACAAACACTGTCCCTGCCCACTCTGTGCATGTGACTTGCATCAGAGTTAGGATGACTACAAACACTGTCCCTGCCCTCTCTGTGCATGTGACTTGCTCCAGAGGTAGGATGTCTACAAATACTGTCACTGTCCTCTCTGTGCATGTGAGGTGCTCCAGAGTCACTGCCCTCTCTGTGCATGTGAGGTGCTCCATTGTTAGGATGTCTACAAATACTGTCACTGCCCTCTCTGTGCATGTGAGGTGCTCCAGAGTTAGGATGTCTACAAATACTGTCACTGTCCTCTCTGTGCATGTGAGGTGCTCCAGAGTTAGGATGTCTACAGACACTGTCACTGCCCTCTCTGTGCATGTGAGGTGCTCCAGAGTTAGGATGTCTACAGACACTGTCACTGCCCTCTCTGTGCATGTGAGGTGCTCCAGTGTTAGGATGTCTACAGATACTGTCACTGTCCGTTCTCTGCATGTGAGGTGCTCCAGAGTTAGGATGTCTGCAGACGCTGACCCTGCCATGTCTGTGCATGTGAGTTGCTTCAGAGTTAGGATGTCTACAAATACTGTCCCTGCCCTGTCTGGATGTCTACAAACACTGTCCCTGCCCTCTCTGGGCATGTGAGGTGCTCCAGAGTGAGGATGTCTACAGACGCTATCACTGTCCTCTCTGTGCATGTGAGGTGCTCCAGAGTTAGGATGTCTACAAAGACTGTTGCTGCCCTCTCTGTGCATGTGAGGTGCTCAAGAGTTAGGATGTCTACAAACACTGTCACTGCCCTCTCTGTGCATGTGAGGCGCCCTCTCTGTGCATGTGAGGTGCTCCAGAGTTAGGATGTCTACAAACGCTGTCACTGGCCTATCTGTGCATGCGAGGTGCTCCAGAGTTAGGATTTCTACACATACTGTCACTGCCCTCTCTGTGCATGTGAGTTGCTCCAGAGTTAGGATGTCTACAAATACTGTCACTGTCCTCTCTGTGCATGTGAATTGCTCCACAGTTAGGATGTCTACACATACTGTCAATGTCATCTCTGTACATGTGAGGTGCTCCAGAGTCACTGCCCTCTCTGTGCATTTGCGAGGTACTCCAGAGTTAGGATGTCTACAAACACTGTCGCTGCTCCTCTCTGTGCATGTGAGGTGCTCCAGAGTCACTGCCCTCTCTGTGCATTTGTGAGGTGCTCCAGAGTTAGGATGTCTACAAACACAGTCGCTGCTCCTCTCTGTGCATGTGAGGTGCTCCAGAGTTAGGATGTCTACAAACACTGTCACTGCCCTCTCTGTGCATGTGAGGTGCTCCAGAGTTAGGATGTCTACAAACACTGTCACTGCCCTCTCTGTGCATGTGAGGTGCCCCAGAGTTAGGATGTCTACAAACACTGTCGCTGCCCTCTCTATGCATGTGAGTTGCTCCAGAGTCAGGATGTCTGCAGACACTGTCACTGTCCTCTCTGTGCATGCAAGGTGCTCCAGAGTCAGGATGTCTACAGACAGTGTCTCTGCCCTGTCTGTGCATGTGAGGTGCTCCAGAGTTAGGATGTCTACAAATACTGTCACTGCCCTGTCTGGATGTCTACAAACACTGTCCCTGCCCTCTCTGTGCATGTGACTTGCTCCAGAGGTAGGATGTCTACAAATACTGTCACTGTCCTCTCTGTGCATGTGAGGTGCTCCAGAGTCACTGCCCTCTCTGTGCATGTGAGGTGCTCCAGAGTTAGGACGTCTACAAATACTGTCACTGCCCTCTCTGTGCATGTCAGGTGCTCCAGAGTTAGGATGTCTACAAATACTGTCACTGTCCTCTCTGTGCATGTGAGGTGCTCCAGAGTTAGGATGTCTACAGACACTGTCACTGCCCTCTCTGTGCATGTGAGGTGCTCCAGAGTTAGGATGTCTACAAATACTGTCACTGTCCGTTCTCTGCATGTGAGGTGCTCTAGAGTTAGGATGTCTACAGACACTGACCCTGCCATGTCTGTGCATGTGAGTTGCTCCAGAGTTAGGATGTCTACAAATACTGTCCCTGCCCTGTCTGGATGTCTACAAACACTGTCCCTGCCCTCTCTGGGCATGTGAGGTGCTCCAGAGTGAGGATGTCTACAGACGCTATCACTGTCCTCTCTGTGCATGTGAGGTGCTCCAGAGTTAGGATGTCTACAAACACTGTTGCTGCCCTCTCTGTGCATGTGAGGTGCTCAAGAGTTAGGATGTCTACAAACACTGTCACTGCCCTCTCTGTGCATGTGAGGTGCCCTCTCTGTGCATGTGAGGTGCTCCAGAGTTAGGATGTCTACAAACGCTGTCGCTGCCCTCTCTGTGCATGTGAGGTGCTCCAGAGTTAGGATTTCTACACATACTGTCACTGCCCTCTCTGTGCACGTGAGTTGCTCCAGAGTTAGGATGTCTACAAATACTGTCACTGTCCTCTCTGTGCATGTGAATTGCTCCACAGTTAGGATGTCTACACATACAGTCAATGTCATCTCTGTGCATGTGAGGTGCTCCAGAGTCACTGCCCTCTCTGTGCATTTGCGAGGTACTCCAGAGTTAGGATGTCTACAAACACTGTCGCTGCTCCTCTCTGTGCATGTGAGGTGCTCCAGAGTCACTGCCCTCTCTGTGCATTTGTGAGGTGCTCCAGAGTTAGGATGTCTAAAAACACTGTCACTGCCCTCTCTGTGCATGTGAGGTGCTCCAGAGTTAGGATGTCTACAAACACTGTTGCTGCCCTCTCTATGCATGTGAGTTGCTCCAGAGTCAGGATGTCTGCAGACACTGTCACTGCCCTCTCTGTGCATGCAAGGTGCCTCAAAGTCAGGATGTCTACAGACAGTGTCCCTGCCCTGTCTGAATGTCTACAATCACTGTCACTGCCCTCTCTGTGCATGTGAGGTGCTCCAGAGTTAGGATGTCTACAGACACTGTCACTGCCCTCTCTGTGCATGTGAGGTGCTCCAGAGTTAGGATGTCTACAGACACTGTCACTGACCTCTCTGTGCATGTGAGGTGCTCCAGAGTTAGGATGTCCACAGATACTGTCACTGTCCGTTCTCTTTATGTGAGGTGCTCCAGAGTTAGGATGTCTACAGACACTGGCCCTGCCATGTCTGTGAGTTGCTCCAGAGTTAGGATGTCTACAAATACTGTCCCTGCCCTGCATGGATGTCTACAAACACTGTCCCTGCCTTGTCTGTGCATGTGAGTTGCTCCAGAGTTAGGATGTCTACAAACACTGTCCCTGCCCTCTCTGTGCATGTGACTTGCTCCAGAGTTAGGATGTCTACAAATACTGTCACTGCCCTTTCTGGATGTCTACAAACACTGTCCCTGCCCACTCTGTGCATGTGACTTGCTCCAGAGTTAGGATGTCTACAAACACTGTCCCTGCCCTCTCTGTGCATGTGACTTGCTCCAGAGTTAGGATGTCTACAAATACTGTCACTGCCCTGTCTGGATGTCTACAAACACTGTCCCTGCCCTCTCAGTGCATGTGACTTGCTCCAGAGTTAGGATGTCTACAGACACTGTCACTGCCCTCTCTGTGCATGTGAGGTGCTCCAGAGTTAGGATGTCTACAGATACTGTCACTGTCCGTTCTCTTCATGTGAGGTGCTCCAGAGTTAGGATGTCTACAGACACTGGTCCTGCCATGTCTGTGAGTTCCTCTAGAGTTAGGATGTCTACAAATACTGTCCCTGCCCTGCCTGGATGTCTACAAACACTGTCCCTGCCCTCTCTCTGCATGTGACTTGCTCCAGAGTTAGGATGTCTACAAACACTGTCCCTGCCCTCTCTGTGCATGTGACTTGCTCCAGAGTTAGGATGTCTACAAATACTGTCCCTGCCCTGGCTGGATGTCTACAAACACGGTCCCTGCCCTCTCTGTGCATGTGACTTGCTCCAGAGGTAGGATGTCTACAAATACTGTCACTGTCCTCTCTGTGCATGTGAGGTGCTCCAGAGTCACTGCCCTCTCTGTGCATGTGAGGTGCTCCAGAGTTAGGATGTCTACAAACACTGTCCCTGCCCTCTCTGTGCATGTGAGGTGCTCTAGAGTTAGGATGTCTACAAATACTGTCACTGCCCTCTCTGTGTATGTGAGGTGCTCCAGAGTTAGGATGTCTACAGACACTGTCACTGCCCTCTCTGTGCATGTGAGGTGCACCAGTGTTAGGATATCTACAGATACTGTCACTGTCCGTTCTCTGCATGTGAGGTGCTGCAGTGTTAGGATGTCTACAGACACTGTCGCTGCCCTCTCTATGCATGTGAGTTGCTCCAGAGTCAGGATGTCTGCAGACACTGTCACTGTCCTCTCTGTGCATGCAAGGTGCTCCAGAGTCAGGATGTCTACAGACAGTGTCTCTGCCCTGTCTGTGCATGTGAGGTGCTCCAGAGTTAGGATGTCTACAAATACTGTCACTGCCCTGTCTGGATGTCTACAAACACTGTCCCTGCCCTCTCTGTGCATGTGACTTGCTCCAGAGGTAGGATGTCTACAAATACTGTCACTGTCCTCTCTGTGCATGTGAGGTGCTCCAGAGTCACTGCCCTCTCTGTGCATGTGAGGTGCTCCAGAGTTAGGACGTCTACAAATACTGTCACTGCCCTCTCTGTGCATGTGAGGTGCTCCAGAGTTAGGATGTCTACAAATACTGTCACTGTCCTCTCTGTGCATGTGAGGTGCTCCAGAGTTAGGATGTCTACAGACACTGTCACTGCCCTCTCTGTGCATGTGAGGTGCTCCAGAGTTAGGATGTCTACAAATACTGTCACTGTCCGTTCTCTGCATGTGAGTTGCTCTAGAGTTAGGATGTCTACAGACTCTGACCCTGCCATGTCTGTGCATGTGAGTTACTCCAGAGTTAGGATGTCTACAAATACTGTCCCTGCCCTGTCTGGATGTCTACAAACACTGTTGCTGCCCTCTCTGTGCATGTGAGGTGCTCAAGAGTTAGGATGTCTACAAACACTGTCACTGCCCTCTCTGTGCATGTGAGGTGCCCTCTCTGTGCATGTGAGGTGCTCCAGAGTTAGGATGTCTACAAACGCTGTCGCTGCCCTCTCTGTGCATGTGAGGTGCTCCAGAGTTAGGATTTCTACACATACTGTCACTGCCCTCTCTGTGCATGTGAGTTGCTCCAGAGTTAGGATGTCTACAAATACTGTCACTGTCCTCTCTGTGCATGTGAATTGCTCCACAGTTAGGATGTCTACACATACTGTCAATGTCATCTCTGTGCATGTGAGGTGCTCCAGAGTCACTGCCCTCTCTGTGCATTTGCGAGGTACTCCAGAGTTAGGATGTCTACAAACACTGTCGCTGCTCCTCTCTGTGCATGTGAGGTGCTCCAGAGTCACTGCCCTCTCTGTGCATTTGTGAGGTGCTCCAGAGTTAGGATGTCTAAAAACACTGTCACTGCCCTCTCTGTGCATGTGAGGTGCTCCAGAGTTAGGATGTCTACAAACACTGTTGCTGCCCTCTCTATGCATGTGAGTTGCTCCAGAGTCAGGATGTCTGCAGACACTGTCACTGCCCTCTCTGTGCATGCAAGGTGCCTCAAAGTCAGGATGTCTACAGACAGTGTCACTGCCCTGTCTGAATGTCTACAATCACTGTCACTGCCCTCTCTGTGCATGTGAGGTGCTCCAGAGTTAGGATGTCTACAGACACTGTCACATCTATATCAAAGGAGGAACAAGGGCACCCAAAGGAAATAGACAGGGACCTTGGGTAGATACGTATTACAGGAAACAGTGGTCCCTGAAACCAAACGATAGAGCAGAAAATGAATATAGTCAAAATTGAAACTATATTTTAGCCAGTGTCCAGCCGGGCATGGCAACTTTAATAAGTAGAAATTCTTGACAGTGAACAGGGAAATGTAAGTAGAATTCGGTGGGACACAAGCCTGTATCCTCTGACTTACATACCGAGTAAACAGAAAATGACAAAACACATTCAGGCAATTACAGTGATGTTTCTGTGACAGATAATGAATAGCGAAACATCTGATATTCAGACTGCCACCTTCACACTATATTACATACAGCAATATTTATGGTGTAGGGTGGGCAACAGAGTCGACGGCGTTTCGATCCTTATGGGAAAGATACAGGATCATCATCAGGACTAAATTAGTTAAATTGCCCTTATTTGGAATGCCTGAGTAAACATTAGACATAAGGCAAACGTACAACCAACATAAATGTGGAAAAAACATAATAAAGGGGAGGGAAGGGAAAAAAATGGAAAATAATAATCAATCAGTTGGTGGTTACAATAAAAACAATACATTTCGCATCAACCAGGTACTGCGTCAGATCAGGTGCTCATTCAGGTGTGCATTCTTATGTAAAAGTGACATCGCAAGTGGTTGTTTTATGGCGACTAATGTCTAAACAGAAATATGAAAGATAGGCGATTTCAAAGGTTACGTTAGAAATTTGTTAAATTAAAAAAGACATTTAGGACATCCGTGGTTCGATAGTCACTAGATGCGCGGTACGATGTGGACCCGTGAGGCGTACGAGGACGTTAAGTGAAGAGGGGTGGTGGGGAACGAAGGTGAAGAGGGGATAAGTGAATAGGGAATTACCTCATGTTGCCATGGAGGCAACGAAAAAGATGGCGAATCACGGAAAGGTACCGTTGAGATAAGGGTACGAGTTTACGGTAGGACAATGCCTGTGAAATAATAGAAAAACATAAGAAGGGCGAAGTGTGGAAGTGAATGCGTAGGGCGTGCAGCGAATGAAGGGCTTACCTACGGACATTTGTTCCGGGAGGAAGGACACGGATAGGTCTAATGAAGGAAAGTGAAAGCAATAAATATGGGTCCAAGTATGAGCAGCGGGACATCTGGATCGTGAGTGCTTGGTGGGAGGGCTTACCTCAGTCAACTTGCAGAAATGGGTTCCGTGGCCATGCAGTGTGAACGGACGATGCCGGATCAACTGTGGGGGCAGAAAGGTGAAACTGCCTAATGTAGGTGTTTCAGGTCATGTGAGAAGTCACATGGTGTGGCAGGTCATGTGGGTGGTCACATGGTGTCATGTGACCAAGGAACCACGCCGTGCGAGTGAAGGCAATTGTTGGTAGAACCAAGGCGCCATGTTGGAAGGGTAATAAAATAGTGAAAAAAGTGGCCGGCGATAGCGGGACGAGTGGAAAGAAAAGGAATTTCAGTGAGAAAATGAATAATAAACGCAAAACGCAATATACAAGGAATTTACAGTCTGTACATACATATAGATGAAACATGACAATTATGTGGAACAATGATCATCAGACAACCAGTGATGGGTAACGATTGACATTAGTCATGGAGCCTGGTGTAGAACCCACGGGGGTGTGAACAAGAGTGGGTATTAAATCATTGTTCAGAAAATGAATCCAAAAAAGTTCATAGTAATGAGGTCCAGTCCTCAAGGCGATTCAGCCCACTGTGTATGCTTCCTGTTTTGAGAATCCATTTCAATTCCTCTTTGTTTAACAGTTGGGCGAGATCGGCGCCCCTGGGTGGGATCTTCACTACAGAGATTACTGTCCAGCGTATTTCATTCTCAGAGTGGCCCTTGGCCTCAAAATGTTCGACCAATGGAGCGTTCGGAGTTTTGCATCTTAATCTGCTTCTATGTTGGCAGATTCGTACCCGAATTTTTTGTGTGGTCTGACCTATGTAGATCATATCGCAGGGACAAAAGATAGCATAAATCACATTACAGGTGTTACAATTACTGAATTGTGTGAGTGGTTTACGTATATTACCATATACAAATTCCTTGCAGTCATTGGTGAAACCACATACTGAACAATTGCCACATTTATTATGACCAGTCAAAGAGGGTAACGACCAATGGTCATGAAGGGTACCAGTGTTTGTGGTGCTGGGAAGAGCTGCTCTGACCAAGTGGTCCTTAATGTTTTTGTTTTTCTTAAAGGCAAAGAGAGGTTTCTCTAGGTTCAGTATTCCAGCATTGACTACGCTCCAATGTTTTAGAATGCTTTTCCGTAGTTTGTGTGAGGAGAGGGAAAAAGTTGTCACGCATACTATGCGATTCTCTGATTTCTTGTTTTTGGGTTCCAAGAGAGTGTCCCTGGGACAGTACCAGGCTCTTTTGAGGGAATTCCGGATCAGTCTTTTGGGGTAGCCTCTGGAGGTCAGTTTGTTGCTTAGTACTTTGGCTTCCCTGAAATAATCCTCCTTAAGAGTGCAATTGCGTCTGATGCGGAGATACTGAGAATAGGGAAGGGAGTCTCTAAGAGCTCTCGGATGGTTACTGTTGTATTTCAACAGAGTATTGCGCTCAGTTGGTTTTCTGAACAGGCTAGTCACCAGAATCCCGTCTCTGTGAATTATATTGAGGTCAAGAAAAGGAATGGAAATTTTGTTATGTGTGAGTGTAAATTTCAAACCACCACAGTTGTTGTTCAGCCAATGAAGGAAATTTTCGAGCATTGCCTGGGTGTCATGCCAAATAAAGAAAATATCGTCTATGTATCTTTTCCAGTGTGACAGGGCAGAGAAAAAAGGATTGAGTGGGACCAGTATACAGTTCGTCTCCAGAGCATTCATGTAAAGGATCGCCAGATTCGGGGCAAAAACTGCCCCCATCGATGTTCCTTTAGTCTGCTGATAGAAATGCCCGTCAAACAAAAAGAAATTCCTGGTCAGGCAGATCTCAAGAAGTTGTAAAATAAAAATAGTTGGAACTGCGTGTGGTCTGATGCGTGTCTCTAAAGTTTCTTCAATGACGAGCAAAGCCTCTCGTTGGGGGATGTTAGTGTAAAGAGACTCCACATCGAGAGTGCAGAGTGTATCTGTAGAGGGATCAAAACCCTGGTTTTCGACCAATGTAATCATCTGCATGCTGTCTCTGACATAATATGGTGTAGATGGGACGAACTCCTTTATGAAAAAATCTACATACAAGCCTAATGGCTCTAGAATGGAGCCGCAACCGGAGACGATAGGGCGTCCAGGGGGGTGTTCAGTGTCCTTGTGGATTTTAGGTAAGGTGTAAATAACTGGTATCCGAGGGGCCTTAGCATTCAAAAACTGGTATTCGAGTTTAGAAAGGTACCCTTCGTCTAGGCCCGATTTGGTGGTTTGCTGGATCATTTGTCTGAGTTCATTAGTGGGGTTAGTAGGTAGTCTACAGTAGTGATCTGTATTCCCTAGCTGTCTTAATATTTCGTTTTTGTAGGTAATGGTGTCCTGGAGTACTATCCCTCCCCCTTTATCAGCAGGTTTGATGACTATCGTGTTGTTATTCTTAAGAGTCTGAAGTGCTGATTTTTCTGCCAGTGAAATATTGTAAGGTATATAGTGGTGTTCTTTGGCCAGTTGTGTCAGGTCATTTAACACCAATTTTTCAAAGGTGGGGATCTCCGGTGGGACCATATTGGCAGAGGGGGAGAAAGTGGAAGGAGGCCTCAAAGGAGTATTGGGTGCCTTAGGTAAAAAAGGATTTAGCAGGAAATAGCTGTGTAATCTCAGTTTGCGAAAAAATCTCAAGACTTCTGTTTGTAGGTCGAGGAAATTAGTTTTGGTGATGGGTACGAATGACAAACCCTTGCTAAGTATCGATAATTCTGGATCAACCAAGTGGTGTTCAGTGAGATTGAATATAGGGAGTGAGAGATTGGTGAGGGAGACAGTGGTGTCCGTGTGCTCAGATTGGTCTACCAGCGGTAGTAATTGCGTCGGGTTTGCCGTTCGCCTGGTTGGTTTTGCCAGTGGGCACGTTTCAGACCCCCTCTCCTTGGTGGTTCGTGCTGGCCACGTCCTAAAAAAGAGGTGGAAGGTTGTGGATTAACTGGTGTTCTATTGGTATTGCTTGTCCCTTCGCCTGGGTCTGAGCTATCAGAGGATTCTACAGAAGTGTCAGAGAATCCCACTAAAGTTTGTCCTCGGTTGAAACGTCCCCAGGGGCGGTTATTGCGTTGGTTATTATAGGATCGGTTAGCGTAGAAATCTTTGGTGAGATAGGGATAAGTACGTTCAGTGGAATAGCTCTTAATATCCTTCTTTACTTTGGTAGATTTCTTATTCTGTTCTATTCTATAGAATTCTTCCACTGTTTTTTGAACTTGTTCCAACAGCCGCTTACTGTCAGGAATCGTGTCGTTGCTTGTTATTTGTCGTTCGATATCTGTTATCTCTTCAAATAGTTTTTTAAGTTCCTCTGTGGCTATGTCGATACCTAGGACCATCCAGTGCCTAGAGCACGTTGTGCTAATGTAGCTAAAATTTGTGATATATTTGGGAATGTCGGTGAAAATTCCAGGTATGTTCCTGACTTGGAGGCCTGCAGGGATGATATCAGCTTTTAAATACTCAGTGAGCATTCGTATCATAAGTTGTAGCCTGACTGTTTTCTTTTTCGTTTTCTCTAATTGTTCTGGTAATGTGGAGCCTGTTTCTTGAGGAGCATTGGCGGAGTCAGAAAAGAGGGAAGGACCTTCTAAAATCTTTTTAATGTATTCATCGGTGTATAAAGGTGCGTGATCTGACATGACACGAAGTGATGCGAGGGAAAAGGGGAAACAGTTAAGGATATGGTAGTCGGTAGGGAAGGGAAGTGACCCACTCTCTATACAAGAAGGGGAATAGGACTATAAGCCCTTGCAATCCGGCGATTGCGCTTACTATATCAAAGGAGGAACAAGGGCACCCAAAGGAAATAGACAGGGACCTTGGGTAGATACGTATTACAGGAAACAGTGGTCCCTGAAACCAAACGATAGAGCAGAAAATGAATATAGTCAAAATTGAAACTATATTTTAGCCAGTGTCCAGCCGGGCATGGCAACTTTAATAAGTAGAAATTCTTGACAGTGAACAGGGAAATGTAAGTAGAATTCGGTGGGACACAAGCCTGTATCCTCTGACTTACATACCGAGTAAACAGAAAATGACAAAACACATTCAGGCAATTACAGTGATGTTTCTGTGACAGATAATGAATAGCGAAACATCTGATATTCAGACTGCCACCTTCACACTATATTACATACAGCAATATTTATGGTGTAGGGTGGGCAACAGAGTCGACGGCGTTTCGATCCTTATGGGAAAGATACAGGATCATCATCAGGACTAAATTAGTTAAATTGCCCTTATTTGGAATGCCTGAGTAAACATTAGACATAAGGCAAACGTACAACCAACATAAATGTGGAAAAAACATAATAAAGGGGAGGGAAGGGAAAAAAATGGAAAATAATAATCAATCAGTTGGTGGTTACAATAAAAACAATACATTTCGCATCAACCAGGTACTGCGTCAGATCAGGTGCTCATTCAGGTGTGCATTCTTATGTAAAAGTGACATCGCAAGTGGTTGTTTTATGGCGACTAATGTCTAAACAGAAATATGAAAGATAGGCGATTTCAAAGGTTACGTTAGAAATTTGTTAAATTAAAAAAGACATTTAGGACATCCGTGGTTCGATAGTCACTAGATGCGCGGTACGATGTGGACCCGTGAGGCGTACGAGGACGTTAAGTGAAGAGGGGTGGTGGGGAACGAAGGTGAAGAGGGGATAAGTGAATAGGGAATTACCTCATGTTGCCATGGAGGCAACGAAAAAGATGGCGAATCACGGAAAGGTACCGTTGAGATAAGGGTACGAGTTTACGGTAGGACAATGCCTGTGAAATAATAGAAAAACATAAGAAGGGCGAAGTGTGGAAGTGAATGCGTAGGGCGTGCAGCGAATGAAGGGCTTACCTACGGACATTTGTTCCGGGAGGAAGGACACGGATAGGTCTAATGAAGGAAAGTGAAAGCAATAAATATGGGTCCAAGTATGAGCAGCGGGACATCTGGATCGTGAGTGCTTGGTGGGAGGGCTTACCTCAGTCAACTTGCAGAAATGGGTTCCGTGGCCATGCAGTGTGAACGGACGATGCCGGATCAACTGTGGGGGCAGAAAGGTGAAACTGCCTAATGTAGGTGTTTCAGGTCATGTGAGAAGTCACATGGTGTGGCAGGTCATGTGGGTGGTCACATGGTGTCATGTGACCAAGGAACCACGCCGTGCGAGTGAAGGCAATTGTTGGTAGAACCAAGGCGCCATGTTGGAAGGGTAATAAAATAGTGAAAAAAGTGGCCGGCGATAGCGGGACGAGTGGAAAGAAAAGGAATTTCAGTGAGAAAATGAATAATAAACGCAAAACGCAATATACAAGGAATTTACAGTCTGTACATACATATAGATGAAACATGACAATTATGTGGAACAATGATCATCAGACAACCAGTGATGGGTAACGATTGACATTAGTCATGGAGCCTGGTGTAGAACCCACGGGGGTGTGAACAAGAGTGGGTATTAAATCATTGTTCAGAAAATGAATCCAAAAAAGTTCATAGTAATGAGGTCCAGTCCTCAAGGCGATTCAGCCCACTGTGTATGCTTCCTGTTTTGAGAATCCATTTCAATTCCTCTTTGTTTAACAGTTGGGCGAGATCGGCGCCCCTGGGTGGGATCTTCACTACAGAGATTACTGTCCAGCGTATTTCATTCTCAGAGTGGCCCTTGGCCTCAAAATGTTCGACCAATGGAGCGTTCGGAGTTTTGCATCTTAATCTGCTTCTATGTTGGCAGATTCGTACCCGAATTTTTTGTGTGGTCTGACCTATGTAGATCATATCGCAGGGACAAAAGATAGCATAAATCACATTACAGGTGTTACAATTACTGAATTGTGTGAGTGGTTTACGTATATTACCATATACAAATTCCTTGCAGTCATTGGTGAAACCACATACTGAACAATTGCCACATTTATTATGACCAGTCAAAGAGGGTAACGACCAATGGTCATGAAGGGTACCAGTGTTTGTGGTGCTGGGAAGAGCTGCTCTGACCAAGTGGTCCTTAATGTTTTTGTTTTTCTTAAAGGCAAAGAGAGGTTTCTCTAGGTTCAGTATTCCAGCATTGACTACGCTCCAATGTTTTAGAATGCTTTTCCGTAGTTTGTGTGAGGAGAGGGAAAAAGTTGTCACGCATACTATGCGATTCTCTGATTTCTTGTTTTTGGGTTCCAAGAGAGTGTCCCTGGGACAGTACCAGGCTCTTTTGAGGGAATTCCGGATCAGTCTTTTGGGGTAGCCTCTGGAGGTCAGTTTGTTGCTTAGTACTTTGGCTTCCCTGAAATAATCCTCCTTAAGAGTGCAATTGCGTCTGATGCGGAGATACTGAGAATAGGGAAGGGAGTCTCTAAGAGCTCTCGGATGGTTACTGTTGTATTTCAACAGAGTATTGCGCTCAGTTGGTTTTCTGAACAGGCTAGTCACCAGAATCCCGTCTCTGTGAATTATATTGAGGTCAAGAAAAGGAATGGAAATTTTGTTATGTGTGAGTGTAAATTTCAAACCACCACAGTTGTTGTTCAGCCAATGAAGGAAATTTTCGAGCATTGCCTGGGTGTCATGCCAAATAAAGAAAATATCGTCTATGTATCTTTTCCAGTGTGACAGGGCAGAGAAAAAAGGATTGAGTGGGACCAGTATACAGTTCGTCTCCAGAGCATTCATGTAAAGGATCGCCAGATTCGGGGCAAAAACTGCCCCCATCGATGTTCCTTTAGTCTGCTGATAGAAATGCCCGTCAAACAAAAAGAAATTCCTGGTCAGGCAGATCTCAAGAAGTTGTAAAATAAAAATAGTTGGAACTGCGTGTGGTCTGATGCGTGTCTCTAAAGTTTCTTCAATGACGAGCAAAGCCTCTCGTTGGGGGATGTTAGTGTAAAGAGACTCCACATCGAGAGTGCAGAGTGTATCTGTAGAGGGATCAAAACCCTGGTTTTCGACCAATGTAATCATCTGCATGCTGTCTCTGACATAATATGGTGTAGATGGGACGAACTCCTTTATGAAAAAATCTACATACAAGCCTAATGGCTCTAGAATGGAGCCGCAACCGGAGACGATAGGGCGTCCAGGGGGGTGTTCAGTGTCCTTGTGGATTTTAGGTAAGGTGTAAATAACTGGTATCCGAGGGGCCTTAGCATTCAAAAACTGGTATTCGAGTTTAGAAAGGTACCCTTCGTCTAGGCCCGATTTGGTGGTTTGCTGGATCATTTGTCTGAGTTCATTAGTGGGGTTAGTAGGTAGTCTACAGTAGTGATCTGTATTCCCTAGCTGTCTTAATATTTCGTTTTTGTAGGTAATGGTGTCCTGGAGTACTATCCCTCCCCCTTTATCAGCAGGTTTGATGACTATCGTGTTGTTATTCTTAAGAGTCTGAAGTGCTGATTTTTCTGCCAGTGAAATATTGTAAGGTATATAGTGGTGTTCTTTGGCCAGTTGTGTCAGGTCATTTAACACCAATTTTTCAAAGGTGGGGATCTCCGGTGGGACCATATTGGCAGAGGGGGAGAAAGTGGAAGGAGGCCTCAAAGGAGTATTGGGTGCCTTAGGTAAAAAAGGATTTAGCAGGAAATAGCTGTGTAATCTCAGTTTGCGAAAAAATCTCAAGACTTCTGTTTGTAGGTCGAGGAAATTAGTTTTGGTGATGGGTACGAATGACAAACCCTTGCTAAGTATCGATAATTCTGGATCAACCAAGTGGTGTTCAGTGAGATTGAATATAGGGAGTGAGAGATTGGTGAGGGAGACAGTGGTGTCCGTGTGCTCAGATTGGTCTACCAGCGGTAGTAATTGCGTCGGGTTTGCTCGAAAATTTCCTTCATTGGCTGAACAACAACTGTGGTGGTTTGAAATTTACACTCACACATAACAAAATTTCCATTCCTTTTCTTGACCTCAATATAATTCACAGAGACGGGATTCTGGTGACTAGCCTGTTCAGAAAACCAACTGAGCGCAATACTCTGTTGAAATACAACAGTAACCATCCGAGAGCTCTTAGAGACTCCCTTCCCTATTCTCAGTATCTCCGCATCAGACGCAATTGCACTCTTAAGGAGGATTATTTCAGGGAAGCCAAAGTACTAAGCAACAAACTGACCTCCAGAGGCTACCCCAAAAGACTGATCCGGAATTCCCTCAAAAGAGCCTGGTACTGTCCCAGGGACACTCTCTTGGAACCCAAAAACAAGAAATCAGAGAATCGCATAGTATGCGTGACAACTTTTTCCCTCTCCTCACACAAACTACGGAAAAGCATTCTAAAACATTGGAGCGTAGTCAATGCTGGAATACTGAACCTAGAGAAACCTCTCTTTGCCTTTAAGAAAAACAAAAACATTAAGGACCACTTGGTCAGAGCAGCTCTTCCCAGCACCACAAACACTGGTACCCTTCATGACCATTGGTCGTTACCCTCTTTGACTGGTCATAATAAATGTGGCAATTGTTCAGTATGTGGTTTCACCAATGACTGCAAGGAATTTGTATATGGTAATATACGTAAACCACTCACACAATTCAGTAATTGTAACACCTGTAATGTGATTTATGCTATCTTTTGTCCCTGCGATATGATCTACATAGGTCAGACCACACAAAAAATTCGGGTACGAATCTGCCAACATAGAAGCAGATTAAGATGCAAAACTCCGAACGCTCCATTGGTCGAACATTTTGAGGCCAAGGGCCACTCTGAGAATGAAATACGCTGGACAGTAATCTCTGTAGTGAAGATCCCACCCAGGGGCGCCGATCTCGCCCAACTGTTAAACAAAGAGGAATTGAAATGGATTCTCAAAACAGGAAGCATACACAGTGGGCTGAATCGCCTTGAGGACTGGACCTCATTACTATGAACTTTTTTGGATTCATTTTCTGAACAATGATTTAATACCCACTCTTGTTCACACCCCCGTGGGTTCTACACCAGGCTCCATGACTAATGTCAATCGTTACCCATCACTGGTTGTCTGATGATCATTGTTCCACATAATTGTCATGTTTCATCTATATGTATGTACAGACTGTAAATTCCTTGTATATTGCGTTTTGCGTTTATTATTCATTTTCTCACTGAAATTCCTTTTCTTTCCACTCGTCCCGCTATCGCCGGCCACTTTTTTCACTATTTTATTACCCTTCCAACATGGCGCCTTGGTTCTACCAACAATTGCCTTCACTCGCACGGCGTGGTTCCTTGGTCACATGACACCATGTGACCACCCACATGACCTGCCACACCATGTGACTTCTCACATGACCTGAAACACCTACATTAGGCAGTTTCACCTTTCTGCCCCCACAGTTGATCCGGCATCGTCCGTTCACACTGCATGGCCACGGAACCCATTTCTGCAAGTTGACTGAGGTAAGCCCTCCCACCAAGCACTCACGATCCAGATGTCCCGCTGCTCATACTTGGACCCATATTTATTGCTTTCACTTTCCTTCATTAGACCTATCCGTGTCCTTCCTCCCGGAACAAATGTCCGTAGGTAAGCCCTTCATTCGCTGCACGCCCTACGCATTCACTTCCACACTTCGCCCTTCTTATGTTTTTCTATTATTTCACAGGCATTGTCCTACCGTAAACTCGTACCCTTATCTCAACGGTACCTTTCCGTGATTCGCCATCTTTTTCGTTGCCTCCATGGCAACATGAGGTAATTCCCTATTCACTTATCCCCTCTTCACCTTCGTTCCCCACCACCCCTCTTCACTTAACGTCCTCGTACGCCTCACGGGTCCACATCGTACCGCGCATCTAGTGACTATCGAACCACGGATGTCCTAAATGTCTTTTTTAATTTAACAAATTTCTAACGTAACCTTTGAAATCGCCTATCTTTCATATTTCTGTTTAGACATTAGTCGCCATAAAACAACCACTTGCGATGTCACTTTTACATAAGAATGCACACCTGAATGAGCACCTGATCTGACGCAGTACCTGGTTGATGCGAAATGTATTGTTTTTATTGTAACCACCAACTGATTGATTATTATTTTCCATTTTTTTCCCTTCCCTCCCCTTTATTATGTTTTTTCCACATTTATGTTGGTTGTACGTTTGCCTTATGTCTAATGTTTACTCAGGCATTCCAAATAAGGGCAATTTAACTAATTTAGTCCTGATGATGATCCTGTATCTTTCCCATAAGGATCGAAACGCCGTCGACTCTGTTGCCCACCCTACACCATAAATATTGCTGTATGTAATATAGTGTGAAGGTGGCAGTCTGAATATCAGATGTTTCGCTATTCATTATCTGTCACAGAAACATCACTGTAATTGCCTGAATGTGTTTTGTCATTTTCTGTTTACTCGGTATGTAAGTCAGAGGATACAGGCTTGTGTCCCACCGAATTCTACTTACATTTCCCTGTTCACTGTCAAGAATTTCTACTTATTAAAGTTGCCATGCCCGGCTGGACACTGGCTAAAATATAGTTTCAATTTTGACTATATTCATTTTCTGCTCTATCGTTTGGTTTCAGGGACCACTGTTTCCTGTAATACAGACACTGTCACTGCCCTCTCTGTGCATGTGAGGTGCTCCAGAGTTAGGATGTCCACAGATACTGTCACTGTCCGTTCTCTTCATGTGAGGTGCTCCAGAGTTAGGATGTCTACAGACACTGGCCCTGCCATGTCTGTGAGTTGCTCCAGAGTTAGGATGTCTACAAATACTGTCCCTGCCCTGCATGGATGTCTACAAACACTGTCCCTGCCCTCTCTGTGCATGTGACTTGCTCCAGAGTTAGGATGTCTACAAATACTGTCACTGCCCTGTCTGGATGTCTACAAACACGGTCCCTGCCCTCTCTGTGCATGTGACTTGCTCCAGAGGTAGGATGTCTACAAATACTGTCACTGTCCTCTCTGTGCATGTGAGGTGGTCCAGAGTCACTGCCCTCTCTGTGCATGTGAGGTGCTCCAGAGTTAGGATGTCTACAAACACTGTCCCTGCCCTCTCTGTGCATGTGAGGTGCTCCAGAGTTAGGATGTCTACAAATACTGTCACTCCCCTCTCTGTGCATGTGAGATGCTCCAGAGTTAGGATGTCTACAGACACTGTCACTGCCCTCTCTGTGCATGTGAGGTGCTCCAGTGTTAGGATGTCTACAGATACTTTCACTGTCCGTTCTCTGCATGTGAGGTGCTGCAGAGTTAGGATGTCTACAGACACTGGCCCTGCCATGTCTGTGCATGTGAGTTGCTCCAGAGTTAGGATGTCTACAAACACTGTCCCTGCCCTCTCTGTGCATGTGACTTGCTCCAGAGTTAGGATGTCTACAAATACTGTCACTGCCCTGTCTGGATGTCTACAAACACGGTCCCTGCCCTCTCTGTGCATGTGACTTGCTCCAGAGGTAGGATGTCTACAAATACTGTCACTGTCCTCTCTGTGCATGTGAGGTGGTCCAGAGTCACTGCCCTCTCTGTGCATGTGAGGTGCTCCAGAGTTAGGATGTCTACAAACACTGTCCCTGCCCTCTCTGTGCATGTGAGGTGCTCCAGAGTTAGGATGTCTACAAATACTGTCACTCCCCTCTCTGTGCATGTGAGGTGCTCCAGAGTTAGGATGTCTACAGACACTGTCACTGCCCTCTCTGTGCATGTGAGGTGCTCCAGTGTTAGGATGTCTACAGATACTTTCACTGTCCGTTCTCTGCATGTGAGGTGCTGCAGAGTTAGGATGTCTACAGACACTGGCCCTGCCATGTCTGTGCATGTGAGTTGCTCCAGAGTTAGGATGTCTACAAACACTGTCCCTGCCCTCTCTGTGCATGTGACTTGCTCCAGAGTTAGGATGTCTACAAATACTGTCACTGCCCTGTCTGGATGTCTACAAACACTGTCCCTGCCCACTCTGTGCATGTGACTTGCTCCAGAGTTAGGATGTCTACAAACACTGTCCCTGCCCTCTCTGTGCATGTGACTTGCTCCAGAGTTAGGATGTCTACAAATACTGTCACTGCCCTGTCTGGATGTCTACAAACACTGTCCCTGCCCTCTCAGTGCATGTGACTTGCTCCAGAGTTAGGATGTCTACAGACACTGTCACTGCCCTCTCTGTGCATGTGAGGTGCTCCAGAGTTAGGATGTCTACAGATACTGTCACTGTCCGTTCTCTTCATGTGAGGTGCTCCAGAGTTAGGATGTCTACAGACACTGGCCCTGCCATGTCTGTGAGTTCCTCCAGAGTTAGGATGTCTACAAATACTGTCCCTGCCCTGCCTGGATGTCTACAAACACTGTCCCTGCCCTCTCTCTGCATGTGACTTGCTCCAGAGTTAGGATGTCTACAAACACTGTCCCTGCCCTCTCTGTGCATGTGACTTGCTCCAGAGTTAGGATGTCTACAAATACTGTCCCTGCCCTGGCTGGATGTCTACAAACACGGTCCCTGCCCTCTCTGTGCATGTGACTTGCTCCAGAGGTAGGATGTCTACAAATACTGTCACTGTCCTCTCTGTGCATGTGAGGTGCTCCAGAGTCACTGCCCTCTCTGTGCATGTGAGGTGCTCCAGAGTTAGGATGTCTACAAACACTGTCCCTGCCCTCTCTGTGCATGTGAGGTGCTCTAGAGTTAGGATGTCTACAAATACTGTCACTGCCCTCTCTGTGCATGTGAGGTGCTCCAGAGTTAGGATGTCTACAGACACTGTCACTGCCCTCTCTGTGCATGTGAGGTGCACCAGTGTTAGGATATCTACAGATACTGTCACTGTCCGTTCTCTGCATGTGAGGTGCTGCAGAGTTAGGATGTCTACAGACACTGGCCCTGCCATGTCTGTGCATGTGAGTTGCTCCAGAGTTAGGATGTCTACAAATACTGTCCCTGCCCTGCCTGGATGTCTACAAACACTGTCCCTGCCCTCTCTGTTCATGTGACTTGCTCCAGAGGTAGGATGTCTACAAATACTGTCACTGTCCTCTCTGTGCATGTGAGGTGCTCCAGAGTCACTGCCCTCTCTGTGCATGTGAGGTGCTCCATTGTTAGGATGTCTAAAAATACTGTCACTGCCCTCTCTGTGCATGTGAGGTGCTCCAGAGTTAGGATGTCTACAAATACTGTCACTGTCCTCTCTGTGCATGTGAGGTGCTCCAGAGTTAGGATGTCTACAGACACTGTCACTGCCCTCTCTGTGCATGTGAGGTGCTCCAGAGTTAGGGTGTCTACAGACACTGTCACTGCCCTCTCTTTGCATGTGAGGTGCTCCAGTGTTAGGATGTCTACAGATACTGTCACTGTCCGTTCTCTGCATGTGAGGTGCTCCAGAGTTAGGATGTCTACAGACACTGACCCTGCCATGTCTGTGCATGTGAGTTGCTCCAGAGTTAGGATGTCTACAAATACTGTCCCTGCCCTGTCTGGATGTCTACAAACACTGTCCCTGCCCTCTCTGGGCATGTGAGGTGCTCCAGAGTGAGGATGTCTACAGACGCTATCACTGTCCTCTCTGGCATGTGAGGTGCTCCAGAGATAGGATGTCTACAAACACTGTTGCTGCCCTCTCTGTGCATGCGAGGTGCTCCACAGTTAGGATGTCTACACATACTGTCAATGTCATCTCTGTACATGTGAGGTGCTCCAGAGTCACTGCCCTCTCTGTGCATTTGCGAGGTACTCCAGAGTTAGGATGTCTACAAACACTGTCCCTGCCCTCTCTGTGCATGTGAGGTGCTCCAGAGTTAGGATGTCTACAAATACTGTCACTGCCCTCTCTGTGCATGTGAGGTGCTCCAGAGTTAGGATGTCTACAGACACTCTCACTGCCCTCTCTGTGCATGTGAGGTGCACCAGTGTTAGGATGTCTACAGACACTGGCCCTGCCATGTCTGTGCATGTGAGTTGCTCCAGAGTTAGGATGTCTACAAATACTGTCCCTGCCCTGCCTGGATGCTTACAAACACTGTCCCTGCCCACTCTGTGCATGTGACTTGCTCCAGAGTTAGGATGACTACAAACACTCTCCCTGCCCTCTCTGTGCATGTGACTTGCTCCAGAGTTAGGATGTCTACAAATACTGTCACTGCCCTGTCTGGATGTCTACAAACACTGTCCCTGCCCTCTCTGTGCATGTGACTTGCTCCAGAGGTAGGATGTCTACAAATACTGTCACTGTCCTCTCTGTGCATGTGAGGTGCTCCAGAGTCACTGCCTTCTCTGTACATGTGAGGTGCTCTAGAGTTAGGATGTCTACAAATACTGTCACTGCCCTCTCTGTGCAGGTGAGGTGCTCCAGAGTTAGGATGTCTACAATTACTGTCACTGTCCTCTCTGTGCATGTGAGGTGCTCCAGAGTTAGGATGTCTACAGACACTGTCACTGTCCTCTCTGTGCATGTGAGGTGCTCCAGAGTTAGGATGTCTACAGACACTGTCACTGCCCTCTCTGTGCATGTGAGGTGCTCCAGAGTTAGGATGTCTACAAACACTGTCACTGCCCTCTCTGTGCATGTGAGGTGCCTTCTCTGTGCATGTGAGGTGCTCCAGAGTTAGAATGTCTACAAACGCTGTCACTGGCCTATCTGTGCATGCGAGGTGCTCCAGAGTTAGGATTTCTACACATACTGTCACTGCCCTCTCTGTGCATGTGAATTGCTCCACAGTTAGGATGTCTACACATACTGTCAATGTCATCTCTGTACATGTGAGGTGCTCCAGAGTCACTGCCCTCTCTGTGCATTTGCGAGGTACTCCAGAGTTAGGATGTCTACAAACACTGTCCCTGCCCTCTCTGTGCATGTGAGGTGCTCCAGTGTTAGGATGTCTACAAATACTGTCACTGCCCTCTCTGTGCATGTGAGGTGCTCCAGAGTTAGGATGTCTACAGACACTGTCACTGCCCTCTCTGTGCATGTGAGGTGCACCAGTGTTAGGATGTCTACAGACACTGGCCCTGCCATGTCTGTGCATGTGAGTTGCTCCAGAGTTAGGATGTCTACAAATGCTGTCCCTGCCCTGCCTGGATGTCTACAAACACTGTCCCTGCCCACTCTGTGCATGTGACTTGCTCCAGAGTTAGGATGACTACAAACACTGTCCCTGCCCTCTCTGTGCATGTGACTTGCTCCAGAGTTAGGATGTCTACAAATACTGTCACTGCCCTGTCTGGATGTCTACAAACACTGTCCCTGCCCTCTCTGTGCATGTGACTTGCTCCAGAGGTAGGATGTCTACAAATACTGTCACTGTCCTCTCTGTGCATGTGAGGTGCTCCAGAGTCACTACCCTCTCTGTACATGTGAGGTGCTCCAGAGTTAGGATGTCTACAAATACTGTCACTACCCTCTCTGTGCAGGTGAGGTGCTCCAGAGTTAGGATGTCTACAAATACTGTCACTGTCCTCTCTGTGCATGTGAGGTGCTCCAGAGTTAGGATGTCTACAGACACTGTCACTGCCCTCTCTGTGCATGTGAGGTGCTCCAGAGTTAGGATGTCTACAGACACTGACCCTGCCATGTCTGTGCATGTGAGTTGCTCCAGAGTTAGGATGTCTACAAATACTGTCCCTGCCCTGTCTGGATGTCTACAAACACTGTCCCTGCCCTCTCTGGGCATGTGAGGTGCTCCAGAGTGAGGATGTCTACAGACGCTATCACTGTCCTCTCTGTGCATGTGAGGTGCTCCAGAGTTAGGATGTCTACAAACACTGTTGCTTGCCTCTCTGTGCATGTGAGGTGCTCAAGAGTTAGGATGTCTACAAACACTGTCACTGCCCTCTCTGTGCATGTGAGGTGCCCTCGCTGGGCATATGAGGTGCTCCAGAGTTAGGATGTCTACAAACTCTGTCACTGGCCTATCTGTGCATGTGAGGTGCTCCAGAGTTAGGATTTCTACACATACTGTCACTGCCCTCTCTGTGCATGTGAGTTGCTCCAGAGTTAGGATGTCTACAAATACTGTCACTGTCCTCTCTGTGCATGTGAATTGCTCCACAGTTAGGATGTCTACACATACTGTCAATGTCATCTCTGTGCATGTGAGGTGCTCCAGAGTCACTGCCCTCTCTGTGCATTTGCGAGGTACTCCAGAGTTAGGATGTCTACAAACACTGTCGCTGCTCCTCTCTGTGCATGTGAGGTGCTCCAGAGTTAGGATATCTACAAACACTGTCACTGCCCTCTCTGTGCATGTGAGCTGCTCCAGAGTTAGGATGTCTACAAACACTGTCACTGCCCTCTCTGTGCATGTGAGGTGCCCCAGAGTTAGGATGTCTACAAACATTGTCGCTGCCCTCTCTATGCATGTGAGTTGCTCCAGAGTCAGCATGTCTGCAGACACTGTCACTGTCCTCTCTGTGCATGCAAGGTGCTCCAGAGTCAGGATGTCTACAGACAGTGTCTCTGCCCTGTCTGAATGTCTACAATCACTGTCACTGCCCTCTCTTTGCATTTGAGTTGCTCCAAAGTTAGGATGTCTACAGACACTGTCACTGCCCTCTCTGTGCATGTGAGGTGCTCCAGAGTTAGGATGTCTACAGACACTGTCACTGCCCTCTGTGTGCATGTGAGGTGCTCCAGAGTTAGGATGTCTACAGACACTGTCACTGCCCTCTCAGTGCATGTGAGGTGCTCCAGAGTTAGGATGTCTACAGATACTGTCACTGTCCGTTCTCTGCATGTGAGGTGCTCCAGAGTTAGGATGTCTACAGACACTGGCCCTGCCATGTCTGTGCATGTGAGTTGCTCCAGAGTTAGGATGTCTTAAAATACTGTCCCTGCCCTGCCTGGATGTCTACAAACACTGTCCCTGCCATCTCTGTGCATGTGACTTGCTCCAGAGTTAGGATGTCTACAAACACTGTCCCTGCCCTCTCTGTGCATGTGACTTGCTCCAGAGTTAGGATGTCTACAAATACTGTCACTGCCCTGGCTGGATGTCTACAAACACGGTCCCTGCCCTCTCTGTGCATGTGACTTGCTCCAGAGGTAGGATGTCTACAAATACTGTCACTGTCCTCTCTGTGCATGTGAGGTGCTCCAGAGTCACTGCCCTCTCTGTGCATGTGAGGTGCTCCAGAGTTAGGATGTCTACAAATACTGTCACTGCCCTCTCTGTGCATGTGAGGTGCTCCAGATTTAGGATGTCTTCAGACACTGTCACTGCCCTCTCTGTGCATGTGAGGTGCTCCAGAGATAGGATGTCTACAGATACTGTCACTGTCCGTTCTCTGCATGTGAGGTGCTCCAGAGTTAGGATGTCTACAGACACTGGCCATGCCATGTCTGTGCATGTGAGGTGCTCCAGAGTTAGGATGTCTACAAACACTGTCCCTGCCCTCTCTGTGCATGCGAGGTGCTCCAGAGTTAGGATGTCTACAGACACTGGCCCTGCCATGTCTGTGCATGTGAGTTGCTCCAGAGTTAGGATGTCTACAAATACTGTCCCTGCCCTGCCTGGATGTCTACAAACACTGTCCCTGCCCTCTCTGTGCATGTGACTTGCTCCAGAGTTAGGATGTCTATAAACACTGTCCCTGCCCTCTCTGTGCATGTGACTTGCTCCAGAGTTAGGATGTCTACAAATACTGTCACTGCCGTGTCTGGATGTCTACAAACACTGTCCCTGCCCTCTCTGTGCATGTGACTTGCTCCAGAGGTAGTATGTCTACAAATACTGTCAATGTCCTCTCTGTGCATGTGAGGTGCTCCAGAGTCACTGCCCTCTCTGTGCATGTGAGGTGCTCCAGAGTTAGGATGTCTACAGACACTGTCACTGCCCTCTCTGTGCATGTGAGGTGCTCCAGAGTTAGGATGTCTACAGACACTGTCACTGCCCTCTCAGTGCATGTGAGGTGCTCCAGAGTTAGGATGTCTACAGATACAGTCACTGTCCGTTCTCTGCATGTGAGGTGCTCCAGAGTTAGGATGTCTACAGACACTGGCCCTGCCATGTCTGTGCATGTGAGTTGCTCCAGAGTTAGGATGTCTACAAATACTGTCCCTGCCCTGCCTGGATGTCTACAAACACTGTCCCTGCCCTCTCTGTGCATGTGACTTGCTCCAGAGTTCGGATGTCTACAAACACTGTCCCTGCCCTCTCTGTGCATGTGACTTGCTCCAGAGTTAGGATGTCTACAAATACTGTCACTGCCCTGGCTGGATGTCTACAAACACGGTCCCTGCCCTCTCTGTGCATGTGACTTGCTCCAGAGGTAGGATGTCTACAAATACTGTCACTGTCCTCTCTGTGCATGTGAGGTGCTCCAGAGTCACTGCCCTCTCTGTGCATGTGAGGTGCTCCAGAGTTAGGATGTCTACAAACACTGTCCCTGCCCTCTCTGTGCATGCGAGGTGCTCCAGAGTTAGGATGTCTACAGACACTGGCCCTGCCATGTCTGTGCATGTGAGTTGCTCCAGAGTTAGGATGTCTACAAATACTGTCCCTGCCCTGCCTGGATGTCTACAAACACTGTCCCTGCCCTCTCTGTGCATGTGACTTGCTCCAGAGTTAGGATGTCTATAAACACTGTCCCTGCCCTCTCTGTGCATGTGACTTGCTCCAGAGTTAGGATGTCTACAAATACTGTCACTGCCGTGTCTGGATGTCTACAGACACTGTCCCTGCCCTCTCTGTGCATGTGACTTGCTCCAGAGGTAGTATGTCTTCAAATACTGTCACTGTCCTCTCTGTGCATGTGAGGTGCTCCAGAGTCACTGCCCTCTCTGTGCATGTGAGGTTCTCCAGAGTTAGGATGTCTACAAACACTGTCCCTGCCCTCTCTGTGCATGTGAGGTGCTCCAGAGTTAGGATGTCTACAAATACTGTCACTGCCCTCTCTGTGCATGTGAGCTGCTCCTGAGTCAGGATGTCTACAGACACTGTCACTGCCCTCTCTGTGCATGCGAGGTGCTCCAGAGTTAGGATGTCTACAGACATTGTCGATGCCCTCTCTGTGTATGCAAGGTGCTCCAGGGTTAGGCTGTCTACAGACACTGTCGCTGCCCTCTCTGTGCATGTGAGGTGCTCCAGAGTTAGGATGTCTAGAAACGCTGTCACTGCCCTATCTGTGCATGCGAGGTGCTCCAGAGTTAGGATTTCTACACATACTGTCACTGCCCTTTCTGTGCATGTGAGGTGCTCCAGAGTTAGGATGTCTACAAACACTGTCCCTGCCCTCTCTGTGCATGTGAGGTGCTCCAGAGTTAGGATGTCTACAAATACTGTCACTGCCCTCTCTGTGCATGTGAGGTGCTCCAGAGTTAGGATGTCTACAGACACTGTCACTGCCCTCTCTGTGCATGTGAGGTGCTCCAGTGTTAGGATGTATACAGATACTGTCACTGTCCGTTCTCTGCATGTGAGGTGCTGCAGAGTTAGGATGTCTACAGACACTGGCCCTGCCATGTCTGTGCATGTGAGGTGCTCCAGAGTTAGGATGTCTACAGACACTGTCACTGCCCTCTCAGTGCATGTGAGGTGCTCCAGAGTTAGGATGTCTACAGATACTGTCACTGTCTGTTCTCTGCATGTGAGGTGCTCCAGAGTTAGGATGTCTACAGACACTGGCCCTGCCATGTCTGTGCATGTGAGTTGCTCCAGAGTTAGGATGTCTACAAATACTGTCCCTGCCCTGCCTGGATGTCTACAAACACTGTCCCTGCCCTCTCTGTGCATGTGACTTGCTCCAGAGTTAGGATGTCTACAAACACTGTCCCTGCCCTCTCTGTGCATGTGACTTGCTCCAGAGTTAGGATGTCTACAAATACTGTCACTGCCCTGGCTGGATGTCTACAAACACGGTCCCTGCCCTCTCTGTGCATGTGACTTGCTCCAGAGGTAGGATGTCTACAAATACTGTCACTGTCCTCTCTGTGCATGTGAGGTGCTCCAGAGTCACTGCCCTCTCTGTGCATGTGAGGTGCTCCAGAGTTAGGATGTCTACAAACACTGTCCCTGCCCTCTCTGTGCATGCGAGGTGCTCCAGAGTTAGGATGTCTACAGACACTGGCCCTGCCATGTCTGTGCATGTGAGTTGCTCCAGAGTTAGGATGTCTACAAATACTGTCCCTGCCCTGCCTGGATGTCTACAAACACTGTCCCTGCCCTCTCTGTGCATGTCACTTGCTCCAGAGTTAGGATGTCTATAAACACTGTTCCTGCCCTCTCTGTGCATGTGACTTGCTCCAGAGTTAGGATGTCTACAAATACTGTCACTGCCGTGTCTGGATGTCTACAAACACTGTCCCTGCCCTCTCTGTGCATGTGACTTGCTCCAGAGGTAGAATGTCTACAAATACTGTCACTGTCCTCTCTGTGCATGTGAGGTGCTCCAGAGTCACTGCCCTCTCTGTGCATGTGAGGTGCTCAAGAGTTAGGATGTCTACAAACACTGTCACTGCCCTCTCTGTGCATGTGAGGTGCCCTCTCTGTGCATGTGAGGTGCTCCAGAGTTAGGATGTCTACAAACACTGTCCCTGCCCTCTCTGTGCATGTGAGGTGCTCCAGAGTTAGGATGTCTACAAACACTGTTGCTGCCCTCTCTATGCATGTGAGTTGCTCCAGAGTCAGGATGTCTGCAGACACTGTCACTGCCCTCTCTGTGCATGCAAGGTGCCTCAAAGTCAAGGATGTCTACAGACAGTGTCCCTGCCCTGTCTGAATGTCTACAATCACTGTCACTGCCCTCTCTGTGCATGTGAGGTGCTCCAGAGTTAGGATGTCTACAGACACTGTCACTGCCCTCTCTGTGCATGTGAGGTGCTCCAGAGTTAGGATGTCTACAGACACTGTCACTGACCTCTCTGTGCATGTGAGGTGCTCCAGAGTTAGGATGTCCACAGATACTGTCACTGTCCGTTCTCTTCATGTGAGGTGCTCCAGAGTTAGGATGTCTACAGACACTGGCCCTGCCATGTCTGTGAGTTGCTCCAGAGTTAGGATGTCTACAAATACTGTCCCTGCCCTGCATGGATGTCTACAAACACTGTCCCTGCCTTGTCTGTGCATGTGAGTTGCTCCAGAGTTAGGATGTCTACAAACACTGTCCCTGCCCTCTCTGTGCATGTGACTTGCTCCAGAGTTAGGATGTCTTCAAATACTGTCACTGCCCTTTCTGGATGTCTACAAACACTGTCCCTGCCCACTCTGTGCATGTGACTTGCTCCAGAGTTAGGATGTCTACAAACACTGTCCCTGCCCTCTCTGTGCATGTGACTTGCTCCAGAGTTAGGATGTCTACAAATACTGTCACTGCCCTGTCTGGATGTCTACAAACACTGTCCCTGCCCTCTCAGTGCATGTGACTTGCTCCAGAGTTAGGATGTCTACAGACACTGTCACTGCCCTCTCTGTGCATGTGAGGTGCTCCAGAGTTAGGATGTCTACAGATACTGTCACTGTCCGTTCTCTTCATGTGAGGTGCTCCAGAGTTAGGATGTCTACAGACACTGGTCCTGCCATGTCTGTGAGTTCCTCCAGAGTTAGGATGTCTACAAATACTGTCCCTGCCCTGCCTGGATGTCTACAAACACTGTCCCTGCCCTCTCTCTGCATGTGACTTGCTCCAGAGTTAGGATGTCTACAAACACTGTCCCTGCCCTCTCTGTGCATGTGACTTGCTCCAGAGTTAGGATGTCTACAAATACTGTCCCTGCCCTGGCTGGATGTCTACAAACACGGTCCCTGCCCTCTCTGTGCATGTGACTTGCTCCAGAGGTAGGATGTCTACAAATACTGTCACTGTCCTCTCTGTGCATGTGAGGTGCTCCAGAGTCACTGCACTCTCTGTGCATGTGAGGTGCTCCAGAGTTAGGATGTCTACAAACACTGTCCCTGCCCTCTCTGTGCATGTGAGGTGCTCTAGAGTTAGGATGTCTACAAATACTGTCACTGCCCTCTCTGTGTATGTGAGGTGCTCCAGAGTTAGGATGTCTACAGACACTGTCACTGCCCTCTCTGTGCATGTGAGGTGCTCCAGAGTTAGGATGTCTACAGACACTCTCACTGCCCTCTCTGTGCATGTGAGGTGCACCAGTGTTAGGATGTCTACAGACACTGGCCCTGCCATGTCTGTGCATGTGAGTTGCTCCAGAGTTAGGATGTCTACAAATACTGTCCCTGCCCTGCCTGGATGCTTACAAACACTGTCCCTGCCCACTCTGTGCATGTGACTTGCTCCAGAGTTAGGATGACTACAAACACTCTCCCTGCCCTCTCTGTGCATGTGACTTGCTCCAGAGTTAGGATGTCTACAAATACTGTCACTGCCCTGTCTGGATGTCTACAAACACTGTCCCTGCCCTCTCTGTGCATGTGACTTGCTCCAGAGGTAGGATGTCTACAAATACTGTCACTGTCCTCTCTGTGCATGTGAGGTGCTCCAGAGTCACTGCCTTCTCTGTACATGTGAGGTGCTCTAGAGTTAGGATGTCTACAAATACTGTCACTGCCCTCTCTGTGCAGGTGAGGTGCTCCAGAGTTAGGATGTCTACAAATACTGTCACTGTCCTCTCTGTGCATGTGAGGTGCTCCAGAGTTAGGATGTCTACAGACACTGTCACTGTCCTCTCTGTGCATGTGAGGTGCTCCAGAGTTAGGATGTCTACAGACACTGTCACTGCCCTCTCTGTGCATGTGAGGTGCTCCAGAGTTAGGATGTCTACAAACACTGTCACTGCCCTCTCTGTGCATGTGAGGTGCCTTCTCTGTGCATGTGAGGTGCTCCAGAGTTAGAATGTCTACAAACGCTGTCACTGGCCTATCTGTGCATGCGAGGTGCTCCAGAGTTAGGATTTCTACACATACTGTCACTGCCCTCTCTGTGCATGTGAATTGCTCCACAGTTAGGATGTCTACACATACTGTCAATGTCATCTCTGTACATATGAGGTGCTCCAGAGTCACTGCCCTCTCTGTGCATTTGCGAGGTACTCCAGAGTTAGGATGTCTACAAACACTGTCCCTGCCCTCTCTGTGCATGTGAGGTGCTCCAGTGTTAGGATGTCTACAAATACTGTCACTGCCCTCTCTGTGCATGTGAGGTGCTCCAGAGTTAGGATGTCTACAGACACTGTCACTGCCCTCTCTGTGCATGTGAGGTGCACCAGTGTTAGGATGTCTACAGACACTGGCCCTGCCATGTCTGTGCATGTGAGTTGCTCCAGAGTTAGGATGTCTACAAATGCTGTCCCTGCCCTGCCTGGATGTCTACAAACACTGTCCCTGCCCACTCTGTGCATGTGACTTGCTCCAGAGTTAGGATGACTACAAACACTGTCCCTGCCCTCTCTGTGCATGTGACTTGCTCCAGAGTTAGGATGTCTACAAATACTGTCACTGCCCTGTCTGGATGTCTACAAACACTGTCCCTGCCCTCTCTGTGCATGTGACTTGCTCCAGAGGTAGGATGTCTACAAATACTGTCACTGTCCTCTCTGTGCATGTGAGGTGCTCCAGAGTCACTACCCTCTCTGTACATGTGAGGTGCTCCAGAGTTAGGATGTCTACAAATACTGTCACTACCCTCTCTGTGCAGGTGAGGTGCTCCAGAGTTAGGATGTCTACAAATACTGTCACTGTCCTCTCTGTGCATGTGAGGTGCTCCAGAGTTAGGATGTCTACAGACACTGTCACTGCCCTCTCTGTGCATGTGAGGTGCTCCAGAGTTAGGATGTCTACAGACACTGTCACTGCCCTCTCTGTGCATGTGAGGTGCTCCAGTGTTAGGTTGTCTACAGATATTGTCACTGTCCGTTCTCTGCATGTGAGGTGCTCCAGAGTTAGGATGTCTACAGACACTGACCCTGCCATGTCTGTGCATGTGAGTTGCTCCAGAGTTAGGATGTCTACAAATACTGTCCCTGCCCTGTCTGGATGTCTACAAACACTGTCCCTGCCCTCTCTGGGCATGTGAGGTGCTCCAGAGTGAGGATGTCTACAGACGCTATCACTGTCCTCTCTGTGCATGTGAGGTGCTCCAGAGTTAGGATGTCTACAAACACTGTTGCTTGCCTCTCTGTGCATGTGAGGTGCTCAAGAGTTAGGATGTCTACAAACACTGTCACTGCCCTCTCTGTGCATGTGAGGTGCCCTCGCTGGGCATATGAGGTGCTCCAGAGTTAGGATGTCTACAAACTCTGTCACTGGCCTATCTGTGCATGTGAGGTGCTCCAGAGTTAGGATTTCTACACATACTGTCACTGCCCTCTCTGTGCATGTGAGTTGCTCCAGAGTTAGGATGTCTACAAATACTGTCACTGTCCTCTCTGTGCATGTGAATTGCTCCACAGTTAGGATGTCTACACATACTGTCAATGTCATCTCTGTGCATGTGAGGTGCTCCAGAGTCACTGCCCTCTCTGTGCATTTGCGAGGTACTCCAGAGTTAGGATGTCTACAAACACTGTCGCTGCTCCTCTCTGTGCATGTGAGGTGCTCCAGAGTTAGGATATCTACAAACACTGTCACTGCCCTCTCTGTGCATGTGAGCTGCTCCAGAGTTAGGATGTCTACAAACACTGTCACTGCCCTCTCTGTGCATGTGAGGTGCCCCAGAGTTAGGATGTCTACAAACATTGTCGCTGCCCTCTCTATGCATGTGAGTTGCTCCAGGGTCAGCATGTCTGCAGACACTGTCACTGTCCTCTCTGTGCATGCAAGGTGCTCCAGAGTCAGGATGTCTACAGACAGTGTCTCTGCCCTGTCTGAATGTCTACAATCACTGTCACTGCCCTCTCTTTGCATTTGAGTTGCTCCAAAGTTAGGATGTCTACAGACACTGTCACTGCCCTCTCTGTGCATGTGAGGTGCTCCAGAGTTAGGATGTCTACAGACACTGTCACTGCCCTCTGTGTGCATGTGAGGTGCTCCAGAGTTAGGATGTCTACAGACACTGTCACTGCCCTCTCAGTGCATGTGAGGTGCTCCAGAGTTAGGATGTCTACAGATACTGTCACTGTCCGTTCTCTGCATGTGAGGTGCTCCAGAGTTAGGATGTCTACAGACACTGGCCCTGCCATGTCTGTGCATGTGAGTTGCTCCAGAGTTAGGATGTCTAAAAATACTGTCCCTGCCCTGCCTGGATGTCTACAAACACTGTCCCTGCCCTCTCTGTGCATGTGACTTGCTCCAGAGTTAGGATGTCTACAAACACTGTCCCTGCCCTCTCTGTGCATGTGACTTGCTCCAGAGTTAGGATGTCTACAAATACTGTCACTGCCCTGGCTGGATGTCTACAAACACGGTCCCTGCCCTCTCTGTGCATGTGACTTGCTCCAGAGGTAGGATGTCTACAAATACTGTCACTGTCCTCTCTGTGCATGTGAGGTGCTCCAGAGTCACTGCCCTCTCTGTGCATGTGAGGTGCTCCAGAGTTAGGATGTCTACAAATACTGTCACTGCCCTCTCTGTGCATGTGAGGTGCTCCAGATTTAGGATGTCTTCAGACACTGTCACTGCCCTCTCTGTGCATGTGAGGTGCTCCAGAGATAGGATGTCTACAGATACTGTCACTGTCCGTTCTCTGCATGTGAGGTGCTCCAGAGTTAGGATGTCTACAGACACTGGCCATGCCATGTCTGTGCATGTGAGGTGCTCCAGAGTTAGGATGTCTACAAACACTGTCCCTGCCCTCTCTGTGCATGCGAGGTGCTCCAGAGTTAGGATGTCTACAGACACTGGCCCTGCCATGTCTGTGCTTGTGAGTTGCTCCAGAGTTAGGATGTCTACAAATACTGTCCCTGCCCTGCCTGGATGTCTACAAACACTGTCCCTGCCCTCTCTGTGCATGTGACTTGCTCCAGAGTTAGGATGTCTATAAACACTGTCCCTGCCCTCTCTGTGCATGTGACTTGCTCCAGAGTTAGGATGTCTACAAATACTGTCACTGCCGTGTCTGGATGTCTACAAACACTGTCCCTGCCCTCTCTGTGCATGTGACTTGCTCCAGAGGTAGTATGTCTACAAATACTGTCAATGTCCTCTCTGTGCATGTGAGGTGCTCCAGAGTCACTGCCCTCTCTGTGCATGTGAGGTGCTCCAGAGTTAGGATGTCTACAGACACTGTCACTGCCCTCTCTGTGCATGTGAGGTGCTCCAGAGTTAAGATGTCTACAGACACTGTCACTGCCCTCTCAGTGCATGTGAGGTGCTCCAGAGTTAGGATGTCTACAGATACAGTCACTGTCCGTTCTCTGCATGTGAGGTGCTCCAGAGTTAGGATGTCTACAGACACTGGCCCTGCCATGTCTGTGCATGTGAGTTGCTCCAGAGTTAGGATGTCTACAAATACTGTCCCTGCCCTGCCTGGATGTCTACAAACACTGTCCCTGCCCTCTCTGTGCATGTGACTTGCTCCAGAGTTCGGATGTCTACAAACACTGTCCCTGCCCTCTCTGTGCATGTGACTTGCTCCAGAGTTAGGATGTCTACAAATACTGTCACTGCCCTGGCTGGATGTCTACAAACACGGTCCCTGCCCTCTCTGTGCATGTGACTTGCTCCAGAGGTAGGATGTCTACAAATACTGTCACTGTCCTCTCTGTGCATGTGAGGTGCTCCAGAGTCACTGCCCTCTCTGTGCATGTGAGGTGCTCCAGAGTTAGGATGTCTACAAACACTGTCCCTGCCCTCTCTGTGCATGCGAGGTGCTCCAGAGTTAGGATGTCTACAGACACTGGCCCTGCCATGTCTGTGCATGTGAGTTGCTCCAGAGTTAGGATGTCTACAAATACTGTCCCTGCCCTGCCTGGATGTCTACAAACACTGTCCCTGCCCTCTCTGTGCATGTGACTTGCTCCAGAGTTAGGATGTCTATAAACACTGTCCCTGCCCTCTCTGTGCATGTGACTTGCTCCAGAGTTAGGATGTCTACAAATACTGTCACTGCCGTGTCTGGATGTCTACAAACACTGTCCCTGCCCTCTCTGTGCATGTGACTTGCTCCAGAGGTAGTATGTCTTCAAATACTGTCACTGTCCTCTCTGTGCATGTGAGGTGCTCCAGAGTCACTGCCCTCTCTGTGCATGTGAGGTTCTCCAGAGTTAGGATGTCTACAAACACTGTCCCTGCCCTCTCTGTGCATGTGAGGTGCTCCAGAGTTAGGATGTCTACAAATACTGTCACTGCCCTCTCTGTGCATGTGAGCTGCTCCTGAGTCAGGATGTCTACAGACACTGTCACTGCCCTCTCTGTGCATGCGAGGTGCTCCAGAGTTAGGATGTCTACAGACATTGTCGATGCCCTCTCTGTGCATGCAAGGTGCTCCAGGGTTAGGCTGTCTACAGACACTGTCGCTGCCCTCTCTGTGCATGTGAGGTGGTCCAGAGTTAGGATGTCTAGAAACGCTGTCACTGCCCTATCTGTGCATGCGAGGTGCTCTAGAGTTAGGATTTCTACACATACTGTCACTGCCCTTTCTGTGCATGTGAGGTGCTCCAGAGTTAGGATGTCTACAAACACTGTCCCTGCCCTCTCTGTGCATGTGAGGTGCTCCAGAGTTAGGATGTCTACAAATACTGTCACTGCCCTCTCTGTGCATGTGAGGTGCTCCAGAGTTAGGATGTCTACAGACACTGTCACTGCCCTCTCTGTGCATGTGAGGTGCTCCAGTGTTAGGATGTATACAGATACTGTCACTGTCCGTTCTCTGCATGTGAGGTGCTGCAGAGTTAGGATGTCTACAGACACTGGCCCTGCCATGTCTGTGCATGTGAGGTGCTCCAGAGTTAGGATGTCTACAGACACTGTCACTGCCCTCTCAGTGCATGTGAGGTGCTCCAGAGTTAGGATGTCTACAGATACTGTCACTGTCTGTTCTCTGCATGTGAGTTGCTCCAGAGTTAGGATGTCTACAAATACTGTCCCTGCCCTGCCTGGATGTCTACAAACACTGTCCCTGCCCTCTCTGTGCATGTGACTTGCTCCAGAGTTAGGATGTCTACAAACACTGTCCCTGCCCTCTCTGTGCATGTGACTTGCTCCAGAGTTAGGATTTCTACAAATACTGTCACTGCCCTGGCTGGATGTCTACAAACACGGTCCCTGCCCTCTCTGTGCATGTGACTTGCTCCAGAGGTAGGATGTCTACAAATACTGTCACTGTCCTCTCTGTGCATGTGAGGTGCTCCAGAGTTAGGATGTCTACAAACACTGTCCCTGCCCTCTCTGTGCATGCGAGGTGCTCCAGAGTTAGGATGTCTACAGACACTGGCCCTGCCATGTCTGTGCATGTGAGTTGCTCCAGAGTTAGGATGTCTACAAATACTGTCCCTGCCCTGCCTGGATGTCTACAAACACTGTCCCTGCCCTCTCTGTGCATGTGACTTGCTCCAGAGTTAGGATGTCTATAAACACTGTTCCTGCCCTCTCTGTGCATGTGACTTGCTCCAGAGTTAGGATGTCTACAAATACTGTCACTGCCGTGTCTGGATGTCTACAAACACTGTCCCTGCCCTCTCTGTGCATGTGACTTGCTCCAGAGGTAGAATGTCTACAAATACTGTCACTGTCCTCTCTGTGCATGTGAGGTGCTCCAGAGTCACTGCCCTCTCTGTGCATGTGAGGTGCTCAAGAGTTAGGATGTCTACAAACACTGTCACTGCCCTCTCTGTGCATGTGAGGTGCCCTCTCTGTGCATGTGAGGTGCTCCAGAGTTAGGATGTCTACAAACACTGTCCCTGCCCTCTCTGTGCATGTGAGGTGCTCCAGAGTTAGGATGTCTACAAACACTGTTGCTGCCCTCTCTATGCATGTGAGTTGCTCCAGAGTCAGGATGTCTGCAGACACTGTCACTGCCCTCTCTGTGCATGCAAGGTGCCTCAAAGTCAGGATGTCTACAGACAGTGTCCCTGCCCTGTCTGAATGTCTACAATCACTGTCACTGCCCTCTCTGTGCATGTGAGGTGCTCCAGAGTTAGGATGTCTACAGACACTGTCACTGCCCTCTCTGTGCATGTGAGGTGCTCCAGAGTTAGGATGTCTACAGACACTGTCACTGACCTCTCTGTGCATGTGAGGTGCTCCAGAGTTAGGATGTCCACAGATACTGTCACTGTCCGTTCTCTTCATGTGAGGTGCTCCAGAGTTAGGATGTCTACAGACACTGGCCCTGCCATGTCTGTGAGTTGCTCCAGAGTTAGGATGTCTACAAATACTGTCCCTGCCCTGCATGGATGTCTACAAACACTGTCCCTGCCTTGTCTGTGCATGTGAGTTGCTCCAGAGTTAGGATGTCTACAAACACTGTCCCTGCCCTCTCTGTGCATGTGACTTGCTCCAGAGTTAGGATGTCTACAAATACTGTCACTGCCCTTTCTGGATGTCTACAAACACTGTCCCTGCCCACTCTGTGCATGTGACTTGCTCCAGAGTTAGGATGTCTACAAACACTGTCCCTGCCCTCTCTGTGCATGTGACTTGCTCCAGAGTTAGGATGTCTACAAATACTGTCACTGCCCTGTCTGGATGTCTACAAACACTGTCCCTGCCCTCTCAGTGCATGTGACTTGCTGCAGAGTTAGGATGTCTACAGACACTGTCACTGCCCTCTCTGTGCATGTGAGGTGCTCCAGAGTTAGGATGTCTACAGATACTGTCACTGTCCGTTCTCTTCATGTGAGGTGCTCCAGAGTTAGGATGTCTACAGACACTGGTCCTGCCATGTCTGTGAGTTCCTCCAGAGTTAGGATGTCTACAAATACTGTCCCTGCCCTGCCTGGATGTCTACAAACACTGTCCCTGCCCTCTCTCTGCATGTGACTTGCTCCAGAGTTAGGATGTCTACAAACACTGTCCCTGCCCTCTCTGTGCATGTGACTTGCTCCAGAGTTAGGATGTCTACAAATACTGTCCCTGCCCTGGCTGGATGTCTACAAACACGGTCCCTGCCCTCTCTGTGCATGTGACTTGCTCCAGAGGTAGGATGTCTACAAATACTGTCACTGTCCTCTCTGTGCATGTGAGGTGCTCCAGAGTCACTGCCCTCTCTGTGCATGTGAGGTGCTCCAGAGTTAGGATGTCTACAAACACTGTCCCTGCCCTCTCTGTGCATGTGAGGTGCTCTAGAGTTAGGATGTCTACAAATACTGTCACTGCCCTCTCTGTGTATGTGAGGTGCTCCAGAGTTAGGATGTCTACAGACACTGTCACTGCCCTCTCTGTGCATGTGAGGTGCACCAGTGTTAGGATATCTACAGATACTGTCACTGTCCGTTCTCTGCATGTGAGGTGCTGCAGTGTTAGGATGTCTACAGACACTGTCGCTGCCCTCTCTATGCATGTGAGTTGCTCCAGAGTCAGGATGTCTGCAGACACTGTCACTGTCCTCTCTGTGCATGCAAGGTGCTCCAGAGTCAGGATGTCTACAGACAGTGTCTCTGCCCTGTCTGTGCATGTGAGGTGCTCCAGAGTTAGGATGTCTACAAATACTGTCACTGCCCTGTCTGGATGTCTACAAACACTGTCCCTGCCCTCTCTGTGCATGTGACTTGCTCCAGAGGTAGGATGTCTACAAATACTGTCACTGTCCTCTCTGTGCATGTGAGGTGCTCCAGAGTCACTGCCCTCTCTGTGCATGTGAGGTGCTCCAGAGTTAGGACGTCTACAAATACTGTCACTGCCCTCTCTGTGCATGTGAGGTGCTCCAGAGTTAGGATGTCTACAAATACTGTCACTGTCCTCTCTGTGCATGTGAGGTGCTCCAGAGTTAGGATGTCTACAGACACTGTCACTGCCCTCTCTGTGCATGTGAGGTGCTCCAGAGTTAGGATGTCTACAAATACTGTCACTGTCCGTTCTCTGCATGTGAGTTGCTCTAGAGTTAGGATGTCTACAGACACTGACCCTGCCATGTCTGTGCATGTGAGTTACTCCAGAGTTAGGATGTCTTCAAATACTGTCCCTGCCCTGTCTGGATGTCTACAAACACTGTTGCTGCCCTCTCTGTGCATGTGAGGTGCTCAAGAGTTAGGATGTCTACAAACACTGTCACTGCCCTCTCTGTGCATGTGAGGTGCCCTCTCTGTGCATGTGAGGTGCTCCAGAGTTAGGATGTCTACAAACGCTGTCGCTGCCCTCTCTGTGCATGTGAGGTGCTCCAGAGTTAGGATTTCTACACATACTGTCACTGCCCTCTCTGTGCATGTGAGTTGCTCCAGAGTTAGGATGTCTACAAATACTGTCACTGTCCTCTCTGTGCATGTGAATTGCTCCACAGTTAGGATGTCTACACATACTGTCAATGTCATCTCTGTGCATGTGAGGTGCTCCAGAGTCACTGCCCTCTCTGTGCATTTGCGAGGTACTCCAGAGTTAGGATGTCTACAAACACTGTCGCTGCTCCTCTCTGTGCATGTGAGGTGCTCCAGAGTCACTGCCCTCTCTGTGCATTTGTGAGGTGCTCCAGAGTTAGGATGTCTAAAAACACTGTCACTGCCCTCTCTGTGCATGTGAGGTGCTCCAGAGTTAGGATGTCTACAAACACTGTTGCTGCCCTCTCTATGCATGTGAGTTGCTCCAGAATCAGGATGTCTGCAGACACTGTCACTGCCCTCTCTGTGCATGCAAGGTGCCTCAAAGTCAGGATGTCTACAGACAGTGTCCCTGCCCTGTCTGAATGTCTACAATCACTGTCACTGCCCTCTCTGTGCATGTGAGGTGCTCCAGAGTTAGGATGTCTACAGACACTGTCACTGCCCTCTCTGTGCATGTGAGGTGCTCCAGAGTTAGGATGTCCACAGATACTGTCACTGTCCGTTCTCTTCATGTGAGGTGCTCCAGAGTTAGGATGTCTACAGACACTGGCCCTGCCATGTCTGTGAGTTACTCCAGAGTTAGGATGTCTACAAATACTGTCCCTGCCCTGCATGGATGTCTACAAACACTGTCCCTGCCCTCTCTGTGCATGTGACTTGCTCCAGAGTTAGGATGTCTACAAACACTGTCCCTGCCCTCTCTGTGCATGTGACTTGCTCCAGAGTTAGGATGTCTACAAATACTGTCACTGCCCTGTCTGGATGTCTACAAACACGGTCCCTGCCCTCTCTGTGCATGTGACTTGCTCCAGAGGTAGGATGTCTACAAATACTGTCACTGTCCTCTCTGTGCATGTGAGGTGGTCCAGAGTCACTGCCCTCTCTGTGCATGTGAGGTGCTCCAGAGTTAGGATGTCTACAAACACTGTCCCTGCCCTCTCTGTGCATGTGAGGTGCTCCAGAGTTAGGATGTCTACAAATACTGTCACTCCCCTCTCTGTGCATGTGAGGTGCTCCAGAGTTAGGATGTCTACAGACACTGTCACTGCCCTCTCTGTGCATGTGAGGTGCTCCAGTGTTAGGATGTCTACAGATACTTTCACTGTCCGTTCTCTGCATGTGAGGTGCTGCAGAGTTAGGATGTCTACAGACACTGGCCCTGCCATGTCTGTGCATGTGAGTTGCTCCAGAGTTAGGATGTCTACAAACACTGTCCCTGCCCTCTCTGTGCATGTGACTTGCTCCAGAGTTAGGATGTCTACAAATACTGTCACTGCCCTGTCTGGATGTCTACAAACACTGTCCCTGCCCACTCTGTGCATGTGACTTGCTCCAGAGTTAGGATGTCTACAAACACTGTCCCTGCCCTCTCTGTGCATGTGACTTGCTCCAGAGTTAGGATGTCTACAAATACTGTCACTGCCCTGTCTGGATGTCTACAAACACTGTCCCTGCCCTCTCAGTGCATGTGACTTGCTCTAGAGTTAGGATGTCTACAGACACTGTCACTGCCCTCTCTGTGCATGTGAGGTGCTCCAGAGTTAGGATGTCTACAGATACTGTCACTGTCCGTTCTCTTCATGTGAGGTGCTCCAGAGTTAGGATGTCTACAGACACTGGCCCTGCCATGTCTGTGAGTTCCTCCAGAGTTAGGATGTCTACAAACACTGTCCCTGCCCTGCCTGGATGTCTACAAACACTGTCCCTGCCCTCTCTCTGCATGTGACTTGCTCCAGAGTTAGGATGTCTACAAACACTGTCCCTGCCCTCTCTGTGCATGTGACTTGCTCCAGAGTTAGGATGTCTACAAATACTGTCCCTGCCCTGGCTGGATGTCTACAAACACGGTCCCTGCCCTCTCTGTGCATGTGACTTGCTCCAGAGGTAGGATGTCTACAAATACTGTCACTGTCCTCTCTGTGCATGTGAGGTGCTCCAGAGTCACTGCCCTCTCTGTGCATGTGAGGTGCTCCAGAGTTAGGATGTCTACAAACACTGTCCCTGCCCTCTCTGTGCATGTGAGGTGCTCTAGAGTTAGGATGTCTACAAATACTGTCACTGCCCTCTCTGTGCATGTGAGGTGCACCAGTGTTAGGATATCTACAGATACTGTCACTGTCCGTTCTCTGCATGTGAGGTGCTGCAGAGTTAGGATGTCTACAGACACTGGCCCTGCCATGTCTGTGCATGTGAGTTGCTCCAGAGTTAGGATGTCTACAAATACTGTCCCTGCCCTGCCTGGATGTCTACAAACACTGTCCCTGCCCTCTCTGTTCATGTGACTTGCTCCAGAGGTAGGATGTCTACAAATACTGTCACTGTCCTCTCTGTGCATGTGAGGTGCTCCAGAGTCACTGCCCTCTCTGTGCATGTGAGGTGCTCCATTGTTAGGATGTCTACGAATACTGTCACTGCCCTCTCTGTGCATGTGAGGTGCTCCAGAGTTAGGATGTCTACAAATACTGTCACTGTCCTCTCTGTGCATGTGAGGTGCTCCAGAGTTAGGATGTCTACAGACACTGTCACTGCCCTCTCTGTGCATGTGAGGTGCTCCAGAGTTAGGGTGTCTACAGACACTGTCACTGCCCTCTCTTTGCATGTGAGGTGCTCCAGTGTTAGGATGTCTACAGATACTGTCACTGCCCTCTCTGTGCATGTGAGGTGCTCCAGTGTTAGGATGTCTACAGATACTTTCACTGCCCTCTCTGTGCATGTGAGGTGCTCCAGAGTTAGGATGTCTACAGATACTGTCACTGTCCGTTCTCTGCATGTGAGGTGCTCCAGAGTTAGGATGTCTACAGACACTGACCCTGCCATGTCTGTGCATGTGAGTTGCTCCAGAGTTAGGATGTCTACAAATACTGTCCCTGCCCTGTCTGGATGTCTACAAACACTGTCCCTGCCCTCTCTGGGCATGTGAGGTGCTCCAGAGTGAGGATGTCTACAGACGCTATCACTGTCCTCTCTGGCATGTGAGGTGCTCCAGAGATAGGATGTCTACAAACACTGTTGCTGCCCTCTCTGTGCATGCGAGGTGCTCCACAGTTAGGATGTCTACACATACTGTCAATGTCATCTCTGTACATGTGAGGTGCTCCAGAGTCACTGCCCTCTCTGTGCATTTGCGAGGTACTCCAGAGTTAGGATGTCTACAAACACTGTCCCTGCCCTCTCTGTGCATGTGAGGTGCTCCAGAGTTAGGATGTCTACAAATACTGTCACTGCCCTCTCTGTGCATGTGAGGTGCTCCAGAGTTAGGATGTCTACAGACACTCTCACTGCCCTCTCTGTGCATGTGAGGTGCACCAGTGTTAGGATGTCTACAGACACTGGCCCTGCCATGTCTGTGCATGTGAGTTGCTCCAGAGTTAGGATGTCTACAAATACTGTCCCTGCCCTGCCTGGATGCTTACAAACACTGTCCCTGCCCACTCTGTGCATGTGACTTGCTCCAGAGTTAGGATGACTACAAACACTCTCCCTGCCCTCTCTGTGCATGTGACTTGCTCCAGAGTTAGGATGTCTACAAATACTGTCACTGCCCTGTCTGGATGTCTACAAACACTGTCCCTGCCCTCTCTGTGCATGTGACTTGCTCCAGAGGTAGGATGTCTACAAATACTGTCACTGTCCTCTCTGTGCATGTGAGGTGCTCCAGAGTCACTGCCTTCTCTGTACATGTGAGGTGCTCTAGAGTTAGGATGTCTACAAATACTGTCACTGCCCTCTCTGTGCAGGTGAGGTGCTCCAGAGTTAGGATGTCTACAAATACTGTCACTGTCCTCTTTGTGCATGTGAGGTGCTCCAGAGTTAGGATGTCTACAGACACTGTCACTGTCCTCTCTGTGCATGTGAGGTGCTCCAGAGTTAGGATGTCTACAGACACTGTCACTGGCCTATCTGTGCATGCGAGGTGCTCCAGAGTTAGGATTTCTACACATACTGTCACTGCCCTCTCTGTGCATGTGAATTGCTCCACAGTTAGGATGTCTACACATACTGTCAATGTCATCTCTGTACATGTGAGGTGCTCCAGAGTCACTGCCCTCTCTGTGCATTTGCGAGGTACTCCAGAGTTAGGATGTCTACAAACACTGTCCCTGCCCTCTCTGTGCATGTGAGATGCTCCAGTGTTAGGATGTCTACAAATACTGTCACTGCCCTCTCTGTGCATGTGAGGTGCTCCAGAGTTAGGATGTCTACAGACACTGTCACTGCCCTCTCTGTGCATGTGAGGTGCACCAGTGTTAGGATGTCTACAGACACTGGCCCTGCCATGTCTGTGCATGTGAGTTGCTCCAGAGTTAGGATGTCTACAAATGCTGTCCCTGCCCTGCCTGGATGTCTACAAACACTGTCCCTGCCCACTCTGTGCATGTGACTTGCTCCAGAGTTAGGATGACTACAAACACTGTCCCTGCCCTCTCTGTGCATGTGACTTGCTCCAGAGTTAGGATGTCTACAAATACTGTCACTGCCCTGTCTGGATGTCTACAAACACTGTCCCTGCCCTCTCTGTGCATGTGACTTGCTCCAGAGGTAGGATGTCTACAAATACTGTCACTGTCCTCTCTGTGCATGTGAGGTGCTCCAGAGTCACTACCCTCTCTGTACATGTGAGGTGCTCCAGAGTTAGGATGTCTACAAATACTGTCACTACCCTCTCTGTGCAGGTGAGGTGCTCCAGAGTTAGGATGTCTACAAATACTGTCACTGTCCTCTCTGTGCATGTGAGGTGCTCCAGAGTTAGGATGTCTACAGACACTGTCACTGCCCTCTCTGTGCATGTGAGGTGCTCCAGAGTTAGGATGTCTACAGACACTGTCACTGCCCTCTCTGTGCATGTGAGGTGCTCCAGTGTTAGGTTGTCTACAGATATTGTCACTGTCCGTTCTCTGCATGTGAGGTGCTCCAGAGTTAGGATGTCTACAGACACTGACCCTGCCATGTCTGTGCATGTGAGTTGCTCTAGAGTTAGGATGTCTACAAATACTGTCCCTGCCCTGTCTGGATGTCTACAAACACTGTCCCTGCCCTCTCTGGGCATCTGAGGTGCTCCAGAGTGAGGATGTCTACAGACGCTATCACTGTCCTCTCTGTGCATGTGAGGTGCTCCAGAGTTAGGATGTCTACAAACACTGTTGCTTGCCTCTCTGTGCATGTGAGGTGCTCAAGAGTTAGGATGTCTACAAACACTGTCACTGCCCTCTCTGTGCATGTGAGGTGCCCTCGCTGGGCATATGAGGTGCTCCAGAGTTAGGATGTCTACAAACTCTGTCACTGGCCTATCTGTGCATGTGAGGTGCTCCAGAGTTAGGATTTCTACACATACTGTCACTGCCCTCTCTGTGCATGTGAGTTGCTCCAGAGTTAGGATGTCTACAAATACTGTCACTGTCCTCTCTGTGCATGTGAATTGCTCCACAGTTAGGATGTCTACACATACTGTCAATGTCATCTCTGTGCATGTGAGGTGCTCCAGAGTCACTGCCCTCTCTGTGCATTTGCGAGGTACTCCAGAGTTAGGATGTCTACAAACACTGTCGCTGCTCCTCTCTGTGCATGTGAGGTGCTCCAGAGTTAGGATATCTACAAACACTGTCACTGCCCTCTCTGTGCATGTGAGCTGCTCCAGAGTTAGGATGTCTACAAACACTGTCACTGCCCTCTCTGTGCATGTGAGGTGCCCCAGAGTTAGGATGTCTACAAACATTGTCGCTGCCCTCTCTATGCATGTGAGTTGCTCCAGAGTCAGCATGTCTGCAGACACTGTCACTGTCCTCTCTGTGCATGCAAGGTGCTCCAGAGTCAGGATGTCTACAGACAGTGTCTCTGCCCTGTCTGAATGTCTACAATCACTGTCACTGCCCTCTCTGTGCATTTGAGTTGCTCCAAAGTTAGGATGTCTACAGACACTGTCACTGCCCTCTCTGTGCATGTGAGGTGCTCCAGAGTTAGGATGTCTACAGACACTGTCACTGCCCTCTGTGTGCATGTGAGGTGCTCCAGAGTTAGGATGTCTACAGACACTGTCACTGCCCTCTCAGTGCATGTGAGGTGCTCCAGAGTTAGGATGTCTACAGATACTGTCACTGTCCGTTCTCTGCATGTGAGGTGCTCCAGAGTTAGGATGTCTACAGACACTGGCCCTGCCATGTCTGTGCATGTGAGTTGCTCCAGAGTTAGGATGTCTAAAAATACTGTCCCTGCCCTGCCTGGATGTCTACAAACACTGTCCCTGCCCTCTCTGTGCATGTGACTTGCTCCAGAGTTAGGATGTCTACAAACACTGTCCCTGCCCTCTCTGTGCATGTGACTTGCTCCAGAGTTAGGATGTCTACAAATACTGTCACTGCCCTGGCTGGATGTCTACAAACACGGTCCCTGCCCTCTCTGTGCATGTGACTTGCTCCAGAGGTAGGATGTCTACAAATACTGTCACTGTCCTCTCTGTGCATGTGAGGTGCTCCAGAGTCACTGCCCTCTCTGTGCATGTGAGGTGCTCCAGAGTTAGGATGTCTACAAATACTGTCACTGCCCTCTCTGTGCATGTGAGGTGCTCCAGATTTAGGATGTCTTCAGACACTGTCACTGCCCTCTCTGTGCATGTGAGGTGCTCCAGAGATAGGATGTCTACAGATACTGTCACTGTCCGTTCTCTGCATGTGAGGTGCTCCAGAGTTAGGATGTCTACAGACACTGGCCATGCCATGTCTGTGCATGTGAGGTGCTCCAGAGTTAGGATGTCTACAAACACTGTCCCTGCCCTCTCTGTGCATGCGAGGTGCTCCAGAGTTAGGATGTCTACAGACACTGGCCCTGCCATGTCTGTGCATGTGAGTTGCTCCAGAGTTAGGATGTCTACAAATACTGTCCCTGCCCTGCCTGGATGTCTACAAACACTGTCCCTGCCCTCTCTGTGCATGTGACTTGCTCCAGAGTTAGGATGTCTACAAATACTGTCACTGCCCTCTCCGTGCATGTGAGGTGCTCCAGAGTTAGGATGTCTACAAACACTGTCACTGCCCTCTCTGTGCATGTGAGGTGCTCCAGAGTTAGGATGTCTACAAACACTGTTGCTGCCCTCTCTGTGCATGTGAGCTGCTCCAGAGTCAGGATGTCTACAGACACTGTCCTTGCCCTGTCTGAATGTCTACAATCACCGTCACTGCCCTCTCTGTGCATTTGAGTAGCTCCAGAGTTAGGATGTCTACAGACACTGTCACTGCCCTCTCTGTGCATGTGAGGTGCTCCAGTGTTAGGATGTGTACAGATACTGTCACTGTCCGTTCTCTGCATGTGAGGTGCTCCAGAGTTAGGATGTCTACAGACACTGACCCTGCCATGTCTGTGCATGTGAGTTGCTCCAGAGTTAGGATGTCTACAAATACTGTCCCTGTCCTGTCTGGATGTCTACAAACACTGTCCCTGCCCTCTCTGTGCATGTGAGGTGCTCCAGAGTGAGGATGTCTACAGACGCTATCACTGTCCTCTCTGTGCATGTGAGGTGCTTCAGAGTTAGGATGTCTACAAACACTGTCAGTGCCCTCTCTCTGCATGTGAGGTGCCCTCTCTGTGCATGTAAGGTGCTCCAGAGTTAGGATGTCTAGAAACATTGTCACTGCCCTCTCTGTGCATGCGAGGTACTCCAGAGTTAGGATGTCTACAGACACTGTCGATGCCCTCTCTGTGCATGTGAGGTGTTCCAGAGTTAGGATGTCTACAAACGCTGTCACTGCCCTATCTGTGCATGCAAGGTGCTCCAGAGTTAGGATTTCTACACATACTGTCACTGCCCTCTCTGTGCATGTGAGGTGCTCCAGAGTTCGGATGTCTACAAACACAGTCACTGCCCTCTCTGTGCATGTGAGGTGCTCCAGAGTTAGGATGTCTACAAACACTTTCACTGCCCTCTCTGTGCATGTGAGGTGCTCCAGAGTTAGGATGTCTACAAACACTGTCACTGCCCTCTCTATGCATGTGAGTTGCTCCAGAGTCAGGATGTCTGCAGACACTGTCACTGCCCTCTCTGTGCATGCAAGGTGCTCCAGAGTCAGGATGTGTATAGACAATGTCCCTACCCTGTCTGAATGTCTACAATCACTGTCACTGCCCTCTCAGTGCATTTGAGTTTCTCCAGAGTTAGGATGTCTACAGACACTGACACTTCCCTCTCTGTGCATGTGAGGTGCTCCAGAGTTAGGATGTCTACAGACACTGTCACTGCCCTCTCAGTGCATGTGAGGTGCTCCAGAGTTAGGATGTCTACAGATACTGTCACTGTCTGTTCTCTGCATGTGAGGTGCTCCAGAGTTAGGATGTCTACAGACACTGGCCCTGCCATGTCTGTGCATGTGAGTTGCTCCAGAGTTAGGATGTCTACAAATACTGTCCCTGCCCTGCCTGGATGTCTACAAACACTGTCCCTGCCCTCTCTGTGCATGTGACTTGCTCCAGAGTTAGGATGTCTACAAACACTGTCCCTGCCCTCTCTGTGCATGTGACTTGCTCCAGAGTTAGGATGTCTACAAATACTGTCACTGCCCTGGATGGATGTCTACAAACACGGTCCCTGCCCTCTCTGTGCATGTGACTTGCTCCAGAGGTAGGATGTCTACAAATACTGTCACTGTCCTCTCTGTGCATGTGAGGTGCTCCAGAGTCACTGCCCTCTCTGTGCATGTGAGGTGCTCCAGAGTTAGGATGTCTACAAACACTGTCCCTGCCCTCTCTGTGCATGCGAGGTGCTCCAGAGTTAGGATGTCTACAGACACTGGCCCTGCCATGTCTGTGCATGTGAGTTGCTCCAGAGTTAGGATGTCTACAAATACTGTCCCTGCCCTGCCTGGATGTCTACAAACACTGTCCCTGCCCTCGCTGTGCATGTGACTTTCTCCAGAGTTAGGATGTCTATAAACACTGTCCCTGCCCTCTCTGAGCATGTGACTTGCTCCAGAGTTAGGATGTCTACAAATACTGTCACTGCCGTGTCTGGATGTCTACAAACACTGTCCCTGCCCTCTCTGTGCATGTGACTTGCTCCAGAGGTAGGATGTCTACAAATACTGTCACTGTCCTCTCTGTGCATGTGAGGTGCTCCAGAGTCACTGCCTTCTCTGTGCATGTGAGGTTCTCCAGAGTTAGGATGTCTCCAAACACTGTCCCTGCCCTCTCTGTGCATGTGAGGTGCTCCAGAGTTAGGATGTCTACAAATACTGTCACTGCCCTCTCTGTGCATGTGAGCTGCTCCAGAGTCAGGATGTCTACAGACACTGTCACTGCCCTCTCTGTGCATGCGAGGTGCTCCAGAGTTAGGATGTCTACAGACACTGTCGATGCCCTCTCTGTGCATGCAAGGTGCTCCAGGGTTAGGCTGTCTACAGACACTGTCGCTGCCCTCTCTGTGCTTGTGAGGTGCTCCAGAGTTAGGATGTCTACAAACGCTGTCACTGCCCTATCTGTGCATGCGAGTTGCTCCAGAGTTAGGATTTCTACACATACTGTCACTGCCCTCTCTGTGCATGTGAGTTGCTCCAGAGTTAGGATGTCTAAAAATACTGTCACTGTCCTCTCTGTGCATGTGAATTGCTCCACAGTTAGGATGTCTACACATACTGTCAATAACATCTCCCTGCATGTGAGGTGCTCCAGAGTCACTGCCCTCTCTGTGCATTTGCGAGGTACTCCAGAGTTAGGATGTCTACAAACACTGTCGCTGCTCCTCTCTGTGCATGTGAGGTGCTCCAGAGTCACTGCCCTCTCTGTGCATTTGTGAGGTGCTCCAGAGTTAGGATGTCTACAAACACTGTCACTGCCCTCTCTGTGCATGTGAGGTGCTCCAGAGATAGGATGTCTACAAACACTGTCACTGACCACTCTGTGTATGTGAGGTGCTCCAGAGTTAGGATGTCTACAAACACTGTCGCTGCCCTCTCTATGCATGTGAGTTGCTCCAGAGTCAGGATGTCTGCAGACACTGTCACTGCCCTCTCTGTGCATGCAAGGTGCTCCAAAGTCAGGATGTCTACAGACAGTGTCCCTGCCCTGTCTGAATGTCTACAATCACTGTCACTGCCCTCTCTGTGCATTTGAGTTGCTCCAGAGTTAGGATGTCTACAGACACTGTCACTGCCCTCTCTGTGCATATGAGGTGCTCCAGAGTTAGGATGTCTACATACACTGTCACTGCCCTCTCTGTGCATCTGAGGTGCTCCAGAGTTAGGATGTCTACAGATACTGTCACTGTCCGTTCTCTGCTTGTGAGGTGGTCCAGAGTTAGGATGTCTACAGACACTGTCCTTGCCCTCTCTGTGCATGTGAGTTGCTCCAGAGTTAGGATGACTACAAATACTGTCACTGTCCTCTCTGTGCATGTGAGGTGCTCCAGAGTCACTGCCCTCTCTGTGCATGTGAGGTGCTCCAGAGTTAGGATGTCTACAGACACTGTCACTGCCCTCTCTGTGCATGTGAGGTGCTCCAGTGTTAGGATGTCTACAGATACTGTCACTGTCCGTTCTCTGCATGTGAGGTGCTCCAGAGTTAGGATGTCTACAGACCTTGGCCCTGCCATGTCTGTGCATGTGAGTTGATCCAGAGTTAGGATGTCTACAAATACTGTCCCTGCCCTGCCTGGATGTCTACAAACACTGTCCCTGCCCTCTCTGTGCATGTGACTTGCTCCAGAGTTAGGATGTCTACAAACACTGTCCCTGCCCTCTCTGTGCATGTGACTTGCTCCAGAGTTAGGATGACTACAAATACTGTCACTGCCCTCTCCGTGCATGTGAGGTGCTCCAGAGTTAGGATGTCTACAAACACTGTCACTGCCCTCTCTGTGCATGTGAGGTGCTCCAGAGTTAGGATGTCTACAAACACTGTTGCTGCCCTCTCTGTGCATGTGAGCTGCTCCAGAGTCAGGATGTCTACAGACACTGTCCCTGCCCTGTCTGAATGTCTACAATCACCGTCACTGCCCTCTCTGTGCATTTGAGTAGCTCCAGATTTAGGATGTCTACAGACACTGTCACAGCCCTCTCTGTGCATGTGAGGTGCTCCAGTGTTAGGATGTGTACAGATACTGTCACTGTCCGTTCTCTGCATGTGAGGTGCTCCAGAGTTAGGATGTCTACAGACACTGACCCTGCCATGTCTGTGCATGTGAGTTGCTCCAGAGTTAGGATGTCTACAAATACTGTCCCTGTCCTGTCTGGATGTCTACAAACACTGTCCCTGCCCTCTCTGTGCATGTGAGGTGCTCCAGAGTGAGGATGTCTACAGACACTATCACTGTCCTCTCTGTGCATGTGAGGTGCTCCAGAGTTAGGATGTCTACAAACACTGTCAGTGTCCTCTCTGTGCATGTGAGGTGCCCTCTCTGTGCATGTGAGGTGCTCCAGAGTTAGGATGTCTAGAAACACTGTCACTGCCCTCTCTGTGCATGCGAGGTGCTCCAGAGTTAGGATGTCTACAGACACTGTCGATGCCCTCTCTGTGCATGTGAGGTGTTCCAGAGTTAGGGTGTCTACAAACGCTCTCACTGCCCTATCTGTGCATGCGAGGTGCTCCAGAGTTAGGATTTCTACACATACTGTCACTGCCCTCTCTGTGCATGTGAGGTGCTCCAGAGTTCGGATGTCTACAAACACAGTCACTGCCCTCTCTGTGCATGTGAGGTGCTCCAGAGTTAGGATGTCTACAAACACTTTCACTGCCCTCTCTGTGCATGTGAGGTGCTCCAGAGTTAGGATGTCTACAAACACTGTCACTGCCCTCTCTATGCATGTGAGTTGCTCCAGAGTCAGGATGTCTGCAGACACTGTCACTGCCCTCTCTGTGCATGCAAGGTGCTCCAGAGTCAGGATGTGTATAGACAATGTCCCTACCCTGTCTGAATGTCTACAATCACTGTCACTGCCCTCTCTGTGCATTTGAGTTTCTCCAGAGTTAGGATGTCTACAGACTCTGTCACTGCCCTCTCTGTGCATGTGAGTTGCTCCAGAGTTAGGATGTCAACAAATACTGTCCCTGCCCTGTCTGGATGTCTACAAACACTGTCCCTGCCCTCTCTGTGCATGTGAGGTGCTCCAGAGTGAGGATGTCTACAGACTCTGTCACTGCCGTCTCTGTGCATTTGAGTTTCTCCAGAGTTAGGATGTCTACAGACTCTGTCACTGCCCTCTCTGTGCATGTGAGGTGCTCCAGAGTTAGGATGTCTACAAAAACTGTTGCTGCCCTCTCTGTGCATGTGAGGTGCTCCAGAGTTAGGATGTCTACAAACACTGTCACTGCCCTCTCTGTGCATGTGAGGTACCCTCTCTGTGCTTGTGAGGTGCTCCAGTGTTAGGATGTCTACAAACACTGTCACTGCCCTCTCTGTGCATGCGAGGTGCTCCAGAGTTATGATGTCTAAAGACACTGTCGATGCCCTCTCTGTGCATGCGAGGTGTTCCAGAGTTAGGATGTCTACAAACGCTGTCACTGCCCTCTCTGTGCATGTGAGTTGCTCCAGAGTTAGGATGTCTACAAATACTGTCACTGTCCTCTCTGTGCATGTGGATAGCTCCACAGTTAGGATGTCTACACATACTGTCAATGTCATCAATGTGCATGTGAGGTGCTCCAGAGTCACTGCCCTCTCTGTGCATTTGCGGGGTACTCCAGAGTTAGGATGTCTACAAACACTGTCGCTGCTCCTCTCTGTGCATGTGAGGTGCTCCAGAGTTAGGATGTCTACAAACACTGTCCCTGCCCTCTCTGTGCATGTGAGGTGCTCCAGAGTTAGGATGTCTACAAACACTTTCACTGCCCTCTCTGTGCATGTGAGGTGCTCCAGAGTTAGGATGTCTACAAACACTGTCGCTGCCCTCTCTATGCATGTGAGTTGCTCCAGAGTCAGGATGTCTGCAGACACTGTCACTGCCCTCTCTGTGCATGCAAGGTGCTCCAGAGTCAGGATGTCTATAGACAGTGTCCCTACCCTGTCTGAATGTCTACAATCACTGTCCCTGCCCTCTCTGTGCATGTGAGGTGCTCCAGAGTTAGGATGTCTACAAACACTGTCCCTGCCCTCTCTGTGCATGTGAGGTGCTCCAGAGTTAGGATGTCTACAAATACTGTCACTGCCCTCTCTGTGCATGTGAGCTGCTCCAGAGTCAGGATGTCTACAGACACTGTCACTGCCCTCTCTGTGCATGCGAGGTGCTCCAGAGTTAGGATGTCTACAGACACTGTCGATGCCCTCTCTGTGCATGCAAGGTGCTCCAGGGTTAGGCTGTCTACAGACACTGTCGCTGTCCTCTCTGTGCTTGTGAGGTGCTCCAGAGTTAGGATGTCTACAAACGCTGTCACTGCCCTATCTGTGCATGCGAGGTGCTCCAGAGTTAGGATTTCTACACATACTGTCACTGCCCTCTCTGTGCATGTGAGTTGCTCCAGAGTTAGGATGTCTAAAAATACTGTCACTGTCCTCTCTGTGCATGTGAATTGCTCCACAGTTAGGATGTCTACACATACTGTCAATAACATCTCTCTGCATGTGAGGTGCTCCAGAGTCACTGCCCTCTCTGTGCATTTGCGAGGTACTCCAGAGTTAGGATGTCTACAAACACTGTCGCTGCTCCTCTCTGTGCATGTGAGGTGCTCCAGAGTCACTGCCCTCTCTGTGCATTTGTGAGGTGCTCCAGAGTTAGGATGTCTACAAACACTGTCACTGCCCTCTCTGTGCATGTGAGGTGCTCCAGAGATAGGATGTCTACAAACACTGTCACTGCCCCCTCTGTGCATGTGAGGTGCTCCAGAGTTAGGATGTCTACAAACACTGTCGCTGCCCTCTCTATGCATGTGAGTTGCTCCAGAGTCAGGATGTCTGCAGACACTGTCACTGCCCTCTCTGTGCATGCAAGGTGCTCCAAAGTCAGGATGTCTACAGACAGTGTCCCTGCCCTGTCTGAATGTCTACAATCACTGTCACTGCCCTCTCTGTGCACTTGAGTTGCTCCAGAGTTAGGATGTCTACAGACACTGTCACTGCCCTCTCTGTGCATATGAGGTGCTCCAGAGTTAGGATATCTACAGACACTGTCACTGCCCTCTCTGTGCATCTGAGGTGCTCCAGAGTTAGGATGTCTACAGATACTGTCACTGTCCGTTCTCTGCATGTGAGGTGCTCCAGAGTTACGATGTCTACAGACACTGGCCCTGCCATGTCTGTGCATGTGAGTTGCTCCAGAGTTAGGATGTCTACAAATACTGTCCCTGCCCTGCCTGGATGTCTACAAACACTGTTACTGCTCTCTCTGTGCATGTGACTTGCTCCAGAGTTAGGATGTCTACAAACACTGTCCCTGCCACTCTCTGTGCATGTGACTTGCTCCAGAGTTAGGATGTCTACAAATACTGTCACTGCACTCGCTGGATGTCTACAAACACGGTCCCTGCCCTCTCTGTGCATGTGACTTTCTCCAGAGGTAGGATGTCTACAAATACTGTCACTGTCCTCTCTGTGCATGTGAGGTGCTCCAGAGTCACTGCCCTCTCTGTGCATGTGAGGTGCTCCAGAGTTAGGATGTCTACAAACACTGTCCCTGCCCTCTCTGTGCATGTGAGGTGCTCCAGAGTTAGGATGTCTACAAATACTGTCACTGCCCTCTCTGTGCATGTGAGGTGCTCCAGAGTTAGGATGTCTACAGACACTGTCACTGCCCTCTCTGTGCATGTGAGGTGCTCCAGTGTTAGGATGTCTACAGATACTGTCACTGTCCGTTCTCTGCATGTGAGGTGCTCCAGAGTTAGGATGTCTACAGACACTGGCCCTGCCATGTCTGTGCATGTGACTTGCTCCAGAGTTAGGATGTCTACAAATACTGTCACTGCCCTGTCTTGATGTCTACAAACACTGTCCCTGCCCTCTCTGTGCATGTGACTTGCTCCAGAGTTAGGATGACTACAAATACTGTCACTGTCCTCTCTGTGCATGTGAGGTGCTCCAGAGTCACTGCCCTCTCTGTGCATGTGAGGTGCTCCAGAGTTAGGATGTCTACAGACACTGTCACTGCCCTCTCTGTGCATGTGAGGTGCTCCAGTGTTAGGATGTTTACAGATACTGTCACTGTCCGTTCTCTGCATGTGAGGTGCTCCAGAGTTAGGATGTCTACAGACACTGGCCCTGCCATGTCTGTGCATGTGAGTTGCTCCAGAGTTAGGATGTCTACAGATACTGTCCCTGCCCTGCCTGGATGTCTACAAACACTGTCCCTGCCCTCTCTGTGCATGTGACTTGCTCCAGAGTTAGGATGTCTACAAACACTGTCCCTGCCCTCTCTGTGCATGTGACTTGCTCCAGAGTTAGGATGACTACAAATACTGTCACTGCCCTCTCCGTGCATGTGAGGTGCTCCAGAGTTAGGATGTCTACAAACACTGTCACTGCCCTCTCTGTGCATGTGAGGTGCTCCAGAGTTAGGATGTCTACAAACACTGTTGCTGCCCTCTCTGTGCATGTGAGCTGCTCCAGAGTCAGGATGTCTACAGACACTGTCCCTGCCCTGTCTGAATGTCTACAATCACCGTCACTGCCCTCTCTGTGCATTTGAGTAGCTCCAGAGTTAGGATGTCTACAGACACTGTCTCTGCCCTCTCTGTGCATGTGAGGTGCTCCAGTGTTAGGATGTGTACAGATACTGTCACTGTCCGTTCTCTGCATGTGAGGTGCTCCAGAGTTAGGATGTCTACAGACACTGGCCCTGCCATGTCTGTGCATGTGAGTTGCTCCAGAGTTAGGATGTCTACAAATACTGTCCCTGTCCTGTCTGGATGTCTACAAACACTGTCCCTGCCCTCTCTGTGCATGTGAGGTGCTCCAGAGTGAGGATGTCTACAGACGCTATCACTTTCCTCTCTGTGCATGTGAGGTGCTTCAGAGTTAGGATGTCTAGAAACACTGTCACTGCCCTCTCTGTGCATGCGAGGTGCTCCAGAGTTAGGATGTCTACAGACACTGTCGATGCCCTCTCTGTGCATGTGAGGTGTTCCAGAGTTAGGATGTCTACAAACGCTGTCACTGCCCTATCTGTGCATGCAAGGTGCTCCAGAGTTAGGATTTCTACACATACTGTCACTGCCCTCTCTGTGCATGTGAGGTGCTCCAGAGTTTGGATGTCTACAAACACAGTCACTGCCCTCTCTGTGCATGTGAGGTGCTCCAGAGTTAGGATGTCTACAAACACTTTCACTGCCCTCTCTGTGCATGTGAGGTGCTCCAGAGTTAGGATGTCTACAAACACTGTCACTGCCCTCTCTATGCATGTGAGTTGCTCCAGAGTCAGGATGTCTGCAGACACTGTCACTGCCCTCTCTGTGCATGCAAGGTGCTCCAGAGTCAGGATGTGTATAGACAATGTCCCTACCCTGTCTGAATGTCTACAATCACTGTCACTGCCCTCTCGGTGCATTTGAGTTTCTCCAGAGTTAGGATGTCTACAGACACTGTCACTGCCCTCTCTGTGCATGTGAGGTGCTCCAGAGTTAGGATGTCTACAGACACTGTCACTGCCCTCTCAGTGCATGTGAGGTGCTCCAGAGTTAGGATGTCTACAGATACTGTCACTGTCTGTTCTCTGCATGTGAGGTGCTCCAGAGTTAGGATGTCTACAGACACTGGCCCTGCCATATCTGTGCATGTGAGTTGCTCCAGAGTTAGGATGTCTACAAATACTGTCCCTGCCCTGCCTGGATGTCTACAAACACTGTCCCTGCCCTCTCTGTGCATGTGACTTGCTCCAGAGTTAGGATGTCTACAAACACTGTCCCTGCCCTCTCTGTGCATGTGACTTGCTCCAGAGTTAGGATGTCTACAAATACTGTCACTGCCCTGGATGGATGTCTACAAACACGGTCCCTGCCCTCTCTGTGCATGTGACTTGCTCCAGAGGTAGGATGTCTACAAATACTGTCACTGTCCTCTCTGTGCATGTGAGGTGCTCCAGAGTCACTGCCCTCTCTGTGCATGTGAGGTGCTCCAGAGTTAGGATGTCTACAAACACTGTCCCTGCCCTCTCTGTGCATGCGAGGTGCTCCAGAGTTAGGATGTCTACAGACACTGGCCCTGCCATGTCTGTGCATGTGAGTTGCTCCAGAGTTAGGATGTCTACAAATACTGTCCCTGCCCTGCCTGGATGTCTACAAACACTGTCCCTGCCCTCTCTGTGCATGTGACTTGCTCCAGAGTTAGGATGTCTATAAACACTGTCCCTGCCCTCTCTGAGCATGTGACTTGCTCCAGAGTTAGGATGTCTACAAATACTGTCACTGCCGTGTCTGGATGTCTACAAACACTGTCCCTGCCCTCTCTGTGCATGTGACTTGCTCCAGAGGTAGGATGTCTACAAATACTGTCACTGTCCTCTCTGTGCATGTGAGGTGCTCCAGAGTCACTGCCTTCTCTGTGCATGTGAGGTTCTCCAGAGTTAGGATGTCTCCAAACACTGTCCCTGCCCTCTCTGTGCATGCGAGGTGCTCCAGAGTTAGGATGTCTACAGACACTGGCCCTGCCATGTCTGTGCATGTGAGTTGCTCCAGAGTTAGGATGTCTACAAATACTGTCCCTGCCCTGCCTGTTTGTCTACAAACACTGTCCCTGCCCTCTCTGTGCATGTGACTTGCTCCAGAGTTAGGATGTCTATAAACACTGTCCCTGCCCTCTCTGAGCATGTGACTTGCTCCAGAGTTAGGATGTCTACAAATACTGTCACTGCCGTGTCTGGATGTCTACAAACACTGTCCCTGCCCTCTCTGTGCATGTGACTTGCTCCAGAGGTAGGATGTCTACAAATACTGTCACTGTCCTCTCTGTGCATGTGAGGTGCTCCAGAGTCACTGCCTTCTCTGTGCATGTGAGGTTCTCCAGAGTTAGGATGTCTCCAAACACTGTCCCTGCCCTCTCTCTGCATGTGAGGTGCTCCAGAGTTAGGATGTCTACAAATACTGTCACTGCCCTCTCTGTGCATGTGAGCTGCTCCAGAGTCAGGATGTCTACAGACACTGTCACTGCCCTCTCTGTGCATGCGAGGTGCTCCAGAGTTAGGATGTCTACAGACACTGTCGATGCCCTCTCTGTGCATGCAAGGTGCTCCAGGGTTAGGCTGTCTACAGACACTGTCGCTGCCCTCTCTGTGCTTGTGAGGTGCTCCAGAGTTAGGATGTCTACAAACGCTGTCACTGCCCTATCTGTGCATGCGAGGTGCTCCAGAGTTAGGATTTCTACACATACTGTCACTGCCCTCTCTGTGCATGTGAGTTGCTCCAGAGTTAGGATGTCTAAAAATACTGTCACTGTCCTCTCTGTGCATGTGAATTGCTTCACAGTTAGGATGTCTACACATACTGTCAATAACATCTCTCTGCATGTGAGGTGCTCCAGAGTCACTGCCCTCTCTGTGCATTTGCGAGGTACTCCAGAGTTAGGATGTCTACAAACACTGTCGCTGCTCCTCTCTGTGCATGTGAGGTGCTCCAGAGTCACTGCCCTCTCTGTGCATTTGTGAGGTGCTCCAGAGTTAGGATGTCTACAAACACTGTCACTGCCCTCTCTGTGCATGTGAGGTGCTCCAGAGATAGGATGTCTACAAACACTGTCACTGCCCCCTCTGTGTATGTGAGGTGCTCCAGAGTTAGGATGTCTACAAACACTGTCGCTGCCCTCTCTATGCATGTGAGTTGCTCCAGAGTCAGGATGTCTGCAGACACTGTCACTGCCCTCTCTGTGCATGCAAGGTGCTCCAAAATCAGGATGTCTACAGACAGTGTGCCTGCCCTGTCTGAATGTCTACAATCACTGTCACTGCCCTCTCTGTGCATTTGAGTTGCTCCAGAGTTAGGATGTCTACAGACACTGTCACTGCCCTCTCTGTGCATATGAGGTGCTCCAGAGTTAGGATGTCTACATACACTGTCACTGCCCTCTCTGTGCATCTGAGGTGCTCCAGAGTTAGGATGTCTACAGATACTGTCACTGTCCGTTCTCTGCATGTGAGGTGGTCCAGAGTTAGGATGTCTACAGACACTGTCCCTGCCCTCTCTGTGCATGTGAGTTGCTCCAGAGTTAGGATGACTACAAATACTGTCACTGTCCTCTCTGTGCATGTGAGGTGCTCCAGAGTCACTGCCCTCTCTGTGCATGTGAGGTGCTCCAGAGTTAGGATGTCTACAGACACTGTCACTGCCCTCTCTGTGCATGTGAGGTGCTCCAGTGTTAGGATGTCTACAGATACTGTCACTGTCCGTTCTCTGCATGTGAGGTGCTCCAGAGATAGGATGTCTACAGACACTGGCCCTGCCATGTCTGTGCATGTGAGTTGCTCCAGAGTTAGGATGTCTACAAATACTGTCCCTGCCCTGCCTGGATGTCTACAAACACTGTCCCTGCCCTCTCTGTGCATGTGACTTGCTCCAGAGTTAGGATGTCTACAAACACTGTCCCTGCCCTCTCTGTGCATGTGACTTGCTCCAGAGTTAGGATGACTTCAAATACTGTCACTGCCCTCTCCGTGCATGTGAGGTGCTCCAGAGTTAGGATGTCTACAAACACTGTCACTGCCCTCTCTGTGCATGTGAGGTGCTCCAGAGTTAGGATGTCTACAAACACTGTTGCTGCCCTCTCTGTGCATGTGAGCTGCTCCAGAGTCAGGATGTCTACAGACACTGTCCCTGCCCTGTCTGAATGTCTACAATCACCGTCACTGCCCTCTCTGTGCATTTGAGTAGCTCCAGAGTTAGGATGTCTACAGACACTGTCACTGCCCTCTCTGTGCATGTGAGGTGCTCCAGTGTTAGGATGTGTACAGATACTGTCACTGTCCGTTCTCTGCATGTGAGGTGCTCCAGAGTTAGGATGTCTACAGACACTGACCCTGCCATGTCTGTGCATGTGAGTTGCTCCAGAGTTAGGATGTCTACAAATACTGTCCCTGTCCTGTCTGGATGTCTACAAACACTGTCCCTGCCCTCTCTGTGCATGTGAGGTGCTCCAGAGTAAGGATGTCTACAGACACTATCACTGTCCTCTCTGTGCATGTGAGGTGCTCCAGAGTTAGGATGTCTACAAACACTGTCAGTGCTCTGTCTGGATATCTACAAACACTGTCCCTGCCCTCTCTGTGCATGTGAGGTGCTCCAGAGTGAGGATGTCTACAGACTCTGTCACTGCCGTCTCTGTGCATTTGAGTTTCTCCAGAGTTAGGATGTCTACAGACTCTGTCACTGCCCTCTCTGTGCATGTGAGGTGCTCCAGAGTTAGGATGTCTACAAAAACTGTTGCTGCCCTCTCTGTGCATGTGAGATGCTCCAGAGTTAGGATGTCTACAAACACTGTCACTGCCTTCTCTGTGCATGTGAGGTACCCTCTCTGTGCTTGTGAGGTGCTCCAGTGTTAGGATGTCTACAAACACTGTCACTGCACTCTCTGTGCATGCGAGGTGCTCCAGAGTTATGATGTCTAAAGACACTGTCGATGCCCTCTCTGTGCATGCGAGGTGTTCCAGAGTTAGGATGTCTACAAACGCTGTCACTGCCCTCTCTGTGCATGTGAGTTGCTCCAGAGTTAGGATGTCTACAAATACTGTCACTGTCCTCTCTGTGCATGTGGATAGCTCCACAGTTAGGATGTCTACACATACTGTCAATGTCATCAATGTGCATGTGAGGTGCTCCAGAGTCACTGCCCTCTCTGTGCATTTGCGGGGTACTCCAGAGTTAGGATGTCTACAAACACTGTCGCTGCTCCTCTCTGTGCATGTGAGGTGCTCCAGAGTTAGGATGTCTACAAACACTGTCCCTGCCCTTCTGTGCATGTGAGGTGCTCCAGAGTTAGGATGTCTACAAACACTTTCACTGCCCTCTCTGTGCATGTGAGGTGCTCCAGAGTTAGGATGTCTACAAACACTGTCGCTGCCCTCTCTATGCATGTGAGTTGCTCCAGAGTCAGGATGTCTGCAGACACTGTCACTGCCCTCTCTGTGCATGCAAGGTGCTCCAGAGTCAGGATGTCTATAGACAGAGTCCCTACCCTGTCTGAATGTCTACAATCACTGTCACTGCCCTCTCTGTGCATTTGAGTTGCTCCAGAGTTAGGATGTCTACAGACACTGTCACTGCCCTCTCTGTGCATGTGAGGTGCTCCAGAGTTAGGATGTCTACAGACACTGTCACTGCCCTCTCTGTGCATGTGAGGTGCTCCAGAGTTAGGATGTCTACAGATACTGTCACTGTCCGTTCTCTGCATGTGAGGTGCTCCAGAGTTAGGATGTCTACAAACACTGTCCCTGCCCTCTCTGTGCATGTGAGTTGCTCCAGAGTTAGGATGTCTACAAATACTGTCCCTGCCCTGCCTGGATGTCTACAAACACTGTCCCTGCCCTCTCTGTGCATGTGACTTGCTCCAGAGTTAGGATGTCTACAAACACTGTCCCTGCCCTCTCTGTGCATATGACTTGCTCCAGAGTTAGGATGTCTACAAATACTGTCACTGCCCTGGCTGGATGTCTACAGACACGGTCCCTGCCCTCTCTGTGCATGTGACTTGCTCCAGAGGTAGGATGTCTACAAATACTGTCACTGTCCTCTCTGTGCATGTGAGGTGCTCCAGAGTCACTACCCTCTCTGTGCATGTGAGGTGCTCCAGAGTTAGGATGTCTACAAACACTGTCCCTGCCCTCTCTGTGCATGTGAGGTGCTCCAGAGTTAGAATGTCTACAAATACTGTCACTGCCCTCTCTGTGCATGTGAGGTGCTCCAGAGTTAGGATGTCTACAGACACTGTCACTGCCCTCTCTGTGCATGTGAGGTGCTCCAGTGTTAGGATGTCTACAGATACTGTCACTGTCCGTTCTCTGCATGTGAGGTGCTCCAGAGTTAGGATGTCTACAGACACTGGCCCTGCCATGTCTGTGCATGTGAGTTGCTCCAGAGTTAGGATGTCTACAAATACTGTCCCTGACCTGCCTGGATGTCTACAAACACTGTCCCTGCCCTCTCTGTGCATGTGACTTGCTCCAGAGTTAGGATGTCTACAAACACTGTCCCTGCCCTCTCTGTGCATGTGACTTGCTCCAGAGTTAAGATGTCTACAAATACTGTCACTGTCCCCTCTGTGCATGTGAGGTGCTCCAGAGTCACTGCCCTCTCTGGGCATGTGAGGTGCTCCAGAGTTAGGATGTCTACAAACACTGTCACTGCCCTCTCTGTGCATGTGAGGTGCTCCAGAGTTAGGATGTCTACAGACACTGGCCCTGCCATGTCTGTGCATGTGAGTTGCTCCAGAGTTAGGATGTCTACAAATACTGTCCCTGCCCTGCCTGGATGTCTACAAACACTGTCCCTGCCCTCTCTGTGCATGTGACTTGCTCCAGAGTTAGGATGTCTATAAACACTGTCCCTGCCCTCTCTGAGCATGTGACTTGCTCCAGAGTTAGGATGTCTACAAATACTGTCACTGCCGTGCCTGGATGTCTACAAACACTGTCCCTGCCCTCTCTGTGCATGTGACTTGCTCCAGAGGTAGGATGTCTACAAATACTGTCACTGTCCTCTCTGTGCATGTGAGGTGCTCCAGAGTCACTGCCCTCTCTGTGCATGTGAGGTTCTCCAGAGTTAGGATGTCTACAAACACTGTCCCTGCCCTCTCTGTGCATGTGAGGTGCTCCAGAGTTAGGATGTCTACAAATACTGTCACTGCCCTCTCTGTGCATGTGAGCTGCTCCAGAGTCAGGATGTCTACAGACACTGTCACTGCCCTCTCTGTGCATGCGAGGTGCTCCAGAGTTAGGATGTCCTCAGACACTGTCAATGCCCTCTCTGTGCATGCAAGGTGCTCCAGGGTTAGGCTGTCTACAGACACTGTCGCTGCCCTCTCTGTGCTTGTGAGGTGCTCCAGAGTTAGGATGTCTACAAACGCTGTCACTGCCCTATCTGTGCATGCGAGGTGCTCCAGAGTTAGGATTTCTACACATACTGTCACTGCCCTCTCTGTGCATGTGAGTTGCTCCAGAGTTAGGATGTCTACAAATACTGTCACTGTCCTCTCTGTGCATGTGAATTGCTCCACAGTTAGGATGTCTACACATACTGTCAATAACATCTCTCTGCATGTGAGGTGCTCCAGAGTCACTGCCCTCTCTGTGCATTTGCGAGGTACTCCAGAGTTAGGATGTCTACAAACACTGTCGCTGCTCCTCTCTGTGCATGTGAGGTGCTCCAGAGTTACTGCCCTCTCTGTGCATTTGTGAGGTGCTCCAGAGTTAGGATGTCTACAAACACTGTCACTGCCCTCTCTGTGCATGTGAGGTGCTCCAGAGATAGGATGTCTACAAACACTGTCACTGCCCCCTCTGTGCATGTGAGGTGCTCCAGAGTTAGGATGTCTACAAACACTGTCGCTGCCCTCTCTATGCATGTGAGTTGCTCCAGAGTCAGGATGTCTGCAGACACTGTCACTGCCCTCTCTGTGCATGCAAGGTGCTCCAAAGTCAGGATGTCTACAGACAGTGTCCCTGCCCTGTCTGAATGTCTACAATCACTGTCACTGCCCTCTCTGTGCATTTGAGTTGCTCCAGAGTTAGGATGTCTACAGACACTGTCACTGCCCTCTCTGTGCATATGAGGTGCTCCAGAGTTAGGATATCTACAGACACTGTCACTGCCCTCTCTGTGCATCTGAGGTGCTCCAGAGTTAGGATGCCTACAGATACTGTCACTGTCCGTTCTCTGCATGTGAGGTGCTCCAGAGTTAGGATGTCTACAGACACTGGCCCTGCCATGTCTGTGCATGTGAGCTGCTCCAGAGTTAGGATGTCTACAAATACTGTCCCTGCCCTGCCTGGATGTCTACAAACACTGTCCCTGCCCTCTCTGTGCATGTGACTTGCTCCAGAGTTAGGATGTCTACAAACACTGTCCCTGCCACTCTCTGTGCATGTGACTTGCTCCAGAGTTAGGATGTCTACAAATACTGTCACTGCCCTCGCTGGATGTCTACAAACACGGTCCCTGCCCTCTCTGTGCATGTGACTTTCTCCAGAGGTAGGATGTCTACAAATACTGTCACTGTCCTCTCTGTGCATGTGAGGTGCTCCAGAGTCACTGCCCTCTCTGTGCATGTGAGGTGCTCCAGAGTTAGGATGTCTACAAACACTGTCCCTGCCCTCTCTGTGCATGTGAGGTGCTCCAGAGTTAGGATGTCTACAAATACTGTCACTGCCCTCTCTGTGCATGTGAGGTGCTCCAGAGTTAGGATGTCTACAGACACTGTCACTGCCCTCTCTCTGCATGTGAGGTGCTCCAGTGTTAGGATGTCTACAGATACTGTCACTGTCCGTTCTCTGCATGTGAGGTGCTCCAGAGTTAGGATGTCTACAGACACTGGCCCTGCCATGTCTGTGCATGTGACTTGCTCCAGAGTTAGGATGTCTACAAATACTGTCACTGCCCTGTCTTGATGTCTACAAACACTGTCCCTGCCCTCTCTGTGCATGTGACTTGCTCCAGAGTTAGGATGACTACAAATACTGTCACTGTCCTCTCTGTGCATGTGAGGTGCTCCAGAGTCACTGCCCTCTCTGTGCATGTGAGGTGCTCCAGAGTTAGGATGTCTACAGACACTGTCACTGCCCTCTCTGTGCATGTGAGGTGCTCCAGTGTTAGGATGTCTACAGATACTGTCACTGTCCGTTCTCTGCATGTGAGGTGCTCCAGAGTTAGGATGTCTACAGACACTGGCCCTGCCATGTCTGTGCATGTGAGTTGCTCCAGAGTTAGGATGTCTACAAATACTGTCCCTGCCCTGCCTGGATGTCTACAAACACTGTCCCTGCCCTCTCTGTGCATGTGACTTGCTCCAGAGTTAGGATGTCTACAAACACTGTCCCTGCCCTCTCTGTGCATGTGACTTGCTCCAGAGTTAGGATGACTACAAATACTGTCACTGCCCTCTCCGTGCATGTGAGGTGCTCCAGAGTTAGGATGTCTACAAACACTGTCACTGCCCTCTCTGTGCATGTGAGGTGCTCCAGAGTTAGGATGTCTACAAACACTGTTGCTGCCCTCTCTGTGCATGTGAGCTGCTCCAGAGTCAGGATGTCTACAGACACTGTCCCTGCCCTGTCTGAATGTCTACAATCACCGTCACTGCCCTCTCTGTGCATTTGAGTAGCTCCAGAGTTAGGATGTCTACAGACACTGTCACTGCCCTCTCTGTGCATGTGAGGTGCTCCAGTGTTAGGATGTGTACAGATACTGTCACTGTCCGTTCTCTGCATGTGAGGTGCTCCAGAGTTAGGATGTCTAAAGACACTGACCCTGCCATGTCTGTGCATGTGAGGTGCTCCAGAGTTAGGATGTCTACAAACACTGTCAGTGCCCTGTCTGGATGTCTACAAACACTGTCCCTGCCCTCTCTGTGCATGTGAGGTGCTCCAGAGTGAGGATGTCTACAGACTCTGTCACTGCCCTCTCTGTGCATTTGAGTTGCTCCAGAGTTAGGATGTCTACAGACACTGTCACTGCCCTCTCTGTGCATGTGAGGTGCTCCAGAGTTAGGATGTCTACAGACACTGTCACTGCCCTCTCTGTGCATGTGAGGTGCTCCAGAGTTAGGATGTCTACAGATACTGTCACTGTCCGTTCTCTGCATGTGAGGTGCTCCAGAGTTAGGATGTCTACAGACAGTGGCCCTGCCATGTCTGTGCATGTGAGTTGCTCCAGAGTTAGGATGTCTACAAATACTGTCCCTGCCCTGCCTGGATGTCTACAAACACTGTCCCTGCCCTCTCTGTGCATGTGACTTGCTCCAGAGTTAGGATGTCTACAAACACTGTCCCTGCCCTCTCTGTGCATGTGACTTGCTCCAGAGTTAGGATGTCTACAAATACTGTCACTGCCCTGGCTGGATGTCTACAGACACGGTCCCTGCCCTCTCTGTGCATGTGACTTGCTCCAGAGGTAGGATGTCTACAAATACTGTCACTGTCCTCTCTGTGCATGTGAGGTGCTCCAGAGTCACTACCCACTCTGTGCATGTGAGGTGCTCCAGAGTTAGGATGTCTACAAACACTGTCCCTGCCTTCTCTGTGCATGTGAGGTGCTCCAGAGTTAGAATGTCTACAAATACTGTCACTGCCCTCTCTGTGCATGTGAGGTGCTCCAGAGTTAGGATGTCTACAGACACTGTCACTGCCCTCTCTGTGCATGTGAGGTGCTCCAGTGTTAGGATGTCTACAGATACTGTCACTGTCCGTTCTCTGCATGTGAGGTGCTCCAGAGTTAGGATGTCTACAGACACTGGCCCTGCCATGTCTGTGCATGTGAGTTACTCCAGAGTTAGGATGTCTACAAATACTGTCCCTGACCTGCCTGGATGTCTACAAACACTGTCCCTGCCCTCTCTGTGCATGTGACTTGCTCCAGAGTTAGGATGTCTACAAACACTGTCCCTGCCCTCTCTGTGCATGTGACTTGCTCCAGAGTTAAGATGTCTACAAATACTGTCACTGTCCCCTCTGTGCATGTGAGGTGCTCCAGAGTCACTGCCCTCTCTGGGCATGTGAGGTGCTCCAGAGTTAGGATGTCTACAAACACTGTCACTGCCGTCTCTGTGCATGTGAGGTGCTCCAGAGTTAGGATGTCTACAGACACTGGCCCTGCCATGTCTGTGCATGTGAGTTGCTCCGGAGTTAGGATGTCTACAAATACTGTCCCTGCCCTGCCTGGATGTCTACAAACACTGTCCCTGCCCTCTCTGTGCATATGACTTGCTCCAGAGTTAGGATGTCTATAAACACTGTCCCTGCCCTCTCTGAGCATGTGACTTGCTCCAGAGTTAGGATGTCTACAAATACTGTCACTGCCGTGCCTGGATGTCTACAAACACTGTCCCTGCCCTCTCTGTGCATGTGACTTGCTCCAGAGGTAGGATGTCTACAAATACTGTCACTGTCCTCTCTGTGCATGTGAGGTGCTCCAGAGTCACTGCCCTCTCTGTGCATGTGAGGTTCTCCAGAGTTAGGATGTCTACAAACACTGTCCCTGCCCTCTCTGTGCATGTGAGGTGCTCCAGAGTTAGGATGTCTACAAATACTGTCACTGCCCTCTCTGTGCATGTGAGCTGCTCCAGAGTCAGGATGTCTACAGACACTGTCACTGCCCTCTCTGTGCATGCGAGGTGCTCCAGAGTTAGGATGTCTACAGACACTGTCGATGCCCTCTCTGTGCATGCAAGGTGCTCCAGGGTTAGGCTGTCTACAGACACTGTCGCTGCCCTCTCTGTGCTTGTGAGGTGCTCCAGAGTTAGGATGTCTACAAACACTGTCACTGCCCTATCTGTGCATGCGAGGTGCTCCAGAGTTAGGATTTCTACACATACTGTCACTGCCCTCTCTGTGCATGTGAGTTGCTCCAGAGTTAGGATGTCTACAAATACTGTCACTGTCCTCTCTGTGCATGTGAATTGCTCCACAGTTAGGATGTCTACACATACTGTCAATAACATCTCTCTGCATGTGAGGTGCTCCAGAGTCACTGCCCTCTCTGTGCATTTGCGAGGTACTCCAGAGTTAGGATGTCTACAAACACTGTCGCTGCTCCTCTCTGTGCATGTGAGGTGCTCCAGAGTTACTGCCCTCTCTGTGCATTTGTGAGGTGCTCCAGAGTTAGGATGTCTACAAACACTGTCACTGCCCTCTCTGTGCATGTGAGGTGCTCCAGAGATAGGATGTCTACAAACACTGTCACTGCCCCCTCTGTGCATGTGAGGTGCTCCAGAGTTAGGATGTCTACAAACACTGTCGCTGCCCTCTCTATGCATGTGAGTTGCTCCAGAGTCAGGATGTCTGCAGACACTGTCACTGCCCTCTCTGTGCATGCAAGGTGCTCCAAAGTCAGGATGTCTACAGACAGTGTCCCTGCCCTGTCTGAATGTCTACAATCACTGTCACTGCCCTCTCTGTGCATTTGAGTTGCTCCAGAGTTAGGATGTCTACAGACACTGTCACTGCCCTCTCTGTGCATGTGAGGTGCTCCAGAGTTAGGATGTCTACAGACACTGTCACTGCCCTCTCTGTGCATGTGAGGTGCTCCAGAGTTAGGATGTCTACAGATACTGTCACTGTCCGTTCTCTGCATGTGAGGTGCTCCAGAGTTAGGATGTCTACAGACAGTGGCCCTGCCATGTCTGTGCATGTGAGTTGCTCCAGAGTTAGGATGTCTACAAATACTGTCCCTGCCCTGCCTGGATGTCTACAAACACTGTCCCTGCCCTCTCTGTGCATGTGACTTGCTCCAGAGTTAGGATGTCTACAAACACTGTCCCTGCCCTCTCTGTGCATGTGACTTGCTCCAGAGTTAGGATGTCTACAAATACTGTCACTGCCCTGGCTGGATGTCTACAGACACGGTCCCTGCCCTCTCTGTGCATGTGACTTGCTCCAGAGGTAGGATGTCTACAAATACTGTCACTGTCCTCTCTGTGCATGTGAGGTGCTCCAGAGTCACTACCCTCTCTGTGCATGTGAGGTGCTCCAGAGTTAGGATGTCTACAAACACTGTCCCTGCCTTCTCTGTGCATGTGAGGTGCTCCAGAGTTAGAATGTCTACAAATACTGTCACTGCCCTCTCTGTGCATGTGAGGTGCTCCAGAGTTAGGATGTCTACAGACACTGTCACTGCCCTCTCTGTGCATGTGAGGTGCTCCAGTGTTAGGATGTCTACAGATACTGTCACTGTCGGTTCTCTGCATGTGAGGTGCTCCAGAGTTAGGATGTCTACAGACACTGGCCCTGCCATGTCTGTGCATGTGAGTTGCTCCAGAGTTAGGATGTCTACAAATACTGTCCCTGACCTGCCTGGATGTCTACAAACACTGTCCCTGCCCTCTCTGTGCATGTGACTTGCTCCAGAGTTAGGATGTCTACAAACACAGTCCCTGCCCTCTCCGTGCATGTGACTTGCTCCAGAGTTAAGATGTCTACAAATACTGTCACTGTCCCCTCTGTGCATGTGAGGTGCTCCAGAGTCACTGCCCTCTCTGGGCATGTGAGGTGCTCCAGAGTTAGGATGTCTACAAACACTGTCACTGCCCTCTCTGTGCATGTGAGGTGCTCCAGAGTTAGGATGTCTACAGACACTGGCCCTGCCATGTCTGTGCATGTGAGTTGCTCCGGAGTTAGGATGTCTACAAATACTGTCCCTGCCCTGCCTGGATGTCTACAAACACTGTCCCTGCCCTCTCTGTGCATGTGACTTGCTCCAGAGTTAGGATGTCTATAAACACTGTCCCTGCCCTCTCTGAGCATGTGACTTGCTCCAGAGTTAGGATGTCTTCAAATACTGTCACTGCCGTGCCTGGATGTCTACAAACACTGTCCCTGCCCTCTCTGTGCATGTGACTTGCTCCAGAGGTAGGATGTCTACAAATACTGTCACTGTCCTCTCTATGCATGTGAGGTGCTCCAGAGTCACTGCCCTCTCTGTGCATGTGAGGTTCTCCAGAGTTAGGATGTCTACAAACACTGTCCCTGCCCTCTCTGTGCATGTGAGGTGCTCCAGAGTTAGGATGTCTACAAATACTGTCACTGCCCTCTCTGTGCATGTGAGCTGCTCCAGAGTCAGGATGTCTACAGACACTGTCACTGCCCTCTCTGTGCATGCGAGGTGCTCCAGAGTTAGGATGTCTACAGACACTGTCGATGCCCTCTCTGTGCATGCAAGGTGCTCCAGGGTTAGGCTGTCTACAGACACTGTCGCTGCCCTCTCTGTGCTTGTGAGGTGCTCCAGAGTTAGGATGTCTACAAACGCTGTCACTGCCCTATCTGTGCATGCGAGGTGCTCCAGAGTTAGGATTTCTACACATACTGTCACTGCCCTCTCTGTGCATGTGAGTTGCTCCAGAGTTAGGATGTCTACAAATACTGTCACTGTCCTCTCTGTGCATGTGAATTGCTCCACAGTTAGGATGTCTACACATACTGTCAATAACATCTCTCTGCATGTGAGGTGCTCCAGAGTCACTGCCCTCTCTGTGCATTTGCGAGGTACTCCAGAGTTAGGATGTCTACAAACACTGTCGCTGCTCCTCTCTGTGCATGTGAGGTGCTCCAGAGTTACTGCCCTCTCTGTGCATTTGTGAGGTGCTCCAGAGTTAGGATGTCTACAAACACTGTCACTGCCCTCTCTGTGCATGTGAGGTGCTCCAGAGATAGGATGTCTACAAACACTGTCACTGCCCCCTCTGTGCATGTGAGGTGCTCCAGAGTTAGGATGTCTACAAACACTGTCGCTGCCCTCTCTATGCATGTGAGTTGCTCCAGAGTCAGGATGTCTGCAGACACTGTCACTGCCCTCTCTGTGCATGCAAGGTGCTCCAAAGTCAGGATGTCTACAGACAGTGTCCCTGCCCTGTCTGAATGTCTACAATCACTGTCACTGCCCTCTCTGTGCATTTGAGTTGCTCCAGAGTTAGGATGTCTACAGACACTGTCACTGCCCTCTCTGTGCATATGAGGTGCTCCAGAGTTAGGATATCTACAGACACTGTCACTGCCCTCTCTGTGCATCTGAGGTGCTCCAGAGTTAGGATGTCTACAGATACTGTCACTGTCCGTTCTCTGCATGTGAGGTGCTCCGGAGTTAGGATGTCTACAGACACTGGCCCTGCCATGTCTGTGCATGTGAGTTGCTCCAGAGTTAGGATGTCTACAAATACTGTCCCTGCCCTGCCTGGATGTCTACAAACACTGTCCCTGCCCTCTCTGTGCATGTGACTTGCTCCAGAGTTAGGATGTATACAAACACTGTCCCTGCCATTCTCTGTGCATGTGACTTGCTCCAGAGTTAGGATGTCTACAAATACTGTCACTGCCCTCGCTGGATGTCTACAAACACGGTCCCTGCCCTCTCTGTGCATGTGACTTTCTCCAGAGGTAGGATGTCTACAAATACTGTCACTGTCCTCTCTGTGCATGTGAGGTGCTCCAGAGTCACTGCCCTCTCTGTGCATGTGAGGTGCTCCAGAGTTAGGATGTCTACAAACACTGTCCCTGCCCTCTCTGTGCATGTGAGGTGCTCCAGAGTTAGGATGTCTACAAATACTGTCACTGCCCTCTCTGTGCATGTGAGGTGCTCCAGAGTTAGGATGTCTACAGACACTGTCACTGCCCTCTCTCTGCATGTGAGGTGCTCCAGTGTTAGGATGTCTACAGATACTGTCACTGTCCGTTCTCTGCATGTGAGGTGCTCCAGAGTTAGGATGTCTACAGACACTGGCCCTGCCATGTCTGTGCATGTGACTTGCTCCAGAGTTAGGATGTCTACAAATACTGTCACTGCCCTGTCTTGATGTCTACAAACACTGTCCCTGCCCTCTCTGTGCATGTGACTTGCTCCAGAGTTAGGATGACTACAAATACTGTCACTGTCCTCTCTGTGCATGTGAGGTGCTCCAGAGTCACTGCCCTCTCTGTGCATGTGAGGTGCTCCAGAGTTAGGATGTCTACAGACACTGTCACTGCCCTCTCTGTGCATATGAGGTGCTCCAGTGTTAGGATGTCTACAGATACTGTCACTGTCCGTTCTCTGCATGTGAGGTGCTCCAGAGTTAGGATGTCTACAGACACTGGCCCTGCCATGTCTGTGCATGTGAGTTGCTCCAGAGTTAGGATGTCTACAAATACTGTCCCTGCCCTGCCTGGATGTCTACAGACACTGTCCCTGCCCTCTCTGTGCATGTGACTTGCTCCAGAGTTAGGATGTCTACAAACACTGTCCCTGCCCTCTCTGTGCATGTGACTTGCTCCAGAGTTAGGATGACTACAAATACTGTCACTGCCCTCTCCGTGCATGTGAGGTGCTCCAGAGTTAGGATGTCTACAAACACTGTCACTGCCCTCTCTGTGCATGTGAGGTGCTCCAGAGTTAGGATGTCTACAAACACTGTTGCTGCCCTCTCTGTGCATGTGAGGTGCTCCAGAGTCAGGATGTCTACAGACACTGTCCCTGCCCTGTCTGAATGTCTACAATCACCGTCACTGCCCTCTCTGTGCATTTGAGTAGCTCCAGAGTTAGGATGTCTACAGACACTGTCACTGCCCTCTCTGTGCATGTGAGGTGCTCCAGTGTTAGGATGTGTACAGATACTGTCACTGTCCGTTCTCTGCATGTGAGGTGCTCCAGAGTTAGGATGTCTAAAGACACTGACCCTGCCATGTCTGTGCATGTGAGTTGCTTCAGAGTAAGGATGTCTACAAATACTGTCCCTGTCCTGTCTGGATGTCTACAAACACTGTCCCTGCCCTCTCTGTGCATGTGAGGTGCTCCAGAGTGAGGATGTCTACAGACGCTATCACTGTCCTCTCTGTGCATGTGACGTGCTCCAGAGTTAGGATGTCTACAAACACTGTCAGTGCCCTCTCTGTGCATGTGAGGTGCCCTCTCTGTGCATGTGAGGTGCTCCAGAGTTAGGATGTCTAGAAACACTGTCACTGCCCTCTCTGTGCATGCGAGGTGCTCCAGAGTTAGGATGTCTACAAACGCTGTCACTGCCCTATCTGTGCATTCGAGGTGCTCCAGAGTTAGGATTTCTACACATACTGTCACTGCCCTCTCTGTGCATGTGAGGTGCTCCAGAGTTCGGATGTCTACAAACACAGTCACTGCCCTCTCTGTGCATGTGAGGTGCTCCAGAGTTAGGATGTCTACAAACACTTTCACTGCCCTCTCTGTGCATGTGAGGTGCTCCAGAGTTAGGATGTCTACAAACACTGTCACTACCCTCTCTATGCATGTGAGTTGCTCCAGAGTCAGGATGTCTGCAGACACTGTCACTGCCCTCTCTGTGCATGCAAGGTGCTCCAGAGGCAGGATGTGTATAGACAATGTCCCTACCCTGTCTGAATGTCTACAATCACTGTCACTGCCCTCTCTGTGCATTTGAGATTCTCCAGAGTTAGGATGTCTACAGACTCTGTCACTGCCCTCTCTGTGCATGTGAGTTGCTCCAGAGTTAGGATGTCAACAAATACTGTCCCTGCCCTGTCTGGATGTCTACAAACACTGTCCCTGCCCTCTCTGTGCATGTGAGGTGCTCCAGAGTGAGGATGTCTACAGACTCTGTCACTGCCCTCTCTGTGCATTTGAGTTTCTCCAGAGTTAGGATGTCTACAGACTCTGTCACTGCCTTCTCTGTGCATGTGAGGTGCTCCAGAGTTAGGATGTCTACAAAAACTGTTGCTGCCCTCTCTGTGCATTTGCGAGGTACTCCAGAGTTAGGATGTCTACAAACACTGTCGCTGCTCCTCTCTGTGCATGTGAGGTGCTCCAGAGTTACTGCCCTCTCTGTGCATTTGTGAGGTGCTCCAGAGTTAGGATGTCTACAAACACTGTCACTGCCCTCTCTGTGCATGTGAGGTGCTCCAGAGATAGGATGTCTACAAACACTGTCACTGCCCCCTCTGTGCATGTGAGGTGCTCCAGAGTTAGGATGTCTACAAACACTGTCGCTGCCCTCTCTATGCATGTGAGTTGCTCCAGAGTCAGGATGTCTGCAGACACTGTCACTGCCCTCTCTGTGCATGCAAGGTGCTCCAAAGTCAGGATGTCTACAGACAGTGTCCCTGCTCTGTCTGAATGTCTACAATCACTGTCACTGCCCTCTCTGTGCATTTGAGTTGCTCCAGAGTTAGGATGTCTACAGACACTGTCACTGCCCTCTCTGTGCATGTGAGGTGCTCCAGAGTTAGAATGTCTACAGACACTGTCACTGCCCTCTCTGTGCATGTGAGGTGCTCCAGAGTTAGGATGTCTACAGATACTGTCACTGTCCGTTCTCTGCATGTGAGGTGCTCCAGAGTTAGGATGTCTACAGACAGTGGCCCTGCCATGTCTGTGCATGTGAGTTGCTCCAGAGTTAGGATGTCTACAAATACTGTCCCTGCCCTGCCTGGATGTCTACAAACACTGTCCCTGCCCTCTCTGTGCATGTGACTTGCTCCAGAGTTAGGATGTCTACAAACACTGTCCCTGCCCTCTCTGTGCATGTGACTTGCTCCAGAGTTAGGATGTCTACAAATACTGTCACTGCCCTGGCTGGATGTCTACAGACACGGTCCCTGCCCTCTCTGTGCATGTGACTTGCTCCAGAGGTAGGATGTCTACAAATACTGTCACTGTCCTCTCTGTGCATGTTAGGTGCTCCAGAGTCACTACCCTCTCTGTGCATGTGAGGTGCTCCAGAGTTAGGATGTCTACAAACACTGTCCCTGCCTTCTCTGTGCATGTGAGGTGCTCCAGAGTTAGAATGTCTACAAATACTGTCACTGCCCTCTCTGTGCATGTGAGGTGCTCCAGAGTTAGGATGTCTACAGACACTGTCACTGCCCTCTCTGTGCATGTGAGGTGCTCCAGTGTTAGGATGTCTACAGATACTGTCACTGTCCGTTCTCTGCATGTGAGGTGCTCCAGAGTTAGGATGTCTACAGACACTGGCCCTGCCATGTCTGTGCATGTGAGTTGCTCCAGAGTTAGTATGTCTACAAATACTGTCCCTGACCTGCCTGGATGTCTACAAACACTGTCCCTGCCCTCTCTGTGCATGTGACTTGCTCCAGAGTTAGGATGTCTACAAACACAGTCCCTGCCCTCTCTGTGCATGTGACTTGCTCCAGAGTTAAGATGTCTACAAATACTGTCACTGTCCCCTCTGTGCATGTGAGGTGCTCCAGAGTCACTGCCCTCTCTGGGCATGTGAGGTGCTCCAGAGTTAGGATGTCTACAAACACTGTCACTGCCCTCTCTGTGCATGTGAGGTGCTCCAGAGTTAGGATGTCTACAGACACTGGCCCTGCCATGTTTGTGCATGTGAGTTGCTCCGGAGTTAGGATGTCTACAAATACTGTCCCTGCCCTGCCTGGATGTCTACAAACACTGTCCCTGCCCTCTCTGTGCATGTGACTTGCTCCAGAGTTAGGATGTCTATAAACACTGTCCCTGCCCTCTCTGAGCATTTGACTTGCTCCAGAGTTAGGATGTCTACAAATACTGTCACTGCCGTGCCTGGATGTCTACAAACACTGTCCCTGCCCTCTCTGTGCATGTGACTTGCTCCAGAGGTAGGATGTCTACAAATACTGTCACTGTCCTCTCTGTGCATGTGAGGTGCTCCAGAGTCACTGCCCTCTCTGTGCATGTGAGGTTCTCCAGAGTTAGGATGTCTACAAACACTGTCCCTGCCCTCTCTGTGCATGTGAGGTGCTCCAGAGTTAGGATGTCTACAAATACTGTCACTGCCCTCTCTGTGCATGCGAGGTGCTCCAGAGTTAGGATGTCTACAGACACTGTCGATGCCCTCTCTGTGCATGCAAGGTGCTCCAGGGTTAGGCTGTCTACAGACACTGTCGCTGCCCTCTCTGTGCTTGTGAGGTGCTCCAGAGTTAGGATGTCTACAAACGCTGTCACTGCCCTATCTGTGCATGCGAGGTGCTCCAGAGTTAGGATTTCTACACATACTGGCTCTGCCCTCTCTGTGCATGTGAGTTGCTCCAGAGTTAGGATGTCTACAAATACTGTCACTGTCCTCTCTGTGCATGTGAATTGCTCCACAGTTAGGATGTCTACACATACTGTCAATAACATCTCTCTGCATGTGAGGTGCTCCAGAGTCACTGCCCTCTCTGTGCATTTGCGAGGTACTCCAGAGTTAGGATGTCTACAAACACTGTCGCTGCTCCTCTCTGTGCATGTGAGGTGCTCCAGAGTTACTGCCCTCTCTGTGCATTTGTGAGGTGCTCCAGAGTTAGGATGTCTACAAACACTGTCACTGCCCTCTCTGTGCATGTGAGGTGCTCCAGAGATGGGATGTCTACAAACACTGTCACTGCCCCCTCTGTGCATGTGAGGTGCTCCAGAGTTAGGATGTCTACAAACACTGTCGCTGCCCTCTCTATGCATGTGAGTTGCTCCAGAGTCAGGATGTCTGCAGACACTGTCACTGCCCTCTCTCTGCATGCAAGGTGCTCCAAAGTCAGGATGTCTACAGACAGTGTCCCTGCCCTGTCTGAATGTCTACAATCACTGTCACTGCCCTCTCTGTGCATTTGAGTTGCTCCAGAGTTAGGATGTCTACAGACACTGTCACTGCCCTCTCTGTGCATATGAGGTGCTCCAGAGTTAGGATATCTACAGACACTGTCACTGCCCTCTCTGTGCATCTGAGGTGCTCCAGAGTTAGGATGTCTACAGATACTGTCACTATCCGTTCTCTGCATGTGAGGTGCTCCAGAGTTAGGATGTCTACAGACACTGGCCCTGCCATGTCTGTGCATGTGAGTTGCTCCAGAGTTAGGATGTCTACAAATACTGTCCCTGCCCTGCCTGGATGTCTACAAACACTGTCCCTGCTCTCTCTGTGCATGTGACTTGCTCCAGAGTTAGGATGTCTACAAACACTGTCCCTGCCACTCTCTGTGCATGTGACTTGCTCCAGAGTTAGGATGTCTACAAATACTGTCACTGCCCTCGCTGGATGTCTACAAACACGGTCCCTGCCCTCTCTGTGCATGTGACTTTCTCCAGAGGTAGGATGTCTACAAATACTGTCACTGTCCTCTCTGTGCATGTGAGGTGCTCCAGAGTCACTGCCCTCTCTGTGCATGTGAGGTGCTCCAGAGTTAGGATGTCTACAAACACTGTCCCTGCCCTCTCTGTGCATGTGAGGTGCTCCAGAGTTAGGATGTCTACAAATACTGTCACTGCCCTCTCTGTGCATGTGAGGTGCTCCAGAGTTAGGATGTCTACAGACACTGTCACTGCCCTCTCTCTGCATGTGAGGTGCTCCAGTGTTAGGATGTCTACAGATACTGTCACTGTCCGTTCTCTGCATGTGAGGTGCTCCAGAGTTAGGATGTCTACAGACACTGGCCCTGCCATGTCTGTGCATGTGACTTGCTCCAGAGTTAGGATGTCTACAAATACTGTCACTGCCCTGTCTTGATGTCTACAAACACTGTCCCTGCCCTCTCTGTGCATGTGACTTGCTCCAGAGTTAGGATGACTACAAATACTGTCACTGTCCTCTCTGTGCATGTGAGGTGCTCCAGAGTCACTGCCCTCTCTGTGCATGTGAGGTGCTCCAGAGTTAGGATGTCTACAGACACTGTCACTGCCCTCTCTGTGCATATGAGGTGCTCCAGTGTTAGGATGTCTACAGATACTGTCACTGTCCGATCTCTGCATGTGAGGTGCTCCAGAGTTAGGATGTCTACAGACACTGGCCCTGCCATGTCTGTGCATGTGAGTTGCTCCAGAGTTAGGATGTCTACAAATACTGTCCCTGCCCTGCCTGGATGTCTACAAACACTGTCCCTGCCCTCTCTGTGCATGTGACTTGCTCCAGAGTTAGGATGTCTACAAACACTGTCCCTGCCCTCTCTGTGCATGTGACTTGCTCCAGAGTTAGGATGACTACAAATACTGTCACTGCCCTCTCCGTGCATGTGAGGTGCTCCAGAGTTAGGATGTCTACAAACACTGTCACTGCCCTCTCTGTGCATGTGAGGTGCTCCAGAGTTAGGATGTCTACAAACACTGTTGCTGCCCTCTCTGTGCATGTGAGGTGCTCCAGAGTCAGGATGTCTACAGACACTGTCCCTGCCCTGTCTGAATGTCTACAATCACCGTCACTGCCCTCTCTGTGCATTTGAGTAGCTCCAGAGTTAGGATGTCTACAGACACTGTCACTGCCCTCTCTGTGCATGTGAGGTGCTCCAGTGTTAGGATGTGTACAGATACTGTCACTGTCCGTTCTCTGCATGTGAGGTGCTCCAGAGTTAGGATGTCTAAAGACACTGACCCTGCCATGTCTGTGCATGTGAGTTGCTTCAGAGTTAGGATGTCTACAAATACTGTCCCTGTCCTGTCTGGATGTCTACAAACACTGTCCCTGCCCTCTCTGTGCATGTGAGGTGCTCCAGAGTGAGGATGTCTACAGACGCTATCACTGTCCTCTCTGTGCATGTGAGGTGCTCCAGAGTTAGGATGTCTACAAACACTGTCAGTGCCCTCTCTGTGCATGTGAGGTGCCCTCTCTGTGCATGTGAGGTGCTCCAGAGTTAGGATGTCTAGAAACACTGTCACTGCCCTCTCTGTGCATGCGAGGTGCTCCAGAGTTAGGATGTCTACAAACGCTGTCACTGCCCTCTCTGTGCATGTGAGGTGCTCCAGAGTTCGGATGTCTACAAACACAGTCACTGCCCTCTCTGTGCATGTGAGGTGCTCCATAGTTAGGATGTCTACAAACACTTTCACTGCCCTCTCTGTGCATGTGAGGTGCTCCAGAGTTAGGATGTCTACAAACACTGTCACTACCCTCTCTATGCATGTGAGTTGCTCCAGAGTCAGGATGTCTGCAGACACTGTCACTGCCCTCTCTGTGCATGCAAGGTGCTCCAGAGGCAGGATGTGTATAGACAATGTCCCTACCCTGTCTGAATGTCTACAATCACTGTCACTGCCCTCTCTGTGCATTTGAGATTCTCCAGAGTTAGGATGTCTACAGACTCTGTCACTGCCCTCTCTGTGCATGTGAGTTGCTCCAGAGTTAGGATGTCAACAAATACTGTCCCTGCCCTGTCTGGATGTCTACAAACACTGTCCCTGCCCTCTCTGTGCATGTGAGGTGCTCCAGAGTGAGGATGTCTACAGACTCTGTCACTGCCCTCTCTGTGCATTTGAGTTTCTCCAGAGTTAGGATGTCTACAGACTCTGTCACTGCCTTCTCTGTGCATGTGAGGTGCTCCAGAGTTAGGATGTCTACAAAAACTGTTGCTGCCCTCTCTGTGCATGTGAGGTGCTCCAGAGTTAGGATGTCTACAAACACTGTCACTGCCCTCTCTGTGCATGTGAGGTACCCTCTCTGTGCATGTGAGGTGCTCCAGTGTTAGGATGTCTACAAACACTGTCACTGCCCTCTCTGTGCATGCGAGGTGCTCCAGAGTTATGATGTCTAAAGACACTGTCGATGCCCTCTCTGTGCATGCGAGGTGTTCCAGAGTCAGGATGTCTGCAGACACTGTCACTGCCCTCTCTGTGCATGCAAGGTGCTCCAAAGTCAGGATGTCTACAGACAGTGTCTCTGCCCTGTCTGAATGTCTACAATCACTGTCACTGCCCTCTCTGTGCATTTGAGTTGCTCCAGAGTTAGGATGTCTACAGACACTGCCACTGCCCTCTCTGTGCATATGAGGTGCTCCAGAGTTAGGATATCTACAGACACTGTCACTGCCCTCTCTGTGCATCTGAGGTGCTCCAGAGTTAGGATGTCTACAGATACTGTCACTGTCCGTTCTCTGCATGTGAGGTGCTCCAGAGTTAGGATGTCTACAGACACTGACCCTGCCATGTCTGTGCATGTGAGTTGCTCCAGAGTTAGGATGTCTACAAATACTGTCCCTGCCCTGTCTGGATGTCTACAAACACTGTCCCTGCCCTCTCTGGGCATGTGAGGTGCTCCAGAGTGAGGATGTCTACAGACGCTATGACTGTCCTCTCTGTGCATGTGAGGTGCTCCAGAGTTAGGATGTCTAGAAACACTGTTGCTGCCCTCTCTGTGCATGTGAGGTGCTCAAGAGTTAGGATGTCTACAAACACTGTCACTGCCCTCTCTGTGCATGTGAGGTGCCCTCTCTGTGCATGTGAGGTGCTCCAGAGTTAGGATGTCTACAAACGCTGTCACTGGCCTATCTGTGCATGCGAGGTGCTCCAGAGTTAGGATTTCTACACATACTGTCACTGCCCTCTCTGTGCATGTGAGTTGCTCCAGAGTTAGGATGTCTACAAATACTGTCACTGTCCTCTCTGTGCATGTGAATTGCTCCACAGTTAGGATGTCTACACATACTGTCAATGTCATCTCTGTACTTGTGAGGTGCTCCAGAGTCACTGCCCTCTCTGTGCATTTGCGAGGTACTCCAGAGTTAGGATGTCTACAAACACTGTCGCTGCTCCTCTCTGTGCATGTGAGGTGCTCCAGAGTTAGGATGTCTACAAACACTGTCACTGCCCTCTCTGTGCATGTGAGGTGCTCCAGAGTTAGGATGTCTACAAACACTGTCACTGCCCTCTCTGTGCATGTGAGGTGCCCCAGAGTTAGGATGTCTACAAACACTGTCGCTGCCCTCTCTATGCATGTGAGTTGCTCCAGAGTCAGGATGTCTGCAGACACTGTCACTGTCCTCTCTGTGCATGCAAGGTGCTCCAGAGTCAGGATGTCTACAGACAGTGTCTCTGCCCTGTCTGAATGTCTACAATCACTGTCACTGCCCTCTCTGTGCATTTGAGTTGCTCCAGAGTTAGGATGTCTACAGACACTGTGTTGGAAAGGCGTTTGCCGGAGAGGGGTTCGAGACACGTCTTGCCCACCCCTTTGACCCACCTCTCCTAAGTAGGCCGAACCAGCCGCGCACACCCTGAGCTTACACTACGAACAGAGGGACACCACACGTGTTTCTTCGTAAGACGATAGGTTCTTTTATCGAAGGGTTCAAGGGATCTTTATGATCCAAGTTGCAAGTAGTACATCAGTGCCACAAGAGACTACAAATCGGTGGTAGGGGAATGGGGGTAGCGGGACAGTCTTTGAATATAGTGTCTCTGCAAAGTACCCTGCGGACAGCTCACAATCCTCGAGCTGGAGGGTGTTGTTACTCTTGGCGATCTCTTGCCTATCTTCCTTGAGGGGAGAGCCGCGAGTCACTCAGCAGGCACAGGTAGTTCAGAGTTCGGGAGCCGCGACCTCGTCAGCAGGGCTCAGGTGGTGCAATGGTCGGGGGCCGTAAGTCACTCAGCAGGCACAGGTGGTTCGGAGTTCGGGAGCCGCGACCGCGTCAGCAGGGCTCAGATGGTTCAACGGTTGGAGGCCGCGAGTCACTCAGCAGGCCTATGTGGTTCGGTGTACGGGAGCCGCGACAGCGTCAGCAGGACTCCGATCGTTCCAGGTCTTCTCTCCTTTCGTCCCTCCGGCACCCCTTATTATACTCCCCATGCCCTTTGAAGTCCGGAGTCCTCACAGAGAGGGGTCTTGGTGACTGAGGGGGTTCGGCGGGATTTCCTGCCGCTCGCTCCTTTGGTCTTTTCAGGTGGGTCTGGGAGGGACCCCAGACGCTCGGCAGGCGAGGCGTCTGCGCCACAGGGGCCTGGTGGCCGATCGAGCCCTCCCGGGGGAAGGCGATCCGAGGTGTGACTGGGCTGGCGCCTCTCGGTCTGGCTCGGGGGGTTCCCGCTCCCTTGGTCAGACATGCGTGGTAGGGTGTCGAGTCTGGCGGGGGCTCTGGCCGGCCCTCGGGTCTGCGTGGCTGGGGCGGCCGGAGTCGGAGATGCCGTGTCTTGGGGGTGGTTGCAGGTTGGCTGGATGATCGGGAGGGCCTACGCCGTGAGGCCGGTCTCACACGCGTCCCCCCCAGCTGAAAGGCGTGGAGAACTACCCATCCACTGGGGGGTTCTCCTCGCTGAAGCGGAAGAATCGGGACAGGCCGTCGTCGTTGGCATGATCCGTTCCGGGGCGATGCTCGACAGTGAAGTCCATCCCTTGGAGGGAGATTGACCATCGTAATAGCTTGAGGTTCTCTCCTCTCATCTGCATCAGCCACCGCAAGGGCCGGTGGTCCGTCTGCACTCGGAAGTGGGTTCCGAACAAGTAGGGCCGCAGTTTCTTGAGGGCCCAGACTACGGCGAAGGTCTCTCGTTCTATGGTACTCCAACGCTGTTCTCGAGGCAGTAGCCTTCGGCTGATGAAGGCTATAGGCTGATCTATGCCCTTGTCGTTGAACTGCGAGAGGACGGCCCCGATGCCGTGTTCGGATGCGTCGGTCTGGACCACAAACTCTTGGGAGTAGTCGGGGGCCTTGAGTACTGGGGCGGTGCACATGGCGGTTTTCAAGGCGTCGAACGCTTGCTGGCACGGGGGGGTCCACTGCACCTTCTTCGGGAGCTTTTTGGAGGTCAACTCCGTGAGGGGCCCTGCGAGGCTACCATAGTTTTTAATGAACCTCCGGTAGTATCCTGTGAGGCCCAGGAAGGCCCGGACTTCCGTCTGAGTGGTGGGGGGCTCCCAGGACTTGATGGCGTCGATCTTTGGTTGGAGGGGGGCGACCTGCCCGCTGCCCACCTGATGCCCCAGATAGACCACGGAGCCTTGCCCGAGCTGACATTTGCTGGCCTTCACGGTTAGGCCGGCTTGGCGCAGGGCCAGCAGTACTTGCCGGAGGTGCTGGAGATGCTCGTGCCATTGAGAGCTGAATACTGCTATGTCGTCAAGGTACGCTGTGCTGAACTCCTCGAGTCCGGCCAAGACCTTGTTTACCAACCGCTGGAAGGTGGCCGGGGCATTTTTCATTCCGAACGGCATGACCCTGAAGTGGTAGTGTCCATCGGGTGTAGAGAAGGCGGAGCGTTCCTTTGCTCCCTCCGTGAGCGCAATCTGCCAGTACCCGCAGGTCAGGTCGAAGGTGCTGAGGAAACGAGCGGCCCCAAGGCGGTCGATGAGCTCGTCGGCGCGGGGGATAGGATGGGCGTCCGCTCGGGTGACCGCATTGAGCCCCCGGTAGTCCACACAGAATCTTAGTTCGGGGGCGACCCCAGGGGCGGCCGCTTTCGGGACCAGGACTACCGGGCTGGCCCAGGGGCTATCGGAGGGTTCGATCACTCCCAGGGTCAACATCTTCTGTACTTCGGTCTTGATGCAGGTGCGGACCCGGTCAGGCACCCGGTAGGCTCGGTGTCTCACAGGTGGGCTGTCGCCGGTGTCCACGTCGTGGACACACCAGTCGGTGACCCTTGGGATTAGGGAGAAAAGGTCTGCGAATTGTCTGAGCAGCTGGGGACAGTCGTCGGACTGTTGGGGGGTGAGGGTGGTCGACAGTTTCACTCCCTCCACGGAGCCATCTATTTCTTTAGTGCACAGGGGGTCGGGCAGGGGTTCAGTGTCTTCTTCCGCCCCATCGTCGGTGGCCAGGAGCAAACTCAACTCCGTTCTCACAAAGTGGGGCTTGAGACGGTTCACGTGGAGAACCCGGAGGGGGTTCCGCGGGGACTGCACATCGATCAGGTACGTGACCTGAGTCTTCCGCTCGATCACCTTGAAGGGGCCAGTCCATTTGTCTTGTAGGGCGTAGGGTTTCACCGGGGCCATGACCCAAACCTGCTGGCCCGGCTGGAACTCGACCAGAGTTGCGTTCTGGTCATACCAGCGCTTCATTTCTTCTTGACTGGCCTCGAGGTTAGCTTCTGCGAGTTCTCTGAACTTCCGGGTCTGGTTGCGGAGCGCCAGGATGTAGCGGAACACATCAGGGGGGGTCCCCCGGGGGCTTGTCTCCCAGCCCTCTTTGACCAGGCTCAGGGGCCCCCGGACGGGGTGTCCGTATAGTAGTTCGAATGGGCTGAACCCCAGGGACTTTTGGGGAACTTCCCGGTACGCAAACAGGAGGCAAGGAAGGAGGACGTCCCATCTTCGGCGCAGGGGCTCCTCGAGGCCCAGGATCATCCCCTTCAGGGTTCTGTTAAAGCATTCCACCAGGCCGTTGCCCTGGGGGTGGTAGGGGGTCGTGAACTTATATGTTACTCCGCACTGCTGCCACAGGGACTTCATGTAGCGGGATATGAAGTTAGTGTCACGATCACTCACAACCTCGCGAGGGAATCCTACACGGGAGAAGATCCCCATGAGAGCCCGGCCCACCACTGGAGCCGTCACGGTGCGGAGGGGAATGGCCTCGGTGTAGCGGGTGGCATGGTCCACCAGGACGAGGATAAATCTGTGGCCCTGGGCGGTCTTCGGATCCAGGGGTCCCACGATGTCGATGCCAACCCGCTCAAACGGGGTACTCACAACGGGAAAGGGTTGTAATGGAGCCTTGCGCTTTCCGCCACTTTTCCCACTGCCCTGGCACATGAGGCAGGATTTACAGTGGACCTCTACATTTGCTCGCATCTTGGGCCAATAGAAGTGGGTAACTAATCGCTGATATGTTTTGTCTTGGCCTAAGTGTCCTGCCAAGGGTACATCGTGGGCAAGGCCCAGGAGGAGGCTTCGGAAGCGCTGGGGTACTACCAGTACTCGGGCTGTGCCTAGCTCGGCTGACTTTTGTTTGCTGTATAGGAGGCCATTGTCCCAATATACCCAGTGGGTTCCGGACCGGTCACCGGCGGTCTGGGCTTCGGCTTGCTGTCGGAGTCCCACGAGGGAAGGGCAGGTGGCCTGTTCTTGGCAGAACTCTTCACGGGAGGGACCTCCCTCACAGCGCCACTGGGCCATCTCGGGGAGTTCTCCGAGCTCAGTCAGTGCCTCAGGGGCGGAAGATTCCGACCCCTCGCCCGGGTTAGTGTCTTCTTCTCCTTCCGGAGGAGGGCTGTCCGTCTCTGGTAGGGTGTCCCGTTTCTCGGGGCAGTGTTCAGTGGGAGAGCCTCGCCGCCCTCGGAGAGAGGCAATCGCGCGGTCATGGAGCGCGTGGTGGTGCAGACCCATTCGGGTAGGCCCATCATCTCGAGATGGGCTCTTCGTTCTACTTGCCCCCACGGGGAACTCTCAAGGTCGTTGCCCAGGAGGCAGTCTACGGGCTGGGATGTTCGGACGGCTACCTTCAATTCTCCAGAGACTCCTCCCCACTCGAAAGGCACCAGAGCCATCTGGCAGAGGCTCTCGGAATTGTCAGAGGATATGACCGGACAGAGGGCATCGGGTAGGATCTGGTCTTCAGAGATTAGGTTGCGGTGGACCGCGGTGACACTCGCCCCGGTATCGCGGAGGCCCTCGACTCGGTGGCCGTTGATGGTCACCTGCTGTCGGTACTTCTTCGTGTTGGCGGGCAAGGGTGTTCCGGGGACCATTTCTCGATCCCCAAGGGAGACCAGGGCCATGGCAGCTGGTTCCCACTCTTCGGAGTCCTCTATCTCTTCCCCCAGGGCCACGGAGGCCATCTGCCGGGCCGGAGGGTTGGTCGTTGCGGGTCGTTGATACAGGGGACACTGGGGGTCATTGGCGTAGTGTCCGGGCTGTTGGCAGCGGAAGCAGGTGGTCCTGGTTCGGGGCCCTAGCCGCCCCGGGGCTCTGGAGCTGGCTGGGGACGGGGCTGGACCTGCCGCCGGTGGGCTGTTGGGAGGGCTGTGCGGGGGCCCCCCTTGGAAGTCTCTCGGTCGGCCTTGGTTTCCTCCCCCCCTCTGGCGGGGAGGTCCTTGACTGTGGCGACCGTAGTCTCCCACGGGGCCTCGGGTGGCCCGGGTGTTCACCCAACGGTCAGCCTCGGTGGCCAGCTTTCGAGGGTCGGTGAGTTTACTGTCCAGGAGATGTTGGCGCAGTTCTACAAAGCAATTGGCCGCTAAATGTACCCAGGCTATCAGATCAAACAGCTCTTCGAAGGTGGAGACCTTGCTGCCCTTGACCTACCCGTCCAAAGCCCGGCTGCAAAAGTTCACGTATTCTACCCATGTGGTGCCCGGTATCTTTTTGCAATCTCGGAACCGTTGCCGGTACATTTCGGGGGTGAGTCCATATCGGCCCACGAGGGCTTCCTTCATGTGGCTGTAGTAGTTCATGACCGTGGAGGGCCGATCCAGCAGGGTATCTCTTCCTTCGCTTAAGAACCGGCCCCATAGCCCAGCCCCCCAATCCTTCTGCGGGACTCGGTGAGAGGTCATGGCTACTTCGTAGGCCTTAAACCACTGCTGGATATCGTCGCTTTTGTAATACTCTTTTACCACATCCTTGGGGATGTGGACTTTGGCTTCCACGGTGGAAGCGGATGGTAGATTCCCGGAGGGTCGTGACTCTTCACTCTTAGCCCTTAACTCGATCTCTTTTAGGCTGCGTTCATGTTCCAGCTGGAGTTTCTTTTCTTCATGCTCTCTTTGGCGTCTCTTTTCCTCGAGTTCCCCTTGTAGCCGTAACTGCTCGACAGCTAACTTTTTCTCGGCCAGTTTTATTTCTCCCTCGATTTTCAGCTTGGCCAGTTCAAGTTCGTGGTTGCGGCCTCTCTCTCGGTCTGCTAGTTCCTCGGGGGACAGGTTCCCCTCTGGCCCGCTGTTTCTCACCGGGATGCTTCGTGGTTCATGGGCGGAATCTCCTTCTGTTTGGGTCGGGGACGCCCCTGTCTCGACCCAGGTCTTCAATACTTTCTGGAAGTCTTCCTTTGTGCTTAATCCGGTGGTAATGATTCCAAGGTCTTTGCAAAATTGTTTTAATTCTCTATTCGTATAATAGTCCAATTGATCCTCTCGGAACGTCGAGCTCATTTCGGTACCTGCGGCACCCAGGGAGGTTTCTCCTTCCATCTCTGTTTGGTAGTGCGTCAGTCGTTCACTGCCCGCTCTCTTTCGGTGTCGGCTCGGATCCCGTCGTCTGCCACCAAATGTTGGAAAGGCGTTCGCCGGAGAGGGGTTCGAGACACGTCTTGCCCACCCCTTTGACCCACCTCTCCTAAGTAGGCCGAACCAGGCGCGCACACCCTGAGCTTACACTACGAACAGAGGGACACCACACGTGTTTCTTCGTAAGACGATAGGTTCTTTTATCGAAGGGTTCAAGGGATCTTTATGATCCAAGTTGCAAGTAGTACATCAGTGCCACAAGAGACTACAAATCGGTGGTAGGGGAATGGGGGTAGCGGGACAGTCTTTGAATATAGTGTCTCTGCAAAGTACCCTGCGGACAGCTCACAATCCTCGAGCTGGAGGGTGTTGTTTCTCTTGGCGATCTCTTGCCAATCTTCCTTGAGGGGAGAGCCGCGAGTCACTCAGCAGGCACAGGTGGTTCAGAGTTCGGGAGCCGCGACCGCGTCAGCAGGGCTCAGATGGTTCAACGGTTGGAGGCCGCGAGTCACTCAGCAGGCCTATGTGGTTCGGTGTTCGGGAGCCGCGACAGCGTCAGCAGGACTCCGATCGTTCCAGGTCTTCTCTCCTTTCGTCCCTCCGGCACCCCTTATTATACTCCCCATGCCCTTTGAAGTCCGGAGTCCTTGCAGAGAGGGGTCTTGGTGACTGAGGGGGTTCGGCGGTATTTCCTGCCGCTCGCTCCTTTGGTCTTTTCAGGTGGGTCTGGGAGGGACCCCAGACGCTCGGCAGGCGAGGCGCCTGCGCCACAGGGGCCTGGTGGCCGATCGAGCCCTCCCGTGGGAAGGCGATCCGAGGTGTGACTGGGCTGGCGCCTCTCGGTCTGGCTCGGGGGGTTCCCGCTCCCTTGGTCGGACATGCGTGGTAGGGTGTCGAGTCTGGCGGGGGCTCTGGCCGGCCGTCGGGTCTGCGTGGCTGGGGCAGCCGGAGTCGGAGATGCCGTGTCTTGGGGGTGGTTGCAGGTTGGCTGGATGATCGGGAGGGCCTACGCCGTGAGGCCGGTCTCACACACTGTCACTGACCTCTCTGTGCATGTGAGGTGCTCCAGAGTTAGGATGTCTACAGACACTGTCACTGCCCTCTCTGTGCATGTGAGGTGCTCCAGAGTTAGGATGTCTACAGACACTGTCACTGCCCTCTCAGTGCAAGTGAGGTGCTCCAGAGTTAGGATGTCTACAGATACTATCACTGTCTGTTCTCTGCAAGTGAGGTGCTCCAGAGTTAGGATGTCTACAGACACTGGCCCTGCCATGTCTGTGCATGTGAGTTGCTCGAGAGTTAGGATGTCTACAAATACTGTCCCTGCCCTGCCTGGATGTCTACAAACACTGTCCCTGCCCTCTCTGTGCATGTGACTTGCTCCAGAGTTAGGATGTCTACAAACACTGTCCCTGCCCTCTCTGTGCATGTGACTTGCTCCAGAGTTAGGATGTCTACAAATACTGTCACTGCCCTGGATGGATGTCTACAAACACGGTCCCTGCCCTCTCTGTGCATGTGACTTGCTCCAGAGGTAGGATGTCTACAAATACTGTCACTGTCCTCTCTGTGCATGTGAGGTGCTCCAGAGTCACTGCCCTCTCTGTGCATGTGAGGTGCTCCAGAGTTAGGATGTCTACAAACACTGTTCCTGCCCTCTCTGTGCATGCGAGGTGCTCCAGAGTTAGGATGTCTACAGACACTGGCCCTGCCATGTCTGTGCATGTGAGTTGCTCCAGAGTTAGGATGTGTACAAATACTGTCCCTGCCCTGCCTGGATGTCTACAAACACTGTCCCTGCCCTCTCTGTGCATGTGACTTGCTCCAGAGTTAGGATGTCTATAAACACTGTCCCTGCCCTCTCTGAGCATGTGACTTGCTCCAGAGTTAGGATGTCTACAAATACTGTCACTGCCGTGTCTGGATGTCTACAAACACTGTCCCTGCCCTCTCTGTGCATGTGACTTGCTCCAGAGGTAGGATGTCTACAAATACTGTCACTGTCCTCTCTGTGCATGTGAGGTGCTCCAGAGTCACTGCCCTCTCTGTGCATGTGAGGTTCTCCAGAGTTAGGATGTCTACAAACACTGTCCCTGCCCTCTCTGTGCATGTGAGGTGCTCCAGAGTTAGGATGTCTACAAATACTGTCACTGCCCTCTCTGTGCATGTGAGCTGCTCCAGAGTCAGGATGTCTACAGACACTGTCACTGCCCTCTATGTGCATGCGAGGTGCTCCAGGGTTAGGCTGTCTACAGACACTGTCGCTGCCCTCTCTGTGCTTGTGAGGTGCTCCAGAGTTAGGATGTCTACAAACGCTGTCACTGCCCTATCTGTGCATGCGAGGTGCTCCAGAGTTAGGATTTCTACACATACTGTCACTGCCCTCTCTGTGCATGTGAGTTGCTCCAGAGTTAGGATGTCTACAAATACTGTCACTGTCCTCTCTGTGCATGTGAATTGCTCCACAGTTAGGATGTCTACACATACTGTCAATAACATCTCTCTGCATGTGAGGTGCTCCTGAGTCACTGCCCTCTCTGTGCATTTGCGAGGTACTCCAGAGTTAGGATGTCTACAAACACTGTCGCTGCTCCTCTCTGTGCATGTGAGGTGCTCCAGAGTCACTGCCCTCTCTGTGCATTTGTGAGGTGCTCCAGAGTTAGGATGTCTACAAACACTGTCACTGCCCTCTCTGTGCATGTGAGGTGCTCCAGAGATAGGATGTCTACAAACACTGTCACTGCCCCCTCTGTGCATGTGAGGTGCTCCAGAGTTAGGATGTCTACAAACACTGTCGCTGCCCTCTCTATGCATGTGAGTTGCTCCAGAGTCAGGATGTCTGCAGACACTGTCACTGCCCTCTCTGTGCATGCAAGGTGCTCCAAAGTCAGGATGTCTACAGACAGTGTCCCTGCCCTGTCTGAATGTCTACAATCACTGTCACTGCCCTCTCTGTGCATTTGAGTAGCTCCAGAGTTAGGATGTCTACAGACACTGTCACTGCCCTCTCTGTGCATATGAGGTGCTCCAGAGTTAGGATATCTACAGACACTGTCACTGCCCTCTCTGTGCATCTGAGGTGCTCCAGAGTTAGGATGTCTACAGATACTGTCACTGTCCGTTCTCTGCATGTGAGGTGCTCCAGAGTTAGGATGTCTACAGACACTGGCCCTGCCATGTCTGTGCATGTGAGTTGCTCCAGAGTTAGGATGTCTACAAATACTGTCCCTGCCCTGCCTGGATGTCTACAAACACTGTCCCTGCCCTCTCTGTGCATGTGACTTGCTCCAGAGTTAGGATGTCTACAAACACTGTCCCTGCCACTCTCTGTGCATGTGACTTGCTCCAGAGTTAGGATGTCTACAAATACTGTCACTGCCCTCGATGGATGTCTACAAACACGGTCCCTGCCCTCTCTGTGCATGTGACTTTCTCCAGAGGTAGGATGTCTACAAATACTGTCACTGTCCTCTCTGTGCATGTGAGGTGCTCCAGAGTCACTGCCCTCTCTGTGCATGTGAGGTGCTCCAGAGTTAGGATGTCGACAAATACTGTCCCTGCCCTCTCTGTGCATGTGAGGTGCTCCAGAGTTAGGATGTCTACAAATACTGTCACTGCCCTCTCTGTGCATGTGAGGTGCTCCAGAGTTAGGATGTCTACAGACATTGTCACTGCCCTCTCTGTGCATGTGAGGTGCTCCAGTGTTAGGGTGTCTACAGATACTGTCACTGTCCGTTCTCTGCATGTGAGGTGCTCCAGAGTTAGGATGTCTACAGACACTGGCCCTGCCATGACTGTGCATGTGACTTGCTCCAGAGTTAGGATGTCTACAAATACTGTCACTGCCCTGTCTTGATGTCTACAAACACTGTCCCTGCCCTCTCTGTGCATGTGACTTGCTCCAGAGTTAGGATGACTACAAATACTGTCACTGTCCTCTCTGTGCATGTGAGGTGCTCCAGAGTCACTGCCCTCTCTGTGCATGTGAGGTGTTCCAGAGTTAGGATGTCTACAGACACTGTCACTGCCCTCTCTGTGCATGTGAGGTGCTCCAGTGTTAGGATGTCTACAGATACTGTCACTGTCCGTTCTCTGCATGTGAGGTGCTTCAGAGTTAGGATGTCTACAGACACTGGCCCTGCCATGTCTGTGCATGTGAGTTGCTCCAGAGTTAGGATGTCTACAAATACTGTCCCTGCCCTGCCTGGATGTCTACAAACACTGTCCCTGCCCTCTCTGTGCATGTGACTTGCTCCAGAGTTAGGATGTCTACAAACACTGTCCCTGCCCTCTCTGTGCATGTGACTTGCTCCAGAGTTAGGATGACTACAAATACTGTCACTGCCCTCTCCGTGCATGTGAGGTGCTCCAGAGTTAGGATGTCTACAAACACTGTTGCTGCCCTCTCTGTGCATGTGAGCTGCTCCAGAGTCAGGATGTCTACAGACACTGTCCCTGCCCTGTCTGAATGTCTACAATTACCGTCACTGCCCTCTCTGTGCATTTGAGTAGCTCCAGAGTTAGGATGTCTACAGACACTGTCACTGCCCTCTCTGTGCATGTGAGGTGCTCCAGTGTTAGGATGTGTACAGATACTGTCACTGTCCGTTCTCTGCATGTGAGGTGCTCCAGAGTTAGGATGTCTACAGACACTGACCCTGCCATGTCTGTGCATGTGAGTTGCTCCAGAGTTAGGATGTCTACAAATACTGTCCCTGTCCTGTCTGGATGTCTACAAACACTGTCCCTGCCCTCTCTGTGCATGTGAGGTGCTCCAGAGTGAGGATGTCTACAGATGCTATCACTGTCCTCTCTGTGCATTTGAGGTGCTCCAGAGTTAGGATGTCTACAAACACTGTCAGTGCCCTCTCTGTGCATGTGAGGTGCCCTCTCTGTGCATGTGAGGTGCTCCAGAGTTAGGATGTCTAGAAACACTGTCACTGCCCTCTCTGTGCATGCGAGGTGCTCCAGAGTTAGGATGTCTACAGACACTGTCGATGCCCTCTCTGTGCATGTGAGGTGTTCCAGAGTTAGGATGTCTACAAACGCTGTCACTGCCCTATCTGTGCATGCGAGGTGCTCCAGAGTTAGGATTTCTACACATACTGTCACTGCCCTCTCTGTGCATGTGAGGTGCTCCAGAGTTCGGATGTCTACAAACACAGTCACTGCTCTCTCTGTGCATGTGAGGTGCTCCAGAGTTAGGATGTCTACAAACACTTTCACTGCCCTCTCTGTGCATGTGAGGTGCTCCAGAGTTAGGATGTCTACAAACACTGTTACTGCCCTCTCTATGCATGTGAGTTGCTCCAGAGTCAGGATGTCTGCAGACACTGTCACTGCCCTCTCTGTGCATGCAAGGTGCTCCAGAGTCAGGATGTGTATAGACAATGTCCCTACCCTGTCTGAATGTCTACAATCACTGTCACTGCCCTCTCTGTGCATTTGAGTTTCTCCAGAGTTAGGATGTCTACAGACTCTGTCACTGCCCTCTCTGTGCATGTGAGTTGCTCCAGAGTTAGGATGTCAACAAATACTCTCCCTGCCCTGTCTGGATGTCTACAAACACTGTCCCTGCCCTCTCTGTGCATGTGAGGTGCTCCAGAGTGAGGATGTCTACAGACTCTGTCACTGCCCTCTCTGTGCATTTGAGTTTCTCCAGAGTTAGGATGTCTACAGACTCTGTCACTGCCCTCTCTGTGCATGTGAGGTGCTCCAGAGTTAGGATGTCTACAAAAACTGTTGCTGCCCTCTCTGTGCATGTGAGGTGCTCCAGAGTTAGGATGTCTACAAACACTGTCACTGCCCTCTCTGTGCATGTGAGGTACCCTCTCTGTGCTTGTGAGGTGCTCCAGTGTTAGGATGTCTACAAACACTGTCACTGCCCTCTCTGTGCATGCGAGGTGCTCCAGAGTTATGATGTCTAAAGACACTGTCGATCCCCTCTCTGTGCATGCGAGGTGTTCCAGAGTTAGGATGTCTACAAACGCTGTCACTAACCTCTCTGTGCATGTGAGTTGCTCCAGAGTTAGGATGTCTACAAATACTGTCACTGTCCTCTCTGTGCATGTGGATAGCTCCACAGTTAGGATGTCTACACATACTGTCAATGTCATCAATGTGCATGTGAGGTGCTCCAGAGTCACTGCCCTCTCTGTGCATTTGCGGGGTACTCCAGAGTTAGGATGTCTACAAACACTGTCGCTGCTCCTCTCTGTGCATGTGAGGTGCTCCAGAGTTAGGATGTCTACAAACACTGTCCCTGCCCTCTCTGTGCATGTGAGGTGCCCCAGAGTTAGGATGTCTACAAACACTTTCACTGCCCTCTCTGTGCATGTGAGGTGCTCCAGAGTTAGGATGTCTACAAACACTGTCGCTGCCCTCTCTATGCATGTGAGTTGCTCCAGAGTCAGGATGTCTGCAGACACTGTCACTGCCCTCTCTGTGCATGCAAGGTGCTCCAGAGTCAGGATGTCTATAGACAGTGTCCCTACCCTGTCTGAATGTCTACAATCACTGTCACTGCCCTCTCTGTGCATTTGAGTTGCTCCAGAGTTAGGATGTCTACAGACACTGTCACTGCCCTCTCTGTGCATGTGAGGTGCTCCAGAGTTAGGATGTCTACAGACACTGTCACTGCCCTCTCTGTGCATGTGAGGTGCTCCAGAGTTAGGATGTCTACAGATACTGTCACTGTCCGTTCTCTGCATGTGAGGTGCTCCAGAGTTAGGATGTCTACAGACAGTGGCCCTGCCATGTCTGTGCATGTGAGTTGCTCCAGAGTTAGGATGTCTACAAATACTGTCCCTGCCCTGCCTGGATGTCTACAAACACTGTCCCTGCCCTCTCTGTGCATGTGACTTGCTCCAGAGTTAGGATGTCTACAAACACTGTCCCTGCCCTCTCTGTGCATGTGACTTGCTCCAGAGTTAGGATGTGTACAAATACTGTCACTGCCCTGGCTGGATGTCTACAAACACGGTCCCTGCCCTCTCTGTGCATGTGACTTGCTCCAGAGGTAGGATGTCTACAAATACTGTCACTGTCCTCTCTGTGCATGTGAGGTGCTCCAGAGTCACTACCCTCTCTGTGCATGTGAGGTGCTCCAGAGTTAGGATGTCTACAAACACTGTCCCTGCCCTCTCTGTGCATGTGAGGTGCTCCAGAGTTAGGATGTCTACAGACACTGTCACTGCCCTCTCTGTGCATGTGAGGTGCTCCAGTGTTAGGATGTCTACAGATACTGTCACTGTCCGTTCTCTGCATGTGAGGTGCTCCAGAGTTAGGATGTCTACAGACACTGGCCCTGCCATGTCTGTGCATGTGAGTTGCTCCAGAGTTAGGATGTCTAGAAATACTGTCCCTGCCCTGCCTGGATGTCTACAAACACTGTCCCTGCCCTCTCTGTGCATGTGACTTGCTCCAGAGTTAGGATGTCTACAAACACTGTCCCTGCCCTCTCTGTGCATGTGACTTGCTCCAGAGTTAAGATGTCTACAAATACTGTCACTGTCCCCTCTGTGCATGTGAGGTGCTCCAGAGTCACTGCCCTCTCTGTGCATGTGAGGTGCTCCAGAGTTAGGATGTCTACAAACACTGTCACTGCCCTCTCTGTGCATGTGAGGTGCTCCAGAGTTAGGATGTCTACAGACACTGGCCCTGCCATGTCTGTGCATGTGAGTTGCTCCAGAGTTAGGATGTCTACAAATACTGTCCCTGCCCTGCCTGGATGTCTACAAACACTGTCCCTGCCCTCTCTGTGCATGTGACTTGCTCCAGAGTTAGGATGTCTATAAACACTGTCCCTGCCCTCTCTGAGCATGTGACTTGCTCCAGAGTTAGGATGTCTACAAATACTGTCACTGCCGTGTCTGGATGTCTACAAACACTGTCCCTGCCCTCTCTGTGCATGTGACTTTCTCCAGAGGTAGGATGTCTACAAATACTGTCACTGTCCTCTCTGTGCATGTGAGGTGCTCCAGAGTCACTGCCCTCTCTGTGCATGTGAGGTTCTCCAGAGTTAGGATGTCTACAAACACTGTCCCTGCCCTCTCTGTGCATGTGAGGTGCTCCAGAGTTAGGATGTCTACAAATACTGTCACTGCCCTCTCTGTGCATGTGAGCTGCTCCAGAGTCAGGATGTCTACAGACACTGTCACTGCCCTCTCTGTGCATGCGAGGTGCTCCAGGGTTAGGATGTCTACAGACACTGTCGATGCCCTCTCTGTGCATGCAAGGTGCTCCAGGGTTAGGCTGTCTACAGACACTGTCGCTGCCCTCTCTGTGCTTGTGAGGTGCTCCAGAGTTAGGATGTCTACAAACGCTGTCACTGCCCTATCTGTGCATGCGAGGTGCTCCAGAGTTAGGATTTCTACACATACTGTCACTGCCCTCTCTGTGCATGTGAGTTGCTCCAGAGTTAGGATGTCTACAAATACTGTCCCTGCCCTGCCTGGATGTCTACAAACACTGTCCCTGCCCTCTCTGTGCATGTGACTTGCTCCAGAGTTAGGATGTCTATAAACACTGTCCCTGCCCTCTCTGAGCATGTGACTTGCTCCAGAGTTAGGATGTCTACAAATACTGTCACTGCCGTGTCTGGATGTCTACAAACACTGTCCCTGCCCTCTCTGTGCATGTGACTTGCTCCAGAGGTAGGATGTCTACAAATACTGTCACTGTCCTCTCTGTGCATGTGAGGTGCTCCAGAGTCACTGCCCTCTCTGTGCATGTGAGGTTCTCCAGAGTTAGGATGTCTACAAACACTGTCCCTGCCCTCTCTGTGCATGTGAGGTGCTCCAGAGTTAGGATGTCTACAAATACTGTCACTGCCCTCTCTGTGCATGTGAGCTGCTCCAGAGTCAGGATGTCTACAGACACTGTCACTGCCCTCTCTGTGCATTCGAGGTGCTCCAGAGTTAGGATGTCTACAGACACTGTCGATGCCCTCTCTGTGCATGCAAGGTGCTCCAGGGTTAGGCTGTCTACAGACACTGTCGCTTCCCTCTCTGTGCTTGTGAGGTGCTCCAGAGTTAGGATGTCTACAAACGCTGTCACTGCCCTATCTGTGCATGCGAGGTGCTCCAGAGTTAGGATTTCTACACATACTGTCACTGCCCTCTCTGTGCATGTGAGTTGCTCCAGAGTTAGGATGTCTACAAATACTGTCACTGTCCTCTCTGTGCATGTGAATTGCTCCACAGTTAGGATGTCTACACATACTGTCAATAACATCTCTCTGCATGTGAGGTGCTCCAGAGTCACTGCCCTCTCTGTGCATTTGCGAGGTACTCTAGAGTTAGGATGTCTACAAACACTGTCGCTGCTCCTCTCTGTGCATGTGAGGTGCTCCAGAGTCACTGCCCTCTCTGTGCATTTGTGAGGTGCTCCAGAGTTAGGATGTCTACAAACACTGTCACTGCCCTCTCTGTGCATGTGAGGTGCTCCAGAGATAGGATGTCTACAAACACTGTCACTGCCGCCTCTGTGCATGTGAGGTTCTCCAGAGTTAGGATGTCTACAAACACTGTCGCTGCCCTCTCTATGCATGTGAGTTTCTCCAGAGTCAGGATGTCTACAGACACTGTCCCTGCCCTGTCTGAATGTCTACAATTACCGTCACTGCCCTCTCTGTGCATTTGAGTAGCTCCAGAGTTAGGATGTCTACAGACACTGTCACTGCCCTCTCTGTGCATGTGAGGTGCTCCAGTGTTAGGATGTGTACAGATACTGTCACTGTCCGTTCTCTGCATGTGAGGTGCTCCAGAGTTAGGATGTCTACAGACACTGACCCTGCCATGTCTGTGCATGTGAGTTGCTCCAGAGTTAGGATGTCTACAAATACTGTCCCTGTCCTGTCTGGATGTCTACAAACACTGTCCCTGCCCTCTCTGTGCATGTGAGGTGCTCCAGAGTGAGGATGTCTACAGATGCTATCACTGTCCTCTCTGTGCATTTGAGGTGCTCCAGAGTTAGGATGTCTACAAACACTGTTAGTGCCCTCTCTGTGCATGTGAGGTGCCCTCTCTGTGCATGTGAGGTGCTCCAGAGTTAGGATGTCTAGAAACACTGTCACTGCCCTCTCTGTGCATGCGAGGTGCTCCAGAGTTAGGATGTCTACAGACACTGTCGATGCCCTCTCTGTGCATGTGAGGTGTTCCAGAGTTAGAATGTCTACAAACGCTGTCACTGCCCTATCTGTGCATGCGAGGTGCTCCAGAGTTAGGATTTCTACACATACTGTCACTGCCCTCTCTGTGCATGTGAGGTGCTCCAGAGTTCGGATGTCTACAAACACAGTCACTGCTCTCTCTGTGCATGTGAGGTGCTCCAGAGTTAGGATGTCTACAAACACTTTCACTGCCCTCTCTGTGCATGTGAGGTGCTCCAGAGTTAGGATGTCTACAAACACTGTTACTGCCCTCTCTATGCATGTGAGTTGCTCCAGAGTCAGGATGTCTGCAGACACTGTCACTGCCCTCTCTGTGCATGCAAGGTGCTCCAGAGTCAGGATGTGTATAGACAATGTCCCTACCCTGTCTGAATGTCTACAATCACTGTCACTGCCCTCTCTGTGCATTTGAGTTTCTCCAGAGTTAGGATGTCTACAGACTCTGTCACTGCCCTCTCTGTGCATGTGAGTTGCTCCAGAGTTAGGATGTCAACAAATACTCTCCCTGCCCTGTCTGGATGTCTACAAACACTGTCCCTGCCCTCTCTGTGCATGTGAGGTGCTCCAGAGTGAGGATGTCTACAGATTCTGTCACTGCCCTCTCTGTGCATTTGAGTTTCTCCAGAGTTAGGATGTCTACAGACTCTGTCACTACCCTCTCTGTGCATGTGAGGTGCTCCAGAGTTAGGATGTCTACAAAAACTGTTGCTGCCCTCTCTGTGCATGTGAGGTGCTCCAGAGTTAGGATGTCTACAAACACTGTCACTGCCCTCTCTGTGCATGTGAGGTACCCTCTCTGTGCTTGTGAGGTGCTCCAGTGTTAGGATGTCTACAAACACTGTCACTGCCCTCTCTGTGCATGCGAGGTGCTCCAGAGTTATGATGTCTAAAGACACTGTCGATCCCCTCTCTGTGCATGCGAGGTGTTCCAGAGTTAGGATGTCTACAAACGCTGTCACTAACCTCTCTGTGCATGTGAGTTGCTCCAGAGTTAGGATGTCTACAAATACTGTCACTGTCCTCTCTGTGCATGTGGATAGCTCCACAGTTAGGATGTCTACACATACTGTCAATGTCATCAATGTGCATGTGAGGTGCTCCAGAGTCACTGCCCTCTCTGTGCATTTGCGGGGTACTCCAGAGTTAGGATGTCTACAAACACTGTCGCTGCTCCTCTCTGTGCATGTGAGGTGCTCCAGAGTTAGGATGTCTACAAACACTGTCCCTGCCCTCTCTGTGCATGTGAGGTGCCCCAGAGTTAGGATGTCTACAAACACTTTCACTGCCCTCTCTGTGCATGTGAGGTGCTCCAGAGTTAGGATGTCTCCAAACACTGTCGCTGCCCTCTCTATGCATGTGAGTTGCTCCAGAGTCAGGATGTCTGCAGACACTGTCACTGCCCTCTCTGTGCATGCAAGGTGCTCCAGAGTCAGGATGTCTATAGACAGTGTCCCTACCCTGTCTGAATGTCTACAATCACTGTCACTGCCCTCTCTGTGCATTTGAGTTGCTCCAGAGTTAGGATGTCTACAGACACTGTCACTGCCCTCTCTGTGCATGTGAGGTGCTCCAGAGTTAGGATGTCTACAGACACTGTCACTGCCCTCTCTGTGCATGTGAGGTGCTCCAGAGTTAGGATGTCTACAGATACTGTCACTGTCCGTTCTCTGCATGTGAGGTGCTCCAGAGTTAGGATGTCTACAGACAGTGGCCCTGCCATGTCTGTGCATGTGAGTTGCTCCAGAGTTAGGATGTCTACAAATACTGTCCCTGCCCTGCCTGGATGTCTACAAACACTGTCCCTGCCCTCTCTGTGCATGTGACTTGCTCCAGAGTTAGGATGTCTACAAACACTGTCCCTGCCCTCTCTGTGCATGTGACTTGCTCCAGAGTTAGGATGTGTACAAATACTGTCACTGCCCTGGCTGGATGTCTACAAACACGGTCCCTGCCCTCTCTGTGCATGTGACTTGCTCCAGAGGTAGGATGTCTACAAATACTGTCACTGTCCTCTCTGTGCATGTGAGGTGCTCCAGAGTCACTACCCTCTCTGTGCATGTGAGGTGCTCCAGAGTTAGGATGTCTACAAACACTGTCCCTGCCCTCTCTGTGCATGTGAGGTGCTCCAGAGTTAGGATGTCTACAGACACTGTCACTGCCCTCTCTGTGCATGTGAGGTGCTCCAGTGTTAGGATGTCTACAGATACTGTCACTGTCCGTTCTCTGCATGTGAGGTGCTCCAGAGTTAGGATGTCTACAGACACTGGCCCTGCCATGTCTGTGCATGTGAGTTGCTCCAGAGTTAGGATGTCTAGAAATACTGTCCCTGCCCTGCCTGGATGTCTACAAACACTGTCCCTGCCCTCTCTGTGCATGTGACTTGCTCCAGAGTTAGGATGTCTACAAACACTGTCCCTGCCCTCTCTGTGCATGTGACTTGCTCCAGAGTTAAGATGTCTACAAATACTGTCACTGTCCCCTCTGTGCATGTGAGGTGCTCCAGAGTCACTGCCCTCTCTGTGCATGTGAGGTGCTCCAGAGTGAGGATGGCTACAGATGCTATCACTGTCCTCTCTGTGCATTTGAGGTGCTCCAGAGTTAGGATGTCTACAAACACTGTCAGTGCCCTCTCTGTGCATGTGAGGTGCCCTCTCTGTGCATGTGAGGTGCTCCAGAGTTAGGATGTCTAGAAACACTGTCACTGCCCTCTCTGTGCATGCGAGGTGCTCCAGAGTTAGGATGTCTAAAGACACTGTCGATGCCCTCTCTGTGCATGTGAGGTGTTCCAGAGTTAGGATGTCTACAAACGCTGTCACTGCCCTATCTGTGCATGCGAGGTGCTCCAGAGTTAGGATTTCTACACATACTGTCACTGCCCTCTCTGTGCATGTGAGGTGCTCCAGAGTTCGGATGTCTACAAACACAGTCACTGCTCTCTCTGTGCATGTGAGGTGCTCCAGAGTTAGGATGTCTACAAACACTTTCACTGCCCTCTCTGTGCATGTGAGGTGCTCCAGAGTTAGGATGTCTACAAACACTGTTACTGCCCTCTCTATGCATGTGAGTTGCTCCAGAGTCAGGATGTCTGCAGACACTGTCACTGCCCTCTCTGTGCATGCAAGGTGCTCCAGAGTCAGGATGTGTATAGACAATGTCCCTACCCTGTCTGAATGTCTACAATCACTGTCACTGCCCTCTCTGTGCATTTGAGTTTCTCCAGAGTTAGGATGTCTACAGACTCTGTCACTGCCCTCTCTGTGCATGTGAGTTGCTCCAGAGTTAGGATGTCAACAAATACTCTCCCTGCCCTGTCTGGATGTCTACAAACACTGTGCCTGCCCTCTCTGTGCATGTGAGGTGCTCCAGAGTGAGGATGTCTACAGACTCTGTCACTGCCCTCTCTGTGCATTTGAGTTTCTCCAGAGTTAGGATGTCTACAGACTCTGTCACTGCCCTCTCTGTGCATGTGAGGTGCTCCAGAGTTAGGATGTCTACAAAAACTGTTGCTGCCCTCTCTGTGCATGTGAGGTGCTCCAGAGTTAGGATGTCTACAAACACTGTCACTGCCCTCTCTGTGCATGTGAGGTACCCTCTCTGTGCTTGTGAGGTGCTCCAGTGTTAGGATGTCTACAAACACTGTCACTGCCCTCTCTGTGCATGCGAGGTGCTCCAGAGTTATGATGTCTAAAGACACTGTCGATCCCCTCTCTGTGCATGCGAGGTGTTCCAGAGTTAGGATGTCTACAAACGCTGTCACTAACCTCTCTGTGCATGTGAGTTGCTCCAGAGTTAGGATGTCTACAAATACTGTCACTGTCCTCTCTGTGCATGTGGATAGCTCCACAGTTAGGATGTCTACACATACTGTCAATGTCATCAATGTGCATGTGAGGTGCTCCAGAGTCACTGCCCTCTCTGTGCATTTGCGGGGTACTCCAGAGTTAGGATGTCTACAAACACTGTCGCTGCTCCTCTCTGTGCATGTGAGGTGCTCCAGAGTTAGGATGTCTACAAACACTGTCCCTGCCCTCTCTGTGCATGTGAGGTGCCCCAGAGTTAGGATGTCTACAAACACTTTCACTGCCCTCTCTGTGCATGTGAGGTGCTCCAGAGTTAGGATGTCTACAAACACTGTCGCTGCCCTCTCTATGCATGTGAGTTGCTCCAGAGTCAGGATGTCTGCAGACACTGTCACTGCCCTCTCTGTGCATGCAAGGTGCTCCAGAGTCAGGATGTCTATAGACAGTGTCCCTACCCTGTCTGAATGTCTACAATCACTGTCACTGCCCTCTCTGTGCATTTGAGTTGCTCCAGAGTTAGGATGTCTACAGACACTGTCACTGCCCTCTCTGTGCATGTGAGGTGCTCCAGAGTTAGGATGTCTACAGACACTGTCACTGCCCTCTCTGTGCATGTGAGGTGCTCCAGAGTTAGGATGTCTACAGATACTGTCACTGTCCGTTCTCTGCATGTGAGGTGCTCCAGAGTTAGGATGTCTACAGACAGTGGCCCTGCCATGTCTGTGCATGTGAGTTGCTCCAGAGTTAGGATGTCTACAAATACTGTCCCTGCCCTGCCTGGATGTCTACAAACACTGTCCCTGCCCTCTCTGTGCATGTGACTTGCTCCAGAGTTAGGATGTCTACAAACACTGTCCCTGCCCTCTCTGTGCATGTGACTTGCTCCAGAGTTAGGATGTGTACAAATACTGTCACTGCCCTGGCTGGATGTCTACAAACACGGTCCCTGCCCTCTCTGTGCATGTGACTTGCTCCAGAGGTAGGATGTCTACAAATACTGTCACTGTCCTCTCTGTGCATGTGAGGTGCTCCAGAGTCACTACCCTCTCTGTGCATGTGAGGTGCTCCAGAGTTAGGATGTCTACAAACACTGTCCCTGCCCTCTCTGTGCATGTGAGGTGCTCCAGAGTTAGGATGTCTACAGACACTGTCACTGCCCTCTCTGTGCATGTGAGGTGCTCCAGTGTTAGGATGTCTACAGATACTGTCACTGTCCGTTCTCTGCATGTGAGGTGCTCCAGAGTTAGGATGTCTACAGACACTGGCCCTGCCATGTCTGTGCATGTGAGTTGCTCCAGAGTTAGGATGTCTAGAAATACTGTCCCTGCCCTGCCTGGATGTCTACAAACACTGTCCCTGCCCTCTCTGTGCATGTGACTTGCTCCAGAGTTAGGATGTCTACAAACACTGTCCCTGCCCTCTCTGTGCATGTGACTTGCTCCAGAGTTAAGATGTCTACAAATACTGTCACTGTCCCCTCTGTGCATGTGAGGTGCTCCAGAGTCACTGCCCTCTCTGTGCATGTGAGGTGCTCCAGAGTGAGGATGTCTACAGATGCTATCACTGTCCTCTCTGTGCATTTGAGGTGCTCCAGAGTTAGGATGTCTACAAACACTGTCAGTGCCCTCTCTGTGCATGTGAGGTGCCCTCTCTGTGCATGTGAGGTGCTCCAGAGTTAGGATGTCTAGAAACACTGTCACTGCCCTCTCTGTGCATGCGAGGTGCTCCAGAGTTAGGATGTCTAAAGACACTGTCGATGCCCTCTCTGTGCATGTGAGGTGTTCCAGAGTTAGGATGTCTACAAACGCTGTCACTGCCCTATCTGTGCATGCGAGGTGCTCCAGAGTTAGGATTTCTACACATACTGTCACTGCCCTCTCTGTGCATGTGAGGTGCTCCAGAGTTCGGATGTCTACAAACACAGTCACTGCTCTCTCTGTGCATGTGAGGTGCTCCAGAGTTAGGATGTCTACAAACACTTTCACTGCCCTCTCTGTGCATGTGAGGTGCTCCAGAGTTAGGATGTCTACAAACACTGTTACTGCCCTCTCTATGCATGTGAGTTGCTCCAGAGTCAGGATGTCTGCAGACACTGTCACTGCCCTCTCTGTGCATGCAAGGTGCTCCAGAGTCAGGATGTGTATAGACAATGTCCCTACCCTGTCTGAATGTCTACAATCACTGTCACTGCCCTCTCTGTGCATTTGAGTTTCTCCAGAGTTAGGATGTCTACAGACTCTGTCACTGCCCTCTCTGTGCATGTGAGTTGCTCCAGAGTTAGGATGTCAACAAATACTCTCCCTGCCCTGTCTGGATGTCTACAAACACTGTCCCTGCCCTCTCTGTGCATGTGAGGTGCTCCAGAGTGAGGATGTCTACAGACTCTGTCACTGCCCTCTCTGTGCATTTGAGTTTCTCCAGAGTTAGGATGTCTACAGACTCTGTCACTGCCCTCTCTGTGCATGTGAGGTGCTCCAGAGTTAGGATGTCTACAAAAACTGTTGCTGCCCTCTCTGTGCATGTGAGGTGCTCCAGAGTTAGGATGTCTACAAACACTGTCACTGCCCTCTCTGTGCATGTGAGGTACCCTCTCTGTGCTTGTGAGGTGCTCCAGTGTTAGGATGTCTACAAACACTGTCACTGCCCTCTCTGTGCATGCGAGGTGCTCCAGAGTTATGATGTCTAAAGACACTGTCGATCCCCTCTCTGTGCATGCGAGGTGTTCCAGAGTTAGGATGTCTACAAACGCTGTCACTAACCTCTCTGTGCATGTGAGTTGCTCCAGAGTTAGGATGTCTACAAATACTGTCACTGTCCTCTCTGTGCATGTGGATAGCTCCACAGTTAGGATGTCTACACATACTGTCAATGTCATCAATGTGCATGTGAGGTGCTCCAGAGTCACTGCCCTCTCTGTGCATTTGCGGGGTACTCCAGAGTTAGGATGTCTACAAACACTGTCGCTGCTCCTCTCTGTGCATGTGAGGTGCTCCAGAGTTAGGATGTCTACAAACACTGTCCCTGCCCTCTCTGTGCATGTGAGGTGCCCCAGAGTTAGGATGTCTACAAACACTTTCACTGCCCTCTCTGTGCATGTGAGGTGCTCCAGAGTTAGGATGTCTACAAACACTGTCGCTGCCCTCTCTATGCATTTGAGTTGCTCCAGAGTCAGGATGTCTGCAGACACTGTCACTGCCCTCTCTGTGCATGCAAGGTGCTCCAGAGTCAGGATGTCTATAGACAGTGTCCCTACCCTGTCTGAATGTCTACAATCACTGTCACTGCCCTCTCTGTGCATTTGAGTTGCTCCAGAGTTAGGATGTCTACAGACACTGTCACTGCCCTCTCTGTGCATGTGAGGTGCTCCAGAGTCAGGATGTCTGCAGACACTGTCACTGCCCTCTCTGTGCATGCAAGGTGCTCCAGAGTCAGGATGTCTATAGACAGTGTCCCTACCCTGTCTGAATGTCTACAATCACTGTCACTGCCCTCTCTGTGCATTTGAGTTGCTCCAGAGTTAGGATGTCTACAGACACTGTCACTGCCCTCTCTGTGCATGTGAGGTGCTCCAGAGTTAGGATGTCTACAGACACTGTCACTGCCCTCTCTGTGCATGTGAGGTGCTCCAGAGTTAGGATGTCTACAGATACTGTCACTGTCCGTTCTCTGCATGTGAGGTGCTCCAGAGTTAGGATGTCTACAGACAGTGGCCCTGCCATGTCTGTGCATGTGAGTTGCTCCAGAGTTAGGATGTCTACAAATACTGTCCCTGCCCTGCCTGGATGTCTACAAACACTGTCCCTGCCCTCTCTGTGCATGTGACTTGCTCCAGAGTTAGGATGTCTACAAACACTGTCCCTGCCCTCTCTGTGCATGTGACTTGCTCCAGAGTTAGGATGTGTACAAATACTGTCACTGCCCTGGCTGGATGTCTACAAACACGGTCCCTGCCCTCTCTGTGCATGTGACTTGCTCCAGAGGTAGGATGTCTACAAATACTGTCACTGTCCTCTCTGTGCATGTGAGGTGCTCCAGAGTCACTACCCTATCTGTGCATGTGAGGTGCTCCAGAGTTAGGATGTCTACAAACACTGTCCCTGCCCTCTCTGTGCATGTGAGGTGCTCCAGAGTTAGGATGTCTACAGACACTGTCACTGCCCTCTCTGTGCATGTGAGGTGCTCCAGTGTTAGGATGTCTACAGATACTGTCACTGTCCGTTCTCTGCATGTGAGGTGCTCCAGAGTTAGGATGTCTACAGACACTGGCCCTGCCATGTCTGTGCATGTGAGTTGCTCCAGAGTTAGGATGTCTAGAAATACTGTCCCTGCCCTGCCTGGATGTCTACAAACACTGTCCCTGCCCTCTCTGTGCATGTGACTTGCTCCAGAGTTAGGATGTCTACAAACACTGTCCCTGCCCTCTCTGTGCATGTGACTTGCTCCAGAGTTAAGATGTCTACAAATACTGTCACTGTCCCCTCTGTGCATGTGAGGTGCTCCAGAGTCACTGCCCTCTCTGTGCATGTGAGGTGCTCCAGAGTTAGGATGTCTACAAACACTGTCACTGCCCTCTCTGTGCATGTGAGGTGCTCCAGAGTTAGGATGTCTACAGACACTGGCCCTGCCATGTCTGTGCATGTGAGTTGCTCCAGAGTTCGGATGTCTACAAACACAGTCACTGCTCTCTCTGTGCATGTGAGGTGCTCCAGAGTTAGGATGTCTACAAACACTTTCACTGCCCTCTCTGTGCATGTGAGGTGCTCCAGAGTTAGGATGTCTACAAACACTGTTACTGCCCTCTCTATGCATGTGAGTTGCTCCAGAGTCAGGATGTCTGCAGACACTGTCACTGCCCTCTCTGTGCATGCGAGGTGCTCCAGGGTTAGGATGTCTACAGACACTGTCGATGCCCTCTCTGTGCATGCAAGGTGCTCCAGGGTTAGGCTGTCTACAGACACTGTCGCTGCCCTCTCTGTGCTTGTGAGGTGCTCCAGAGTTAGGATGTCTACAAACGCTGTCACTGCCCTATCTGTGCATGCGAGGTGCTCCAGAGTTAGGATTTCTACACATACTGTCACTGCCCTCTCTGTGCATGTGAGTTGCTCCAGAGTTAGGATGTCTACAAATACTGTCCCTGCCCTGCCTGGATGTCTACAAACACTGTCCCTGCCCTCTCTGTGCATGTGACTTGCTCCAGAGTTAGGATGTCTATAAACACTGTCCCTGCCCTCTCTGAGCATGTGACTTGCTCCAGAGTTAGGATGTCTACAAATACTGTCACTGCCGTGTCTGGATGTCTACAAACACTGTCCCTGCCCTCTCTGTGCATGTGACTTGCTCCAGAGGTAGGATGTCTACAAATACTGTCACTGTCCTCTCTGTGCATGTGAGGTGCTCCAGAGTCACTGCCCTCTCTGTGCATGTGAGGTTCTCCAGAGTTAGGATGTCTACAAACACTGTCCCTGCCCTCTCTGTGCATGTGAGGTGCTCCAGAGTTAGGATGTCTACAAATACTGTCACTGCCATCTCTGTGCATGTGAGCTGCTCCAGAGTCAGGATGTCTACAGACACTGTCACTGCCCTCTCTGTGCATTCGAGGTGCTCCAGAGTTAGGATGTCTACAGACACTGTCGATGCCCTCTCTGTGCATGCAAGGTGCTCCAGGGTTAGGCTGTCTACAGACACTGTCGCTTCCCTCTCTGTGCTTGTGAGGTGCTCCAGAGTTAGGATGTCTACAAACGCTGTCACTGCCCTATCTGTGCATGCGAGGTGCTCCAGAGTTAGGATTTCTACACATACTGTCACTGCCCTCTCTGTGCATGTGAGTTGCTCCAGAGTTAGGATGTCTACAAATACTGTCACTGTCCTCTCTGTGCATGTGAATTGCTCCACAGTTAGGATGTCTACACATACTGTCAATAACATCTCTCTGCATGTGAGGTGCTCCAGAGTCACTGCCCTCTCTGTGCATTTGCGAGGTACTCTAGAGTTAGGATGTCTACAAACACTGTCGCTGCTCCTCTCTGTGCATGTGAGGTGCTCCAGAGTCACTGCCCTCTCTGTGCATTTGTGAGGTGCTCCAGAGTTAGGATGTCTACAAACACTGTCACTGCCCTCTCTGTGCATGTGAGGTGCTCCAGAGATAGGATGTCTACAAACACTGTCACTGCCCCCTCTGTGCATGTGAGGTTCTCCAGAGTTAGGATGTCTACAAACACTGTCGCTGCCCTCTCTATGCATGTGAGTTTCTCCAGAGTCAGGATGTCTACAGACACTGTCCCTGCCCTGTCTGAATGTCTACAATTACCGTCACTGCCCTCTCTGTGCATTTGAGTAGCTCCAGAGTTAGGATGTCTACAGACACTGTCACTGCCCTCTCTGTGCATGTGAGGTGCTCCAGTGTTAGGATGTGTACAGATACTGTCACTGTCCGTTCTCTGCATGTGAGGTGCTCCAGAGTTAGGATGTCTACAGACACTGACCCTGCCATGTCTGTGCATGTGAGTTGCTCCAGAGTTAGGATGTCTACAAATACTGTCCCTGTCCTGTCTGGATGTCTACAAACACTGTCCCTGCCCTCTCTGTGCATGTGAGGTGCTCCAGAGTGAGGATGTCTACAGATGCTATCACTGTCCTCTCTGTGCATTTGAGGTGCTCCAGAGTTAGGATGTCTACAAACACTGTCAGTGCCCTCTCTGTGCATGTGAGGTGCCCTCTCTGTGCATGTGAGGTGCTCCAGAGTTAGGATGTCTAGAAACACTGTCACTGCCTTCTCTGTGCATGCGAGGTGCTCCAGAGTTAGGATGTCTACAGACACTGTCGATGCCCTCTCTGTGCATGTGAGGTGTTCCAGAGTTAGAATGTCTACAAACGCTGTCACTGCCCTATCTGTGCATGCGAGGTGCTCCAGAGTTAGGATTTCTACACATACTGTCACTGCCCTCTCTGTGCATGTGAGGTGCTCCAGAGTTCGGATGTCTACAAACACAGTCACTGCTCTCTCTGTGCATGTGAGGTGCTCCAGAGTTAGGATGTCTACAAACACTTTCACTGCCCTCTCTGTGCATGTGAGGTGCTCCAGAGTTAGGATGTCTACAAACACTGTTACTGCCCTCTCTATGCATGTGAGTTGCTCCAGAGTCAGGATGTCTGCAGACACTGTCACTGCCCTCTCTGTGCATGCAAGGTGCTCCAGAGTCAGGATGTGTATAGACAATGTCCCTACCCTGTCTGAATGTCTACAATCACTGTCACTGCCCTCTCTGTGCATTTGAGTTTCTCCAGAGTTAGGATGTCTACAGACTCTGTCACTGCCCTCTCTGTGCATGTGAGTTGCTCCAGAGTTAGGATGTCAACAAATACTCTCCCTGCCCTGTCTGGATGTCTACAAACACTGTCCCTGCCCTCTCTGTGCATGTGAGGTGCTCCAGAGTGAGGATGTCTACAGATTCTGTCACTGCCCTCTCTGTGCATTTGAGTTTCTCCAGAGTTAGGATGTCTACAGACTCTGTCACTGCCCTCTCTGTGCATGTGAGGTGCTCCAGAGTTAGGATGTCTACAAAAACTGTTGCTGCCCTCTCTGTGCATGTGAGGTGCTCCAGAGTTAGGATGTCTACAAACACTGTCACTGCCCTCTCTGTGCATGTGAGGTACCCTCTCTGTGCTTGTGAGGTGCTCCAGTGTTAGGATGTCTACAAACACTGTCACTGCCCTCTCTGTGCATGCGAGGTGCTCCAGAGTTATGATGCCTAAAGACACTGTCGATCCCCTCTCTGTGCATGCGAGGTGTTCCAGAGTTAGGATGTCTACAAACGCTGTCACTAACCTCTCTGTGCATGTGAGTTGCTCCAGAGTTAGGATGTCTACAAATACTGTCACTGTCCTCTCTGTGCATGTGGATAGCTCCACAGTTAGGATGTCTACACATACTGTCAATGTCATCAATGTGCATGTGAGGTGCTCCAGAGTCACTGCCCTCTCTGTGCATTTGCGGGGTACTCCAGAGTTAGGATGTCTACAAACACTGTCGCTGCTCCTCTCTGTGCATGTGAGGTGCTCCAGAGTTAGGATGTCTACAAACACTGTCCCTGCCCTCTCTGTGCATGTGAGGTGCCCCAGAGTTAGGATGTCTACAAACACTTTCACTGCCCTCTCTGTGCATGTGAGGTGCTCCAGAGTTAGGATGTCTACAAACACTGTCGCTGCCCTCTCTATGCATGTGAGTTGCTCCAGAGTCAGGATGTCTGCAGACACTGTCACTGCCCTCTCTGTGCATGCAAGGTGCTCCAGAGTCAGGATGTCTATAGACAGTGTCCCTACCCTGTCTGAATGTCTACAATCACTGTCACTGCCCTCTCTGTGCATTTGAGTTGCTCCAGAGTTAGGATGTCTACAGACACTGTCACTGCCCTCTCTGTGCATGTGAGGTGCTCCAGAGTTAGGATGTCTACAGACACTGTCACTGCCCTCTCTGTGCATGTGAGGTGCTCCAGAGTTAGGATGTCTACAGATACTGTCACTGTCCGTTCTCTGCATGTGAGGTGCTCCAGAGTTAGGATGTCTACAGACAGTGGCCCTGCCATGTCTGTGCATGTGAGTTGCTCCAGAGTTAGGATGTCTACAAATACTGTCCCTGCCCTGCCTGGATGTCTACAAACACTGTCCCTGCCCTCTCTGTGCATGTGACTTGCTCCAGAGTTAGGATGTCTACAAACACTGTCCCTGCCCTCTCTGTGCATGTGACTTGCTCCAGAGTTAGGATGTGTACAAATACTGTCACTGCCCTGGCTGGATGTCTACAAACACGGTCCCTGCCCTCTCTGTGCATGTGACTTGCTCCAGAGGTAGGATGTCTACAAATACTGTCACTGTCCTCTCTGTGCATGTGAGGTGCTCCAGAGTCACTACCCTCTCTGTGCATGTGAGGTGCTCCAGAGTTAGGATGTCTACAAACACTGTCCCTGCCCTCTCTGTGCATGTGAGGTGCTCCAGAGTTAGGATGTCTACAGACACTGTCACTGCCCTCTCTGTGCATGTGAGGTGCTCCAGTGTTAGGATGTCTACAGATACTGTCACTGTCCGTTCTCTGCATGTGAGGTGCTCCAGAGTTAGGATGTCTACAGACACTGGCCCTGCCATGTCTGTGCATGTGAGTTGCTCCAGAGTTAGGATGTCTAGAAATACTGTCCCTGCCCTGCCTGGATGTCTACAAACACTGTCCCTGCCCTCTCTGTGCATGTGACTTGCTCCAGAGTTAGGATGTCTACAAACACTGTCCCTGCCCTCTCTGTGCATGTGACTTGCTCCAGAGTTAAGATGTCTACAAATACTGTCACTGTCCCCTCTGTGCATGTGAGGTGCTCCAGAGTCACTGCCCTCTCTGTGCATGTGAGGTGCTCCAGAGTGAGGATGTCTACAGATGCTATCACTGTCCTCTCTGTGCATTTGAGGTGCTCCAGAGTTAGGATGTCTACAAACACTGTCAGTGCCCTCTCTGTGCATGTGAGGTGCCCTCTCTGTGCATGTGAGGTGCTCCAGAGTTAGGATGTCTAGAAACACTGTCACTGCCCTCTCTGTGCATGCGAGGTGCTCCAGAGTTAGGATGTCTAAAGACACTGTCGATGCCCTCTCTGTGCATGTGAGGTGTTCCAGAGTTAGGATGTCTACAAACGCTGTCACTGCCCTATCTGTGCATGCGAGGTGCTCCAGAGTTAGGATTTCTACACATACTGTCACTGCCCTCTCTGTGCATGTGAGGTGCTCCAGAGTTCGGATGTCTACAAACACAGTCACTGCTCTCTCTGTGCATGTGAGGTGCTCCAGAGTTAGGATGTCTACAAACACTTTCACTGCCCTCTCTGTGCATGTGAGGTGCTCCAGAGTTAGGATGTCTACAAACACTGTTACTGCCCTCTCTATGCATGTGAGTTGCTCCAGAGTCAGGATGTCTGCAGACACTGTCACTGCCCTCTCTGTGCATGCAAGGTGCTCCAGAGTCAGGATGTGTATAGACAATGTCCCTACCCTGTCTGAATGTCTACAATCACTGTCACTGCCCTCTCTGTGCATTTGAGTTTCTCCAGAGTTAGGATGTCTACAGACTCTGTCACTGCCCTCTCTGTGCATGTGAGTTGCTCCAGAGTTAGGATGTCAACAAATACTCTCCCTGCCCTGTCTGGATGTCTACAAACACTGTCCCTGCCCTCTCTGTGCATGTGAGGTGCTCCAGAGTGAGGATGTCTACAGACTCTGTCACTGCCCTCTCTGTGCATTTGAGTTTCTCCAGAGTTAGGATGTCTACAGACTCTGTCACTGCCCTCTCTGTGCATGTGAGGTGCTCCAGAGTTAGGATGTCTACAAAAACTGTTGCTGCCCTCTCTGTGCATGTGAGGTGCTCCAGAGTTAGGATGTCTACAAACACTGTCACTGCCCTCTCTGTGCATGTGAGGTACCCTCTCTGTGCTTGTGAGGTGCTCCAGTGTTAGGATGTCTACAAACACTGTCACTGCCCTCTCTGTGCATGCGAGGTGCTCCAGAGTTATGATGTCTAAAGACACTGTCGATCCCCTCTCTGTGCATGCGAGGTGTTCCAGAGTTAGGATGTCTACAAACGCTGTCACTAACCTCTCTGTGCATGTGAGTTGCTCCGGAGTTAGGATGTCTACAAATACTGTCACTGTCCTCTCTGTGCATGTGGATAGCTCCACAGTTAGGATGTCTACACATACTGTCAATGTCATCAATGTGCATGTGAGGTGCTCCAGAGTCACTGCTCTCTCTGTGCATTTGCGGGGTACTCCAGAGTTAGGATGTCTACAAACACTGTCGCTGCTCCTCTCTGTGCATGTGAGGTGCTCCAGAGTTAGGATGTCTACAAACACTGTCCCTGCCCTCTCTGTGCATGTGAGGTGCCCCAGAGTTAGGATGTCTACAAACACTTTCACTGCCCTCTCTGTGCATGTGAGGTGCTCCAGAGTTAGGATGTCTCCAAACACTGTCGCTGCCCTCTCTATGCATGTGAGTTGCTCCAGAGTCAGGATGTCTGCAGACACTGTCACTGCCCTCTCTGTGCATGCAAGGTGCTCCAGAGTCAGGATGTCTATAGACAGTGTCCCTACCCTGTCTGAATGTCTACAATCACTGTCACTGCCCTCTCTGTGCATTTGAGTTGCTCCAGAGTTAGGATGTCTACAGACACTGTCACTGCCCTCTCTGTGTATGTGAGGTGCTCCAGAGTTAGGATGTCTACAGACACTGTCACTGCCCTCTCTGTGCATGTGAGGTGCTCCAGAGTTAGGATGTCTACAGATACTGTCACTGTCCGTTCTCTGCATGTGAGGTGCTCCAGAGTTAGGATGTCTACAGACAGTGGCCCTGCCATGTCTGTGCATGTGAGTTGCTCCAGAGTTAGGATGTCTACAAATACTGTCCCTGCCCTGCCTGGATGTCTACAAACACTGTCCCTGCCCTCTCTGTGCATGTGACTTGCTCCAGAGTTAGGATGTCTACAAACACTGTCCCTGCCCTCTCTGTGCATGTGACTTGCTCCAGAGTTAGGATGTGTACAAATACTGTCACTGCCCTGGCTGGATGTCTACAAACACGGTCCCTGCCCTCTCTGTGCATGTGACTTGCTCCAGAGGTAGGATGTCTACAAATACTGTCACTGTCCTCTCTGTGCATGTGAGGTGCTCCAGAGTCACTACCCTCTCTGTGCATGTGAGGTGCTCCAGAGTTAGGATGTCTACAAACACTGTCCCTGCCCTCTCTGTGCATGTGAGGTGCTCCAGAGTTAGGATGTCTACAGACACTGTCACTGCCCTCTCTGTGCATGTGAGGTGCTCCAGTGTTAGGATGTCTACAGATACTGTCACTGTCCGTTCTCTGCATGTGAGGTGCTCCAGAGTTAGGATGTCTACAGACACTGGCCCTGCCATGTCTGTGCATGTGAGTTGCTCCAGAGTTAGGATGTCTAGAAATACTGTCCCTGCCCTGCCTGGATGTCTACAAACACTGTCCCTGCCCTCTCTGTGCATGTGACTTGCTCCAGAGTTAGGATGTCTACAAACACTGTCCCTGCCCTCTCTGTGCATGTGACTTGCTCCAGAGTTAGGATGTCTATAAACACTGTCCCTGCCCTCTCTGAGCATGTGACTTGCTCCAGAGTTAGGATGTCTACAAATACTGTCACTGCCGTGTCTGGATGTCTACAAACACTGTCCCTGCCCTCTCTGTGCATGTGACTTGCTCCAGAGGTAGGATGTCTACAAATACTGTCACTGTCCTCTCTGTGCATGTGAGGTGCTCCAGAGTCACTGCCCTCTCTGTGCATGTGAGGTTCTCCAGAGTTAGGATGTCTACAAACACTGTCCCTGCCCTCTCTGTGCATGTGAGGTGCTCCAGAGTTAGGATGTCTACAAATACTGTCACTGCCCTCTCTGTGCATGTGAGCTGCTCCAGAGTCAGGATGTCTACAGACACTGTCACTGCCCTCTCTGTGCATGCGAGGTGCTCCAGAGTTAGGATGTCTACAGACACTGTCGATGCCCTCTCTGTGCATGCAAGGTGCTCCAGGGTTAGGCTGTCTACAGACACTGTCGCTTCCCTCTCTGTGCTTGTGAGGTGCTCCAGAGTTAGGATGTCTACAAACGCTGTCACTGCCCTATCTGTGCATGCGAGGTGCTCCAGAGTTAGGATTTCTACACATACTGTCACTGCCCTCTCTGTGCATGTGAGTTGCTCCAGAGTTAGGATGTCTACAAATACTGTCACTGTCCTCTCTGTGCATGTGAATTGCTCCACAGTTAGGATGTCTACACATACTGTCAATAACATCTCTCTGCATGTGAGGTGCTCCAGAGTCACTGCCCTCTCTGTGCATTTGCGAGGTACTCTAGAGTTAGGATGTCTACAAACACTGTCGCTGCTCCTCTCTGTGCATGTGAGGTGCTCCAGAGTCACTGCCCTCTCTGTGCATTTGTGAGGTGCTCCAGAGTTAGGATGTCTACAAACACTGTCACTGCCCTCTCTGTGCATGTGAGGTGCTCCAGAGATAGGATGTCTACAAACACTGTCACTGCCCCCTCTGTGCATGTGAGGTTCTCCAGAGTTAGGATGTCTACAAACACTGTCGCTGCCCTCTCTATGCATGTGAGTTTCTCCAGAGTCAGGATGTCTACAGACACTGTCCCTGCCCTGTCTGAATGTCTACAATTACCGTCACTGCCCTCTCTGTGCATTTGAGTAGCTCCAGAGTTAGGATGTCTACAGACACTGTCACTGCCCTCTCTGTGCATGTGAGGTGCTCCAGTGTTAGGATGTGTACAGATACTGTCACTGTCCGTTCTCTGCATGTGAGGTGCTCCAGAGTTAGGATGTCTACAGACACTGACCCTGCCATGTCTGTGCATGTGAGTTGCTCCAGAGTTAGGATGTCTACAAATACTGTCCCTGTCCTGTCTGGATGTCTACAAACACTGTCCCTGCCCTCTCTGTGCATGTGAGGTGCTCCAGAGTGAGGATGTCTACAGATGCTATCACTGTCCTCTCTGTGCATTTGAGGTGCTCCAGAGTTAGGATGTCTACAAACACTGTCAGTGCCCTCTCTGTGCATGTGAGGTGCCCTCTCTGTGCATGTGAGGTGCTCCAGAGTTAGGATGTCTAGAAACACTGTCACTGCCCTCTCTGTGCATGCGAGGTGCTCCAGAGTTAGGATGTCTACAGACACTGTCGATGCCCTCTCTGTGCATGTGAGGTGTTCCAGAGTTAGAATGTCTACAAACGCTGTCACTGCCCTATCTGTGCATGCGAGGTGCTCCAGAGTTAGGATTTCTACACATACTGTCACTGCCCTCTCTGTGCATGTGAGGTGCTCCAGAGTTCGGATGTCTACAAACAGAGTCACTGCTCTCTCTGTGCATGTGAGGTGCTCCAGAGTTAGGATGTCTACAAACACTTTCACTGCCCTCTCTGTGCATGTGAGGTGCTCCAGAGTTAGGATGTCTACAAACACTGTTACTGCCCTCTCTATGCATGTGAGTTGCTCCAGAGTCAGGATGTCTGCAGACACTGTCACTGCCCTCTCTGTGCATGCAAGGTGCTCCAGAGTCAGGATGTGTATAGACAATGTCCCTACCCTGTCTGAATGTCTACAATCACTGTCACTGCCCTCTCTGTGCATTTGAGTTTCTCCAGAGTTAGGATGTCTACAGACTCTGTCACTGCCCTCTCTGTGCATGTGAGTTGCTCCAGAGTTAGGATGTCAACAAATACTCTCCCTGCCCTGTCTGGATGTCTACAAACACTGTCCCTGCCCTCTCTGTGCATGTGAGGTGCTCCAGAGTGAGGATGTCTACAGACTCTGTCACTGCCCTCTCTGTGCATTTGAGTTTCTCCAGAGTTAGGATGTCTACAGACTCTGTCACTGCCCTCTCTGTGCATGTGAGGTGCTCCAGAGTTAGGATGTCTACAAAAACTGTTGCTGCCCTCTCTGTGCATGTGAGGTGCTCCAGAGTTAGGATGTCTACAAACACTGTCACTGCCCTCTCTGTGCATGTGAGGTACCCTCTCTGTGCTTGTGAGGTGCTCCAGTGTTAGGATGTCTACAAACACTGTCACTGCCCTCTCTGTGCATGCGAGGTGCTCCAGAGTTATGATGTCTAAAGACACTGTCGATCCCCTCTCTGTGCATGCGAGGTGTTCCAGAGTTAGGATGTCTACAAACGCTGTCACTAACCTCTCTGTGCATGTGAGTTGCTCCAGAGTTAGGATGTCTACAAACACTGTTGCTGCCCTCTCTGTGCATGTGAGGTGCTCCAGAGTCAGGATGTCTACAGACACTGTCCCTGCCCTGTCTGAATGTCTACAATCACCGTCACTGCCCTCTCTGTGCATTTGAGTAGCTCCAGAGTTAGGATGTCTACAGACACTGTCACTGCCCTCTCTGTGCATGTGAGGTGCTCCAGTGTTAGGATGTGTACAGATACTGTCACTGTCCGTTCTCTGCATGTGAGGTGCTCCAGAGTTAGGATGTCTAAAGACACTGACCCTGCCATGTCTGTGCATGTGAGTTGCTTCAGAGTTAGGATGTCTACAAATACTGTCCCTGTCCTGTCTGGATGTCTACAAACACTGTCCCTGCCCTCTCTGTGCATGTGAGGTGCTCCAGAGTGAGGATGTCTACAGACGCTATCACTGTCCTCTTTGTGCATGTGAGGTGCTCCAGAGTTAGGATGTCTACAAACACTGTCAGTGCCCTCTCTGTGCATGTGAGGTGCCCTCTCTGTGCATGTGAGGTGCTCCAGAGTTAGGATGTCTAGAAACACTGTCACTGCCCTCTCTGTGCATGCGAGGTGCTCCAGAGTTAGGATGTCTACAAACGCTGTCACTGCCCTCTCTGTGCATGTGAGGTGCTCCAGAGTTCGGATGTCTACAAACACAGTCACTGCCCTCTCTGTGCATGTGAGGTGCTCCATAGTTAGGATGTCTACAAACACTTTCACTGCCCTCTCTGTGCATGTGAGGTGCTCCAGAGTTAGGATGTCTACAAACACTGTCACTACCCTCTCTATGCATGTGAGTTGCTCCAGAGTCAGGATGTCTGCAGACACTGTCACTGCCCTCTCTGTGCATGCAAGGTGCTCCAGAGGCAGGATGTGTATAGACAATGTCCCTACCCTGTCTGAATGTCTACAATCACTGTCACTGCCCTCTCTGTGCATTTGAGATTCTCCAGAGTTAGGATGTCTACAGACTCTGTCACTGCCCTCTCTGTGCATGTGAGTTGCTCCAGAGTTAGGATGTCAACAAATACTGTCCCTGCCCTGTCTGGATGTCTACAAACACTGTCCCTGCCCTCTCTGTGCATGTGAGGTGCTCCAGAGTGAGGATGTCTACAGACTCTGTCACTGCCCTCTCTGTGCATTTGAGTTTCTCCAGAGTTAGGATGTCTACAGACTCTGTCACTGCCTTCTCTGTGCATGTGAGGTGCTCCAGAGTGAGGATGTCTACAAAAACTGTTGCTGCCCTCTCTGTGCATGTGAGGTGCTCCAGAGTTAGGATGTCTACAAACACTGTCACTGCCCTCTCTGTGCATGTGAGGTACCCTCTCTGTGCATGTGAGGTGCTCCAGTGTTAGGATGTCTACAAACACTGTCACTGCCCTCTCTGTGCATGCGAGGTGCTCCAGAGTTATGATGTCTAAAGACACTGTCGATGCCCTCTCTGTGCATGCGAGGTGTTCCAGAGTCAGGATGTCTGCAGACACTGTCACTGCCCTCTCTGTGCATGCAAGGTGCTCCAAAGTCAGGATGTCTACAGACAGTGTCTCTGCCCTGTCTGAATGTCTACAATCACTGTCACTGCCCTCTCTGTGCATTTGAGTTGCTCCAGAGTTAGGATGTCTACAGACACTGTCACTGCCCTATCTGTGCATGCGAGGTGCTCCAGAGTTAGGATTTCTACACATACTGTCACTGCCCTCTCTGTGCATGTGAGGTGCTCCAGAGTTCGGATGTCTACAAACACAGTCACTGCTCTCTCTGTGCATGTGAGGTGCTCCAGAGTTAGGATGTCTACAAACACTTTCACTGCCCTCTCTGTGCATGTGAGGTGCTCCAGAGTTAGGATGTCTACAAACACTGTTACTGCCCTCTCTATGCATGTGAGTTGCTCCAGAGTCAGGATGTCTGCAGACACTGTCACTGCCCTCTCTGTGCATGCAAGGTGCTCCAGAGTCAGGATGTGTATAGACAATGTCCCTACCCTGTCTGAATGTCTACAATCACTGTCACTGCCCTCTCTGTGCATTTGAGTTTCTCCAGAGTTAGGATGTCTACAGACTCTGTCACTGCCCTCTCTGTGCATGTGAGTTGCTCCAGAGGTAGGATGTCTACAAATACTGTCACTGTCCTCTCTGTGCATGTGAGGTGCTCCAGAGTCACTGCCCTCTCTGTGCATGTGAGGTTCTCCAGAGTTAGGATGTCTACAAACACTGTCCCTGCCCTCTCTGTGCATGTGAGGTGCTCCAGAGTTAGGATGTCTACAAATACTGTCACTGCCCTCTCTGTGCATGTGAGCTGCTCCAGAGTCAGGATGTCTACAGACACTGTCACTGCCCTCTCTGTGCATGCGAGGTGCTCCAGAGTTAGGATGTCTACAGACACTGTCGATGCCCTCTCTGTGCATGCAAGGTGCTCCAGGGTTAGGCTGTCTACAGACACTGTCGCTTCCCTCTCTGTGCTTGTGAGGTGCTCCAGAGTTAGGATGTCTACAAACGCTGTCACTGCCCTATCTGTGCATGCGAGGTGCTCCAGAGTTAGGATTTCTACACATACTGTCACTGCCCTCTCTGTGCATGTGAGTTGCTCCAGAGTTAGGATGTCTACAAATACTGTCACTGTCCTCTCTGTGCATGTGAATTGCTCCACAGTTAGGATGTCTACACATACTGTCAATAACATCTCTCTGCATGTGAGGTGCTCCAGAGTCACTGCCCTCTCTGTGCATTTGCGAGGTACTCTAGAGTTAGGATGTCTACAAACACTGTCGCTGCTCCTCTCTGTGCATGTGAGGTGCTCCAGAGTCACTGCCCTCTCTGTGCATTTGTGAGGTGCTCCAGAGTTAGGATGTCTACAAACACTGTCACTGCCCTCTCTGTGCATGTGAGGTGCTCCAGAGATAGGATGTCTACAAACACTGTCACTGCCCCCTCTGTGCATGTGAGGTTCTCCAGAGTTAGGATGTCTACAAACACTGTCGCTGCCCTCTCTATGCATGTGAGTTTCTCCAGAGTCAGGATGTCTACAGACACTGTCCCTGCCCTGTCTGAATGTCTACAATTACCGTCACTGCCCTCTCTGTGCATTTGAGTAGCTCCAGAGTTAGGATGTCTACAGACACTGTCACTGCCCTCTCTGTGCATGTGAGGTGCTCCAGTGTTAGGATGTGTACAGATACTGTCACTGTCCGTTCTCTGCATGTGAGGTGCTCCAGAGTTAGGATGTCTACAGACACTGACACTGCCATGTCTGTGCATGTGAGTTGCTCCAGAGTTAGGATGTCTACAAATACTGTCCCTGTCCTGTCTGGATGTCTACAAACACTGTCCCTGCCCTCTCTGTGCATGTGAGGTGCTCCAGAGTGAGGATGTCTACAGATGCTATCACTGTCCTCTCTGTGCATTTGAGGTGCTCCAGAGTTAGGATGTCTACAAACACTGTCAGTGCCCTCTCTGTGCATGTGAGGTGCCCTCTCTGTGCATGTGAGGTGCTCCAGAGTTAGGATGTCTAGAAACACTGTCACTGCCCTCTCTGTGCATGCGAGGTGCTCCAGAGTTAGGATGTCTACAGACACTGTCGATGCCCTCTCTGTGCATGTGAGGTGTTCCAGAGTTAGAATGTCTACAAACGCTGTCACTGCCCTATCTGTGCATGCGAGGTGCTCCAGAGTTAGGATTTCTACACATACTGTCACTGCCCTCTCTGTGCATGTGAGGTGCTCCAGAGTTCGGATGTCTACAAACACAGTCACTGCTCTCTCTGTGCATGTGAGGTGCTCCAGAGTTAGGATGTCTACAAACACTTTCACTGCCCTCTCTGTGCATGTGAGGTGCTCCAGAGTTAGGATGTCTACAAACACTGTTACTGCCCTCTCTATGCATGTGAGTTGCTCCAGAGTCAGGATGTCTGCAGACACTGTCACTGCCCTCTCTGTGCATGCAAGGTGCTCCAGAGTCAGGATGTGTATAGACAATGTCCCTACCCTGTCTGAATGTCTACAATCACTGTCACTGCCCTCTCTGTGCATTTGAGTTTCTCCAGAGTTAGGATGTCTACAGACTCTGTCACTGCCCTCTCTGTGCATGTGAGTTGCTCCAGAGTTAGGATGTCAACAAATACTCTCCCTGCCCTGTCTGGATGTCTACAAACACTGTCCCTGCCCTCTCTGTGCATGTGAGGTGCTCCAGAGTGAGGATGTCTACAGACTCTGTCACTGCCCTCTCTGTGCATTTGAGTTTCTCCAGAGTTAGGATGTCTACAGACTCTGTCACTGCCCTCTCTGTGCATGTGAGGTGCTCCAGAGTTAGGATGTCTACAAAAACTGTTGCTGCCCTCTCTGTGCATGTGAGGTGCTCCAGAGTTAGGATGTCTACAAACACTGTCACTGCCCTCTCTGTGCATGTGAGGTACCCTCTCTGTGCTTGTGAGGTGCTCCAGTGTTAGGATGTCTACAAACACTGTCACTGCCCTCTCTGTGCATGCGAGGTGCTCCAGAGTTATGATGTCTAAAGACACTGTCGATCCCCTCTCTGTGCATGCGAGGTGTTCCAGAGTTAGGATGTCTACAAACGCTGTCACTAACCTCTCTGTGCATGTGAGTTGCTCCAGAGTTAGGATGTCTACAAATACTGTCACTGTCCTCTCTGTGCATGTGGATAGCTCCACAGTTAGGATGTCTACACATACTGTCAATGTCATCAATGTGCATGTGAGGTGCTCCAGAGTCACTGCCCTCTCTGTGCATTTGCGGGGTACTCCAGAGTTAGGATGTCTACAAACACTGTCGCTGCTCCTCTCTGTGCATGTGAGGTGCTCCAGAGTTAGAATGTCTACAAACACTGTCCCTGCCCTCTCTGTGCATGTGAGGTGCCCCAAAGTTAGGATGTCTACAAACACTTTCACTGCCCTCTCTGTGCATGTGAGGTGCTCCAGAGTTAGGATGTCTACAAACACTGTCGCTGCCCTCTCTATGCATGTGAGTTGCTCCAGAGTCAGGATGTCTGCAGACACTGTCACTGCCCTCTCTGTGCATGCAAGGTGCTCCAGAGTCAGGATGCCTATAGACAGTGTCCCTACCCTGTCTGAATGTCTACAATCACTGTCACTGCCCTCTCTGTGCATTTGAGTTGCTCCAGAGTTAGGATGTCTACAGACACTGTCACTGCCCTCTCTGTGCATGTGAGGTGCTCCAGAGTTAGGATGTCTACAGACACTGTCACTGCCCTCTCTGTGCATGTGAGGTGCTCCAGAGTTAGGATGTCTACAGATACTGTCACTGTCCGTTCTCTGCATGTGAGGTGCTCCAGAGTTAGGATGTCTACAGACAGTGGCCCTGCCATGTCTGTGCATGTGAGTTGCTCCAGAGTTAGGATGTCTACAAATACTGTCCCTGCCCTGCCTGGATGTCTACAAACACTGTCCCTGCCCTCTCTGTGCATGTGACTTGCTCCAGAGTTAGGATGTCTACAAACACTGTCCCTGCCCTCTCTGTGCATGTGACTTGCTCCAGAGTTAGGATGTGTACAAATACTGTCACTGCCCTGGCTGGATGTCTACAAACACGGTCCCTGCCCTCTCTGTGCATGTGACTTGCTCCAGAGGTAGGATGTCTACAAATACTGTCACTGTCCTCTCTGTGCATGTGAGGTGCTCCAGAGTCACTACCCTCTCTGTGCATGTGAGGTGCTCCAGAGTTAGGATGTCTACAAACACTGTCCCTGCCCTCTCTGTGCATGTGAGGTGCTCCAGAGTTAGGATGTCTACAGACACTGTCACTGCCCTCTCTGTGCATGTGAGGTGCTCCAGTGTTAGGATGTCTACAGATACTGTCACTGTCCGTTCTCTGCATGTGAGGTGCTCCAGAGTTAGGATGTCTACAGACACTGGCCCTGCCATGTCTGTGCATGTGAGTTGCTCCAGAGTTAGGATGTCTAGAAATACTGTCCCTGCCCTGCCTGGATGTCTACAAACACTGTCCCTGCCCTCTCTGTGCATGTGACTTGCTCCAGAGTTAGGATGTCTACAAACACTGTCCCTGCCCTCTCTGTGCATGTGACTTGCTCCAGAGTTAAGATGTCTACAAATACTGTCACTGTCCCCTCTGTGCATGTGAGGTGCTCCAGAGTCACTGCCCTCTCTGTGCATGTGAGGTGCTCCAGAGTGAGGATGTCTACAGATGCTATCACTGTCCTCTCTGTGCATTTGAGGTGCTCCAGAGTTAGGATGTCTACAAACACTGTCAGTGCCCTCTCTGTGCATGTGAGGGGCCCTCTCTGTGCATGTGAGGTGCTCCAGAGTTAGGATGTCTAGAAACACTGTCACTGCCCTCTCTGTGCATGCGAGGTGCTCCAGAGTTAGGATGTCTACAGACACTGTCGATGCCCTCTCTGTGCATGTGAGGTGTTCCAGAGTTAGGATGTCTACAAACGCTGTCACTGCCCTATCTGTGCATGCGAGGTGCTCCAGAGTTAGGATTTCTACACATACTGTCACTGCCCTCTCTGTGCATGTGAGGTGCTCCAGAGTTCGGATGTCTACAAACACAGTCACTGCTCTCTCTGTGCATGTGAGGTGCTCCAGAGTTAGGATGTCTACAAACACTTTCACTGCCCTCTCTGTGCATGTGAGGTGCTCCAGAGTTAGGATGTCTACAAACACTGTTACTGCCCTCTCTATGCATGTGAGTTGCTCCAGAGTCAGGATGTCTGCAGACACTGTCACTGCCCTCTCTGTGCATGCAAGGTGCTCCAGAGTCAGGATGTGTATAGACAATGTCCCTACCCTGTCTGAATGTCTACAATCACTGTCACTGCCCTCTCTGTGCATTTGAGTTTCTCCAGAGTTAGGATGTCTACAGACTCTGTCACTGCCCTCTCTGTGCATGTGAGTTGCTCCAGAGTTAGGATGTCAACAAATACTCTCCCTGCCCTGTCTGGATGTCTACAAACACTGTCCCTGCCCTCTCTGTGCATGTGAGGTGCTCCAGAGTGAGGATGTCTACAGACTCTGTCACTGCCCTCTCTGTGCATTTGAGTTTCTCCAGAGTTAGGATGTCTACAGACTCTGTCACTGCCCTCTCTGTGCATGTGAGGTGCTCCAGAGTTAGGATGTCTACAAAAACTGTTGCTGCCCTCTCTGTGCATGTGAGGTGCTCCAGAGTTAGGATGTCTACAAACACTGTCACTGCCCTCTCTGTGCATGTGAGGTACCCTCTCTGTGCTTGTGAGGTGCTCCAGTGTTAGGATGTCTACAAACACTGTCACTGCCCTCTCTGTGCATGCGAGGTGCTCCAGAGTTATGATGTCTAAAGACACTGTCGATCCCCTCTCTGTGCATGCGAGGTGTTCCAGAGTTAGGATGTCTACAAACGCTGTCACTAACCTCTCTGTGCATGTGAGTTGCTCCAGAGTTAGGATGTCTACAAATACTGTCACTGTCCTCTCTGTGCATGTGGATAGCTCCACAGTTAGGATGTCTACACATACTGTCAATGTCATCAATGTGCATGTGAGGTGCTCCAGAGTCACTGCCCTCTCTGTGCATTTGCGGGGTACTCCAGAGTTAGGATGTCTACAAACACTGTCGCTGCTCCTCTCTGTGCATGTGAGGTGCTCCAGAGTTAGGATGTCTACAAACACTGTCCCTGCCCTCTCTGTGCATGTGAGGTGCCCCAGAGTTAGGATGTCTACAAACACTTTCACTGCCCTCTCTGTGCATGTGAGGTGCTCCAGAGTTAGGATGTCTACAAACACTGTCGCTGCCCTCTCTATGCATGTGAGTTGCTCCAGAGTCAGGATGTCTGCAGACACTGTCACTGCCCTCTCTGTGCATGCAAGGTGCTCCAGAGTCAGGATGTCTATTGACAGTGTCCCTACCCTGTCTGAATGTCTACAATCACTGTCACTGCCCTCTCTGTGCATTTGAGTTGCTCCAGAGTTAGGATGTCTACAGACACTGTCACTGCCCTCTCTGTGCATGTGAGGTGCTCCAGAGTTAGTATGTCTACAGACACTGTCACTGCCCTCTCTGTGCATGTGAGGTGCTCCAGAGTTAGGATGTCTACAGATACTGTCACTGTCCGTTCTCTGCATGTGAGGTGCTCCAGAGTTAGGATGTCTACAGACAGTGGCCCTGCCATGTCTGTGCATGTGAGTTGCTCCAGAGTTAGGATGTCTACAAATACTGTCCCTGCCCTGCCTGGATGTCTACAAACACTGTCCCTGCCCTCTCTGTGCATGTGACTTGCTCCAGAGTTAGGATGTCTACAAACACTGTCCCTGCCCTCTCTGTGCATGTGACTTGCTCCAGAGTTAGGATGTGTACAAATACTGTCACTGCCCTGGCTGGATGTCTACAAACACGGTCCCTGCCCTCTCTGTGCATGTGACTTGCTCCAGAGGTAGGATGTCTACAAATACTGTCACTGTCCTCTCTGTGCATGTGAGGTGCTCCAGAGTCACTACCCTCTCTGTGCATGTGAGGTGCTCCAGAGTTAGGATGTCTACAAACACTGTCCCTGCCCTCTCTGTGCATGTGAGGTGCTCCAGAGTTAGGATGTCTACAGACACTGTCACTGCCCTCTCTGTGCATGTGAGGTGCTCCAGTGTTAGGATGTCTACAGATACTGTCACTGTCCGTTCTCTGCATGTGAGGTGCTCCAGAGTTAGGATGTCTACAGACACTGGCCCTGCCATGTCTGTGCATGTGAGTTGCTCCAGAGTTAGGATGTCTAGAAATACTGTCCCTGCCCTGCCTGGATGTCTACAAACACTGTCCCTGCCCTCTCTGTGCATGTGACTTGCTCCAGAGTTAGGATGTCTACAAACACTGTCCCTGCCCTCTCTGTGCATGTGACTTGCTCCAGAGTTAAGATGTCTACAAATACTGTCACTGTCCCCTCTGTGCATGTGAGGTGCTCCAGAGTCACTGCCCTCTCTGTGCATGTGAGGTGCTCCAGAGTTAGGATGTCTACAAACACTGTCACTGCCCTCTCTGTGCATGTGAGGTGCTCCAGAGTTAGGATGTCTACAGACACTGGCCCTGCCATGTCTGTGCATGTGAGTTGCTCCTGAGTTAGGATGTCTACAAATACTGTCCCTGCCCTGCCTGGATGTCTACAAACACTGTCCCTGCCCTCTCTGTGCATGTGACTTGCTCCAGAGTTAGGATGTCTATAAACACTGTCCCTGCCCTCTCTGAGCATGTGACTTGCTCCAGAGTTAGGATGTCTACAAATACTGTCACTGCCGTGTCTGGATGTCTACAAACACTGTCCCTGCCCTCTCTGTGCATGTGAGGTGCTCCAGAGTTAGGATGTCTACAGACACTGTCACTGCCCTCTCTGTGCATGTGAGGTGCTCCAGAGTTAGGATGTCTACAGATACTGACACTGTCCGTTCTCTGCATGTGAGGTGCTCCAGAGTTAGGATGTCTACAGACAGTGGCCCTGCCATGTCTGTGCATGTGAGTTGCTCCAGAGTTAGGATGTCTACAAATACTGTCCCTGCCCTGCCTGGATGTCTACAAACACTGTCCCTGCCCTCTCTGTGCATGTGACTTGCTCCAGAGTTAGGATGTCTACAAACACTGTCCCTGCCCTCTCTGTGCATGTGACTTGCTCCAGAGTTAGGATGTGTACAAATACTGTCACTGCCCTGGCTGGATGTCTACAAACACGGTCCCTGCCCTCTCTGTGCATGTGACTTGCTCCAGAGGTAGGATGTCTACAAATACTGTCACTGTCCTCTCTGTGCATGTGAGGTGCTCCAGAGTCACTACCCTCTCTGTGCATGTGAGGTGCTCCAGAGTTAGGATGTCTACAAACACTGTCCCTGCCCTCTCTGTGCATGTGAGGTGCTCCAGAGTTAGGATGTCTACAGACACTGTCACTGCCCTCTCTGTGCATGTGAGGTGCTCCAGTGTTAGGATGTCTACAGATACTGTCACTGTCCGTTCTCTGCATGTGAGGTGCTCCAGAGTTAGGATGTCTACAGACACTGGCCCTGCCATGTCTGTGCATGTGAGTTGCTCCAGAGTTAGGATGTCTAGAAATACTGTCCCTGCCCTGCCTGGATGTCTACAAACACTGTCCCTGCCCTCTCTGTGCATGTGACTTGCTCCAGAGTTAGGATGTCTACAAACACTGTCCCTGCCCTCTCTGTGCATGTGACTTGCTCCAGAGTTAAGATGTCTACAAATACTGTCACTGTCCCCTCTGTGCATGTGAGGTGCTCCAGAGTCACTGCCCTCTCTGTGCATGTGAGGTGCTCCAGAGTTAGGATGTCTACAAACACTGTCACTGCCCTCTCTGTGCATGTGAGGTGCTCCAGAGTTAGGATGTCTACAGACACTGGCCCTGCCATGTCTGTGCATGTGAGTTGCTCCAGAGTTAGGATGTCTACAAATACTGTCCCTGCCCTGCCTGGATGTCTACAAACACTGTCCCTGCCCTCTCTGTGCATGCGACTTGCTCCAGAGTTAGGATGTCTATAAACACTGTCCCTGCCCTCTCTGAGCATGTGACTTGCTCCAGAGTTAGGATGTCTACAAATACTGTCACTGCCGTGTCTGGATGTCTACAAACACTGTCCCTGCCCTCTCTGTGCATGTGACTTTCTCCAGAGGTAGGATGTCTACAAATACTGTCACTGTCCTCTCTGTGCATGTGAGGTGCTCCAGAGTCACTGCCCTCTCTGTGCATGTGAGGTTCTCCAGAGTTAGGATGTCTACAAACACTGTCCCTGCCCTCTCTGTGCATGTGAGGTGCTCCAGAGTTAGGATGTCTACAAATACTGTCACTGCCCTCTCTGTGCATGTGAGCTGCTCCAGAGTCAGGATGTCTACAGACACTGTCACTGCCCTCTCTGTGCATGCGAGGTGCTCCAGGGTTAGGATGTCTACAGACACTGTCGATGCCCTCTCTGTGCATGCAAGGTGCTCCAGGGTTAGGCTGTCTACAGACACTGTCGCTGCCCTCTCTGTGCTTGTGAGGTGCTCCAGAGTTAGGATGTCTACAAACGCTGTCACTGCCCTATCTGTGCATGCGAGGTGCTCCAGAGTTAGGATTTCTACACATACTGTCACTGCCCTCTCTGTGCATGTGAGTTGCTCCAGAGTTAGGATGTCTACAAATACTGTCCCTGCCCTGCCTGGATGTCTACAAACACTGTCCCTGCCCTCTCTGTGCATGTGACTTGCTCCAGAGTTATGATGTCTATAAACACTGTCCCTGCCCTCTCTGAGCATTTGACTTGCTCCAGAGTTAGGATGTCTACAAATACTGTCACTGCCGTGTCTGGATGTCTACAAACACTGTCCCTGCCCTCTCTGTGCATGTGACTTGCTCCAGAGGTAGGATGTCTACAAATACTGTCACTGTCCTCTCTGTGCATGTGAGGTGCTCCAGAGTCACTACCCTCTCTGTGCATGTGAGGTTCTCCAGAGTTAGGATGTCTACAAACACTGTCCCTGCCCTCTCTGTGCATGTGAGGTGCTCCAGAGTTAGGATGTCTACAAATACTGTCACTGCCCTCTCTGTGCATGTGAGCTGCTCCAGAGTCAGGATGTCTACAGACACTGTCACTGCCCTCTCTGTGCATGCGAGGTGCTCCAGAGTTAGGATGTCTACAGACACTGTCGATGCCCTCTCTGTGCATGCAAGGTGCTCCAGGGTTAGGCTGTCTACAGACACTGTCGCTTCCCTCTCTGTGCTTGTGAGGTGCTCCAGAGTTAGGATGTCTACAAACGCTGTCACTGCCCTATCTGTGCATGCGAGGTGCTCCAGAGTTAGGATTTCTACACATACTGTCACTGCCCTCTCTGTGCATGTGAGTTGCTCCAGAGTTAGGATGTCTACAAATACTGTCACTGTCCTCTCTGTGCATGTGAATTGCTCCACAGTTAGGATGTCTACACATACTGTCAATAACATCTCTCTGCATGTGAGGTGCTCCAGAGTCACTGCCCTCTCTGTGCATTTGTGAGGTGCTCCAGAGTTAGGATGTCTACAAACACTGTCACTGCCCTCTCTGTGCATGTGAGGTGCTCCAGAGATAGGATGTCTACAAACACTGTCACTGCCCCCTCTGTGCATGTGAGGTTCTCCAGAGTTAGGATGTCTACAAACACTGTCGCTGCCCTCTCTATGCATGTGAGTTTCTCCAGAGTCAGGATGTCTGCAGACACTGTCACTGCCCTCTCTGTGCATGCAAGGTGCTCCAAAGTCAGGATGTCTACAGACAGTGTCCCTGCCCTGTCTGAATGTCTACAATCACTGTCACTGCCCTCTCTGTGCATTTGAGTTGCTCCAGAGTTAGGATGTCTACAGACACTGTCACTGCCCTCTCTGTGCATATGAGGTGCTCCAGAGTTAGGATATCTACAGACACTGTCACTGACCTCTCTGTGCATGCGAGGTGCTCCAGAGTTAGGATGTCTACAGACACTGTCACTGCCCTCTCTGTGCATCTGAGGTGCTCCAGAGTTAGGATGTCTACAGATACTGTCACTGTCCGTTCTCTGCATGTGAGGTGCTCCAGAGTTAGGATGTCTACAGACACTGGCCCTGCCATGTCTGTGCATGTGAGTTGCTCCAGAGTTAGGATGTCCACAAATACTGTCCCTGCCCTGCCTGGATGTCTACAAACACTGTCCCTGCCCTCTCTGTGCATGTGACTTGCTCCAGAGTTAGGATGTCTACAAACACTGTCCCTGCCACTCTCTGTGCATGTGACTTGCTCCAGAGTTAGGATGTCTACAAATACTGTCACTGCCCTCGCTGGATGTCTACAAACACGGTCCCTGCCCTCTCTGTGCATGTGACTTTCTCCAGAGGTAGGGTGTCTACAAATACTGTCACTGTCCTCTCTGTGCATGTGAGGTGCTCCAGAGTCACTGCCCTCTCTGTGCATGTGAGGTGCTCCAGAGTTAGGATGTCTACAAACACTGTCCCTGCCCTCTCTGTGCATGTGAGGTGCTCCAGAGTTAGGATGTCTACAAATACTGTCACTGCCCTCTCTGTGCATGTGAGGTGCTCCAGAGTTAGGATGTCTACAGACACTGTCACTGCCCTCTCTGTGCATGTGAGGTGCTCCAGTGTTAGGATGTCTACAGATACTGTCACTGTCCGTTCTCTGCATGTGAGGTGCTCCAGAGTTAGGATGTCTACAGACACTGGCCCTGCCATGTCTGTGCATGTGACTTGCTCCAGAGTTAGGATGTCTACAAATACTTTCACTGCCCTGTCTTGATGTCTACAAACACTGTCCCTGCCCTCTCTGTGCATGTGACTTGCTCCAGAGTTAGGATGACTACAAATACTGTCACTGTCCTCTCTGTGCATGTGGATAGCTCCACAGTTAGGATGTCTACACATACTGTCAATGTCATCAATGTGCATGTGAGGTGCTCCAGAGTCACTGCCCTCTCTGTGCATTTGCGGGGTACTCCAGAGTTAGGATGTCTACAAACACTGTCGCTGCTCCTCTCTGTGTATGTGAGGTGCTCCAGAGTTAGGATGTCTACAAACACTGTCCCTGCCCTCTCTGTGCATGTGAGGTGCCCCAGAGTTAGGATGTCTACAAACACTTTCACTGCCCTCTCTGTGCATGTGAGGTGCTCCAGAGTTAGGATGTCTACAAACACTGTCGCTGCCCTCTCTATGCATGTGAGTTGCTCCAGAGTCAGGATGTCTGCAGACACTGTCACTGCCCTCTCTGTGCATGCAAGGTGCTCCAGAGTCAGGATGTCTATAGACAGTGTCCCTACCCTGTCTGAATGTCTACAATCACTGTCACTGCCCTCTCTGTGCATTTGAGTTGCTCCAGAGTTAGGATGTCTACAGACACTGTCACTGCCCTCTCTGTGCATGTGAGGTGCTCCAGAGTTAGGATGTCTACAGACACTGTCACTGCCCTCTCTGTGCATGTGAGGTGCTCCAGAGTTAGGATGTCTACAGATACTGTCACTGTCCGTTCTCTGCATGTGAGGTGCTCCAGAGTTAGGATGTCTACAGACAGTGGCCCTGCCATGTCTGTGCATGTGAGTTGCTCCAGAGTTAGGATGTCTACAAATACTGTCCCTGCCCTGCCTGGATGTCTACAAACACTGTCCCTGCCCTCTCTGTGCATGTGACTTGCTCCAGAGTTAGGATGTCTACAAACACTGTCCCTGCCCTCTCTGTGCATGTGACTTGCTCCAGAGTTAGGATGTGTACAAATACTGTCACTGCCCTGGCTGGATGTCTACAAACACGGTCCCTGCCCTCTCTGTGCATGTGACTTGCTCCAGAGGTAGGATGTCTACAAATACTGTCACTGTCCTCTCTGTGCATGTGAGGTGCTCCAGAGTCACTACCCTCTCTGTGCATGTGAGGTGCTCCAGAGTTAGGATGTCTACAAACACTGTCCCTGCCCTCTCTGTGCATGTGAGGTGCTCCAGAGTTAGGATGTCTACAGACACTGTCACTGCCCTCTCTGTGCATGTGAGGTGCTCCAGTGTTAGGATGTCTACAGATACTGTCACTGTCCGTTCTCTGCATGTGAGGTGCTCCAGAGTTAGGATGTCTACAGACACTGGCCCTGCCATGTCTGTGCATGTGAGTTGCTCCAGAGTTAGGATGTCTAGAAATACTGTCCCTGCCCTGCCTGGATGTCTACAAACACTGTCCCTGCCCTCTCTGTGCATGTGACTTGCTCCAGAGTTAGGATGTCTACAAACACTGTCCCTGCCCTCTCTGTGCATGTGACTTGCTCCAGAGTTAAGATGTCTACAAATACTGTCACTGTCCCCTCTGTGCATGTGAGGTGCTCCAGAGTCACTGCCCTCTCTGTGCATGTGAGGTGCTCCAGAGTTAGGATGTCTACAAACACTGTCACTGCCCTCTCTGTGCATGTGAGGTGCTCCAGAGTTAGGATGTCTACAGACACTGGCCCTGCCATGTCTGTGCATGTGAGTTGCTCCAGAGTTAGGATGTCTACAAATACTGTCCCTGCCCTGCCTGGATGTCTACAAACACTGTCCCTGCCCTCTCTGTGCATGTGACTTGCTCCAGAGTTAGGATGTCTATAAACACTGTCCCTGCCCTCTCTGAGCATGAGACTTGCTCCAGAGTTAGGATGTCTACAAATACTGTCACTGCCGTGTCTGGATGTCTACAAACACTGTCCCTGCCCTCTCTGTGCATGTGACTTTCTCCAGAGGTAGGATGTCTACAAATACTGTCACTGTCCTCTCTGTGCATGTGAGGTGCTCCAGAGTCACTGCCCTCTCTGTGCATGTGAGGTTCTCCAGAGTTAGGATGTCTACAAACACTGTCCCTGCCCTCTCTGTGCATGTGAGGTGCTCCAGAGTTAGGATGTCTACAAATACTGTCACTGCCCTCTCTGTGCATGTGAGCTGCTCCAGAGTCAGGATGTCTACAGACACTGTCACTGCCCTCTCTGTGCATGCGAGGTGCTCCAGGGTTAGGATGTCTACAGACACTGTCGATGCCCTCTCTGTGCATGCAAGGTGCTCCAGGGTTAGGCTGTCTACAGACACTGTCGCTGCCCTCTCTGTGCTTGTGAGGTGCTCCAGAGTTAGGATGTCTACAAACGCTGTCACTGCCCTATCTGTGCATGCGAGGTGCTCCAGAGTTAGGATTTCTACACATACTGTCACTGCCCTCTCTGTGCATGTGAGTTGCTCCAGAGTTAGGATGTCTACAAATACTGTCCCTGCCCTGCCTGGATGTCTACAAACACTGTCCCTGCCCTCTCTGTGCATGTGACTTGCTCCAGAGTTAGGATGTCTATAAACACTGTCCCTGCCCTCTCTGAGCATGTGACTTGCTCCAGAGTTAGGATGTCTACAAATACTGTCACTGCCGTGTCTGGATGTCTACAAACACTGTCCCTGCCCTCTCTGTGCATGTGACTTGCTCCAGAGGTAGGATGTCTACAAATACTGTCACTGTCCTCTCTGTGCATGTGAGGTGCTCCAGAGTCACTGCCCTCTCTGTGCATGTGAGGTTCTCCAGAGTTAGGATGTCTACAAACACTGTCCCTGCCCTCTCTGTGCATGTGAGGTGCTCCAGAGTTAGGATGTCTACAAATACTGTCACTGCCCTCTCTGTGCATGTGAGCTGCTCCAGAGTCAGGATGTCTACAGACACTGTCACTGCCCTCTCTGTGCATGCGAGGTGCTCCAGAGTTAGGATGTCTACAGACACTGTCGATGCCCTCTCTGTGCATGCAAGGTGCTCCAGGGTTAGGCTGTCTACAGACACTGTCGCTTCCCTCTCTGTGCTTGTGAGGTGCTCCAGAGTTAGGATGTCTACAAATACTGTCACTGTCCTCTCTGTGCATGTGAATTGCTCCACAGTTAGGATGTCTACACATACTGTCAATAACATCTCTCTGCATGTGAGGTGCTCCAGAGTCACTGCCCTCTCTGTGCATTTGCGAGGTACTCTAGAGTTAGGATGTCTACAAACACTGTCGCTGCTCCTCTCTGTGCATGTGAGGTGCTCCAGAGTCACTGCCCTCTCTGTGCATTTGTGAGGTGCTCCAGAGTTAGGATGTCTACAAACACTGTCACTGCCCTCTCTGTGCATGTGAGGTGCTCCAGAGATAGGATGTCTACAAACACTGTCACTGCCCCCTCTGTGCATGTGAGGTTCTCCAGAGTTAGGATGTCTACAAACACTGTCGCTGCCCTCTCTATGCATGTGAGTTTCTCCAGAGTCAGGATGTCTGCAGACACTGTCACTGCCCTCTCTGTGCATGCAAGGTGCTCCAAAGTCAGGATGTCTACAGACAGTGTCCCTGCCCTGTCTGAATGTCTACAATCACTGTCACTGCCCTCTCTGTGCATTTGAGTTGCTCCAGAGTTAGGATGTCTACAGACACTGTCACTGCCCTCTCTGTGCATATGAGGTGCTCCAGAGTTAGGATATCTACAGACACTGTCACTGCCCTCTCTGTGCATCTGAGGTGCTCCAGAGTTAGGATGTCTACAGATACTGTCACTGTCCGTTCTCTGCATGTGAGGTGCTCCAGAGTTAGGATGTCTACAGACACTGGCCCTGCCATGTCTGTGCATGTGAGTTGCTCCAGAGTTAGGATGTCTACAAATACTGTCCCTGCCCTGCCTGGATGTCTACAAACACTGTCCCTGCCCTCTCTGTGCATGTGACTTGCTCCAGAGTTAGGATGTCTACAAACACTGTCCCTGCCACTCTCTGTGCATGTGACTTGCTCCAGAGTTAGGATGTCTACAAATACTTTCACTGCCCTCGCTGGATGTCTACAAACACGGTCCCTGCCCTCTCTGTGCATGTGACTTTCTCCAGAGGTAGGGTGTCTACAAATACTGTCACTGTCCTCTCTGTGCATGTGAGGTGCTCCAGAGTCACTGCCCTCTCTGTGCATGTGAGGTGCTCCAGAGTTAGGATGTCTACAAACACTGTCCCTGCCCTCTCTGTGCATGTGAGGTGCTCCAGAGTTAGGATGTCTACAAATACTGTCACTGCCCTCTCTGTGCATGTGAGGTGCTCCAGAGTTAGGATGTCTACAGACACTGTCACTGCCCTCTCTGTGCATGTGAGGTGCTCCAGTGTTAGGATGTCTACAGATACTGTCACTGTCCGTTCTCTGCATGTGAGGTGCTCCAGAGTTAGGATGTCTACAGACACTGGACTTGCTCCAGAGTTAGGATGTCTACAAATACTTTCACTGCCCTGTCTTGATGTCTACAAACACTGTCCCTGCCCTCTCTGTGCATGTGACTTGCTCCAGAGTTAGGATGACTACAAATACTGTCACTGTCCTCTCTGTGCATGTGAGGTGCTCCAGAGTCACTGCCCTCTCTGTGCATGTGAGGTGCTCCAGAGTTAGGATGTCTACAGATACTGTCACTGTCCGTTCTCTGCATGTGAGGTGCTCCAGAGTTAGGATGTCTACAGACACTGGCCCTGCCATGTCTGTGCATGTGAGTTGCTCCAGAGTTAGGATGTCTACAAATACTGTCCCTGCCCTGCCTGGATGTCTACAAACACTGTCCCTGCCCTCTCTGAACATGTGACTTGCTCCAGAGTTAGGATGTCTACAAACACTGTCCCTGCCCTCTCTGTGCATGTGACTTGCTCCAGAGTTAGGATGACTACAAATACTGTCACTGCCCTCTCCGTGCATGTGAGGTGCTCCAGAGTTAGGATGTCTACAAACACTGTTGCTGCCCTCTCTGTGCATGTGAGCTGCTCCAGAGTCAGGATGTCTACATACACTGTCCCTGCCCTGTCTGAATGTCTACAATCACCGTCACTGCCCTCTCTGTGCATTTGAGTAGCTCCAGAGTTAGGATGTCTACAGACACTGTCACTGCCCTCTCTGTGCATGTGAGGTGCTCCAGTGTTAGGATGTGTACAGATACTGTCACTGTCCGTTCTCTGCATGTGAGGTGCTCCAGAGTTAGGATGTCTACAGACACTGACCCTGCCATGTCTGTGCATGTGAGATGCTCCAGAGTTAGGATGTCTACAAATACTGTCCCTGTCCTGTCTGAATGTCTACAAACACTGTCCCTGCCCTCTCTGTGCATGTGAGGTGCTCCAGAGTGAGGATGTCTACAGACGCTATCACTGTCCTCTCTGTGCATGTGAGGTGCTCCAGAGTTAGGATGTCTACAAACACTGTCAGTGCCCTCTCTGTGCATGTGAGGTGCCCTCTCTGTGCATGTGAGGTGCTCCAGAGTTAGGATGTCTAGAAACACTGTCACTGCCCTCTCTGTGCATGCGAGGTGCTCCAGAGTTAGGAAGTCTACAGACACTGTCGATGCCCTCTCTGTGCATGTGAGGTGTTCCAGAGTTAGGATGTCTACAAACGCTGTCACTGCCCTATCTGTGCATGCGAGGTGCTCTAGAGTTAGGATTTCTACACATACTGTCACTGCCCTCTCTGTGCATGTGAGGTGCTCCAGAGTTCGGATGTCTACAAACACAGTCACTGCCCTCTCTGTGCATGTGAGTTGCTCCAGAGTTAGGATGTCTACAAACACTTTCACTGCCCTCTCCGTGCATGTGAGGTGCTCCAGAGTTAGGATTTCTACAAACACTGTCACTGCCCTCTCTATGCATGTGAGTTGCTCCAGAGTCAGGATGTCTGCAGACACTGTCACTGCCCTCTCTGTGCATGCAAGGTGCTCCAGAGTCAGGATGTGTATAGACAATGTCCCTACCCTGTCTGAATGTCTACAATCACTGTCACTGCCCTCTCTGTGCATTTGAGTTTCTCCAGAGTTAGGATGTCTACAGACTCTGTCACTGCCCTCTCTGTGCATGTGAGTTGCTCCAGAGTTAGGATGTCAACAAATACTGTCCCTGCCCTGTCTGGATGTCTACAAACACTTTCCCTGCCCTCTCTGTGCATGTGAGGTGCTCCAGAGTGAGGATGTCTACAGACTCTGTCACTGCCCTCTCTGTGCATTTGAGTTTCTCCAGAGTTAGGATGGCTACAGACTCTGTCTCTGCCCTCTCTGTGTATGTGAGGTGCTCCAGAGTTAGGATGTCTACAAAAACTGTTGCTGCCCTCTCTGTGCATGTGAGGTGCTCCAGAGTTAGGATGTCTACAAACACTGTCACTGCCCTCTCTGTGCATGTGAGGTACCCTCTCTGTGCATGTGAGGCGCTCCAGTGTTAGGATGTCTACAAACACTGTCACTGCCCTCTCTGTGCATGCGAGGTGCTCCAGAGTTATGATGTCTAAAGACACTGTCGATGCCCTCTCTGTGCATGCGAGGTGTTCCAGAGTTAGGATGTCTACAAACGCTGTCACTGCCCTCTCTGTGCATGTGAGTTGCTCCAGAGTTAGGATGTCTACAAATACTGTCACTGTCCTCTCTGTGCATGTGGATAGCTCCACAGTTAGGATGTCTACACATACTGTCAATGTCATCAATGTGCATGTGAGGTGCTCCAGAGTCACTGCCCTCTCTGTGCATTTGCGGGGTACTCCAGAGTTAGGATGTCTACAAACATTGTCGCTGCTCCTCTCTGTGCATGTGAGCTGCTCCAGAGTCAGGATGTCTACAGACACTGTCCCTGCCCTGTCTGAATGTCTACAATCACCGTCACTGCCCTCTCTGTGCATTTGAGTTCCTCCAGAGTTAGGATGTCTACAGACACTGTCACTGCCCTCTCTGTGCATGTGAGGTGCTCCAGAGTTAGGATGCCTACAGACACTGCCCTCTCTGTGCATGTGAGGTGCTCCTGTGTTAGGATGTCTACAGATACTGTCACTGTCCGGTCTCTGCAAGTGAGGTGCTCCAGAGTTAGGATGTCTACAGACACTGACCCTGCCATGTCTGTGCATGTGAGGTGCTCCAGAGTGAGGATGTCTACAGACGCTATCACTGTCCTCTCTGTGCATGTGATGTGCTCCAGAGTTAGGATGTCTACAAACACTGTTGCTGCCCTCTCTGTGCATGTGAGGTGCTCCAGAGTTAGGATGTCTACAAACACTGTCACTGCCCTCTCTGTGCATGTGAGGTGCCCTCTCTGTGCATGTGAGGTGCTCCAGAGTTAGGATGTCTGCAAACACTGTCACTGCCCTCTCTGTGCATGCGAGGTGCTAAAGAGTTAGGATGTCTACAGACACTGTCGATGCCCTCTCTGTGCATGCGAGGTGTTCCAGAGTTAGGATGTCTACAAACGCTGTCACTGCCCTATCTGTGCATGCAAGATGCTCCAGAGTTAGGATTTCTACACATACTGTCCCTGCCCTCTCTGTGCATGTGAGTTGCTGCAGAGTTAGGATGTCTACAAATACTGTCACTGTCCTCTCTGTGCATGTGAATTGCTCCACAGTTAGGATGTCTACACATACTGTCAATGTCATCTCTGTGCATGTGAGGTGCTCCAGAGTCACTGCCCTCTCTGTGCATTTGCGAGGTACTCCAGAGTTAGGATGTCTACAAACACTGTCGCTGCTCCTCTTTGTGCATGTGAGGTGCTCCAGAGTCACTGCCCTCTCTGTGCATGTGAGGTGCTCCAGAGTTAGGATGTCTACAAACACTTTCACTGCCATCTCTGTGCATGTGAGGTGCTCCAGAGTTAGGATGTCTACAAACACTGTCGCTGCCCTCTCTATGCATGTGAGTTGCTCCAGAGTCAGGATGTCTGCAGACACTGTCACTGCCCTCTCTGTGCATGCAAGGTGCTCCAAAGTCAGGATGTCTACAGACAGTGTCCCTGCCCTGTCTGAATGTCTACAATCACTGTCACTGCCCTCTCTGTGCATTTGAGTTGCTCCAGAGTTAGGATGTCTACAGACACTGTCAGTGCCCTCTCTGTGCATGTGAGGTGCTCCAGAGTTAGGATGTCTACAGACACTGTCACTGCTCTCTCTGTGCATGTGAGGTGTTCCAGAGTTAGGATGTCTACAGACACTGTCACTGTCCGTTCTCTGCATGTGAGGTGCTCCAGAGTTAGGATGTCTACAGACACTGGCCCTGCCATGTCTGTGCATGTGAGTTGCTCCAGAGTTAGGATGTCTACAAATACTGTCCCTGCCCTGCCTGGATGTCTACAAACACTGTCCCTGCCCTCTCTGTGCATGTGACTTGCTCCAGAGTTAGGATGTCTACAAACACTGTCCCTGCCCTCTCTGTGCATGTGACTTGCTCCAGAGTTAGGATGTCTACAAATACTGTCACTGCCCTGTCTGGATGTCTACAAACACTGTCCCTGCCCTCTCTGTGCATGTGACTTGCTCCAGAGTTAGGATGACTACAAATACTGTCACTGTCCTCTCTGTGCATGTGAGGTGCTCCAGAGTCACTGCCCTCTCTGTGCATGTGAGGTGCTCCAGAGTTAGGATGTCTACAGACATTGTCACTGCCCTCTCTGTGCATGTGAGGTGCTCCAATGTTAGGATGTCTACAGATACTGTCACTGTCCGTTCTCTGCATGTGAGGTGCTCCAGAGTTAGGATGTCTACAGACACTGGCCCTGCCATGCCTGTGCATGTGAGTTGCTCCAGAGTTAGGATGTCTACAAATACTGTCCCTGCCCTGCCTGGATGTCTACAAACGCTGTCCCTGCCCTCTCTGTGCATGTGACTTGCTCCAGAGTTAGGATGTCTACAAACACTGTCCCTGCCCTCTCTGTGCATGTGACTTGCTCCAGAGTTAGGATGTCTACAAATACTGTCACTGCCCTGTCTGGATGTCTACAAACACTGTCCCTGCCCTCTCTGTGCATGTGACTTGCTCCAGAGTTAGGATGACTACAAATACTGTCACTGCCCTCTCTGTGCATGTGAGGTGCTCCAGTGTTAGGATGTCTACAGATACTGTCACTGTCCGTTCTCTGCATGGGAGGTGCTCCAGAGTTAGGATGTCTACAGACACTGACCCTGCCATGTCTGTGCATGTGAGTTGCTCCAGAGTGAGGATGTCTACAAATACTGTCCCTGCCCTGTCTGGATGTCTACAAACACTGTCCCTGCCCTCTCTGTGCATGTGAGGTGCTCCAGAGTAAGGATGTCTACAGACTCTGTCACTGCCCTCTCTGTGCATGTGAGTTGCTCCAGAGTTAGGATGTCAACAAATACTGTCCCTGCCCTGTCTGGATGTCTACAAACACTGTCCCTGCCCTCTCTGTGCATGTGAGGTGCTCCAGAGTGAGGATGTCTACAGACTCTGTCACTGCCCTCTCTGTGCATTTGAGTTTCTCCAGAGTTAGGATGTCTACAGACTCTGTCACTGCCCTTTCTGTGCATGTGAGGTGCTCCAGAGTTAGGATGTCTACAAAAACTGTTGCTGCCCTCTCTGTGCATGTGAGGTGCTCCAGAGTTAGGATGTCTACAAACACTGTCACTGCCCTCTCTGTGCATGTGAGGTACCCTCTCTGTGCATGTGAGGTGCTCCAGTGTTAGGATGTCTACAAACACTGTCACTGCCCTCTCTGTGCATGCGAGGTGCTCCAGAGTTATGATGTCTAAAGACACTGTTGATGCCCTCTCTGTGCATGCGAGGTGTTCCAGAGTTAGGATGTCTACAAACGCTGTCACTGCCCTCTCTGTGCATGTGAGTTGCTCCAGAGTTAGGATGTCTACAAATACTGTCACTGTCCTCTCTGTGCATGTGGATAGCTCCACAGTTAGGATGTCTACACATACTGTCAATGTCATCAATGTGCATGTGAGGTGCTCCAGAGTCACTGCCCTATCTGTGCATTTGCGGGGTACTCCAGAGTTAGGATGTCTACAAACACTGTTGCTGCTCCTCTCTGTGCATGTGAGGTGCTCCAGAGTTAGGATGTCTACAAACACTGTCCCTGCCCTCTCTGTGCATGTGAGTTGCTCCAGAGTTAGGATGTCTACAAACACTGTCGCTGCCCTCTCTGTGCATGTGAGCTGCTCCAGAGTCCGGATGTCTACAGACACTGTCCCTGCCCTGTCTGAATGTCTACAATCACCGTCACTGCCCTCTCTGTGCATTTGAGTTCCTCCAGAGTTAGGATGTCTACAGACACTGTCACTGCCCTCTCTGTGCATGTGAGGTGCTCCAGAGTTAGGATGTCTACAGACACTGCCCTCTCTGTGCATGTGAGGTGCTCCAGAGTTAGGATGTCTACAGACACTGCCCTCTCTGTGCATGTGAGGTGCTCCAGTGTTAGGATGTCTACAGATACTGTCACTGTCCGTTCTCTGCATGTGAGGTGCTCCAGAGTTAGGATGTCTACAGACACTGACCCTGCCATGTCTGTGCATGTGAGGTGCTCCAGAGTGAGGATGTCTACAGACGCTATCACTGTCCTCTCTGTGCATGTGATGTGCTCCAGAGTTAGGATGTCTGCAAACACTGTCACTGCCCTCTCTGTGCATGCGAGGTGCTAAAGAGTTAGGATGTCTACAGACACTGTCGATGCCCTCTCTGTGCATGCGAGGTGTTCCAGAGTTAGGATGTCTACAAACGCTGTCACTGCCCTATCTGTGCATGCAAGATGCTCCAGAGTTAGGATTTCTACACATACTGTCCCTGCCCTCTCTGTGCATGTGAGTTGCTGCAGAGTTAGGATGTCTACAAATACTGTCACTGTCCTCTCTGTGCATGTGAATTGCTCCACAGTTAGGATGTCTACACATACTGTCAATGTCATCTCTGTGCATGTGAGGTGCTCCAGAGTCACTGCCCTCTCTGTGCATTTGCGAGGTACTCCAGAGTTAGGATGTCTACAAACACTGTCGCTGCTCCTCTTTGTGCATGTGAGGTGCTCCAGAGTCACTGCCCTCTCTGTGCATGTGAGGTGCTCCAGAGTTAGGATGTCTACAAACACTTTCACTGCCCTCTCTGTGCATGTGAGGTGCTCCAGAGTTAGGATGTCTACACACACTGTCGCTGCCCTCTCTATGCATGTGAGTTGCTCCAGAGTCAGGATGTCTGCAGACACTGTCACTGCCCTCTCTGTGCATGCAAGGTGCTCCAAAGTCAGGATGTCTACAGACAGTGTCCCTGCCCTGTCTGAATGTCTACAATCACTGTCACTGCCCTCTCTGTGCATTTGAGTTGCTCCAGAGTTAGGATGTCTACAGACACTGTCACTGCCCTCTCTGTGCATGTGAGGTGCTCCAGAGTTAGGATGTCTACAGACACTGTCACTGCTCTCTCTGTGCATGTGAGGTGTTCCAGAGATAGGATGTCTACAGACACTGTCACTGTCCGTTCTCTGCATGTGAGGTGCTCCAGAGTTAGGATGTCTACAGACACTGGCCCTGCCATGTCTGTGCATGTGAGTTGCTCCAGAGTTAGGATGTCTACAAATACTGTCCCTGCCCTGCCTGGATGTCTACAAACACTGTCCCTGCCCTCTCTGTGCATGTGACTTGCTCCAGAGTTAGGATGTCTACAAACACTGTCCCTGCCCTCTCTGTGCATGTGACTTGCTCCAGAGTTAGGATGTCTACAAATACTGTCACTGCCCTGTCTGGATGTCTACAAACACTGTCCCTGCCCTCTCTGTGCATGTGACTTGCTCCAGAGTTAGGATGACTACAAATACTGTCACTGTCCTCTCTGTGCATGTGAGGTGCTCCAGAGTCACTGCCCTCTCTGTGCATGTGAGGTGCTCCAGAGTTAGGATGTCTACAGACATTGTCACTGCCCTCTCTGTGCATGTGAGGTGCTCCAATGTTAGGATGTCTACAGATACTGTCACTGTCCGTTCTCTGCATGTGAGGTGCTCCAGAGTTAGGATGTCTACAGACACTGGCCCTGCCATGTCTGTGCATGTGAGTTGCTCCAGAGTTAGGATGTCTACAAATACTGTCCCTGCCCTGCCTGGATGTCTACAAACACTGTCCCTGCCCTCTCTGTGCATGTGACTTGCTCCAGAGTTAGGATGTCTACAAACACTGTCCCTGCCCTCTCTGTGCATGTGACTTGCTCCAGAGTTAGGATGTCTACAAATACTGTCACTGCCCTGTCTGGATGTCTACAAACACTGTCCCTGCCCTCTCTGTGCATGTGACTTGCTCCAGAGTTAGGATGACTACAAATACTGTCACTGTCCTCTCTGTGCATGTGAGGTGCTCCAGAGTCACTGCCCTCTCTGTGCATGTGAGGTGCTCCAGAGTTAGGATGTCTACAGACATTGTCACTGCCCTCTCTGTGCATGTGAGGTGCTCCAATGTTAGGATGTCTACAGATACTGTCACTGTCCGTTCTCTGCATGTGAGGTGCTCCAGAGTTAGGATGTCTACAGACACTGGCCCTGCCATGCCTGTGCATGTGAGTTGCTCCAGAGTTAGGATGTCTACAAATACTGTCCCTGCCCTGCCTGGATGTCTACAAACACTGTCCCTGCCCTCTCTGTGCATGTGACTTGCTCCAGAGTTAGGATGTCTACAAACACTGTCCCTGCCCTCTCTATGCATGTGACTTGCTCCAGAGTTAGGATGTCTACAAATACTGTCACTGCCCTGTCTGGATGTCTACAAACACTGTCCCTGCCCTCTCTGTGCATGTGACTTGCTCCAGAGTTAGGATGACTACAAATACTGTCACTGCCCTCTCTGTGCATGTGAGGTGCTCCAGTGTTAGGATGTCTACAGATACTGTCACTGTCGGTTCTCTGCATGGGAGGTGCTCCAGAGTTAGGATGTCTACAGACACTGACCCTGCCATGTCTGTGCATGTGAGTTGCTCCAGAGTTAGGATGTCTACAAATACTGTCCCTGCCCTGTCTGGATGTCTACAAACACTGTCCCTGCCCTCTCTATGCATGTGAGTTGCTCCAGAGTCAGGATGTCTGCAGACACTGTCACTGCCCTCTCTGTGCATGCAAGGTGCTCCAGAGTCAGGATGTGTATAGACAATGTCCCTACCCTGTCTGAATGTCTACAATCACTGTCACTGCCCTCTCTGTGCATTTGAGTTTCTCCAGAGTTAGGATGTCTACAGACTCTGTCACTGCCCTCTCTGTGCATGTGAGTTGCTCCAGAGTTAGGATGTCAACAAATACTGTCCCTGCCCTGTCTGGATGTCTACAAACACTTTCCCTGCCCTCGCTGTGCATGTGAGGTGCTCCAGAGTGAGGATGTCTACAGACTCTGTCACTGCCCTCTCTGTGCATTTGAGTTTCTCCAGAGTTAGGATGTCTACAGACTCTGTCACTGCCCTCTCTGTGTATGTGAGGTGCTCCAGAGTTAGGATGTCTACAAAAACTGTTGCTGCCCTCTCTGTGCATGTGAGGTGCTCCAGAGTTAGGATGTCTACAAACACTGTCACTGCCCTCTCTGTGCATGTGAGGTACCCTCTCTGTGCATGTGAGGTGCTCCAGTGTTAGGATGTCTACAAACACTGTCACTGCCCTCTCTGTGCATGCGAGGTGCTCCAGAGTTATGATGTCTAAAGACACTGTCGATGCCCTCTCTGTGCATGCGAGGTGTTCCAGAGTTAGGATGTCTACAAACGCTGTCACTGCCCTCTCTGTGCATGTGAGTTGCTCCAGAGTTAGGATGTCTACAAATACTGTCACTGTCCTCTCTGTGCATGTGGATAGCTCCACAGTTAGGATGTCTACACATACTGTCAATGTCATCAATGTGCATGTGAGGTGCTCCAGAGTCACTGCCCTCTCTGTGCATTTGCGGGGTACTCCAGAGTTAGGATGTCTACAAACACTGTCGCTGCTCCTCTCTGTGCATGTGAGGTGCTCCAGAGTTAGGATGTCTACAAACACTGTCCCTGCCCTCTCTGTGCATGTGAGTTGCTCCAGAGTTAGGATGTCTACAAACACTGTCGCTGCCCTCTCTGTGCATGTGAGCTGCTCCAGAGTCAGGATGTCTACAGACACTGTCCCTGCCCTGTCTGAATGTCTACAATCACCGTCACTGCCCTCTCTGTGCATTTGAGTTCCTCCAGAGTTAGGATGTCTACAGACACTGTCACTGCCCTCTCTGTGCATGTGAGGTGCTCCAGAGTTAGGATGTCTACAGACACTGCCCTCTCTGTGCATGTGAGGTGCTCCAGTGTTAGGATGTCTACAGATACTGTCACTGTCCGGTCTCTGCAAGTGAGGTGCTCCAGAGTTAGGATGTCTACAGACACTGACCCTGCCATGTCTGTGCATGTGAGGTGCTCCAGAGTGAGGATGTCTACAGACGCTATCACTGTCCTCTCTGTGCATGTGATGTGCTCCAGAGTTAGGATGTCTACAAACACTGTTGCTGCCCTCTCTGTGCATGTGAGGTGCTCCAGAGTTAGGATGTCTACAAACACTGTCACTGCCCTCTCTGTGCATGTGAAGTGCCCTCTCTGTGCATGTGAGGTGCTCCAGAGTTAGGATGTCTGCAAACACTGTCACTGCCCTCTCTGTGCATGCGAGGTGCTAAAGAGTTAGGATGTCTACAGACACTGTCGATGCCCTCTCTGTGCATGCGAGGTGTTCCAGAGTTAGGATGTCTACAAACGCTGTCACTTCCCTATCTGTGCATGCAAGATGCTCCAGAGTTAGGATTTCTACACATACTGTCCCTGCCCTCTCTGTGCATGTGAGTTGCTGCAGAGTTAGGATGTCTACAAATACTGTCACTGTCCTCTCTGTGCATGTGAATTGCTCCACAGTTAGGATGTCTACACATACTGTCAATGTCATCTCTGTGCATGTGAGGTGCTCCAGAGTCACTGCCCTCTCTGTGCATTTGCGAGGTACTCCAGAGTTAGGATGTCTACAAACACTGTCGCTGCTCCTCTTTGTGCATGTGAGGTGCTCCAGAGTCACTGCCCTCTCTGTGCATGTGAGGTGCTCCAGAGTTAGGATGTCTACAAACACTTTCACTGCCCTCTCTGTGCATGTGAGGTGCTCCAGAGTTAGGATGTCTACAAACACTGTCGCTGCCCTCTCTATGCATGTGAGTTGCTCCAGAGTCAGGATGTCTGCAGACACTGTCACTGCCCTCTCTGTGCATGCAAGGTGCTCCTAAGTCAGGATGTCTACAGACAGTGTCCCTGCCCTGTCTGAATGTCTACAATCACTGTCACTGCCCTCTCTGTGCATTTGAGTTGCTCCAGAGTTAGGATGTCTACAGACACTGTCACTGCCCTCTCTGTGCATGTGAGGTGCTCCAGAGTTAGGATGTCTACAGACACTGTCACTGCTCTCTCTGTGCATGTGAGGTGTTCCAGAGTTAGGATGTCTACAGACACTGTCACTGTCCGTTCTCTGCATGTGAGGTGCTCCAGAGTTAGGATGTCTACAAATACTGTCCCTGCCCTGCCTGGATGTCTACAAACACTGTCCCTGCCCTCTCTGTGCATGTGACTTGCTCCAGAGTTAGGATGTCTACAAACACTGTCCCTGCCCTCTCTGTGCATGTGACTTGCTCCAGAGTTAGGATGTCTACAAATACTGTCACTGCCCTGTCTGGATGTCTACAAACACTGTCCCTGCCCTCTCTGTGCATGTGACTTGCTCCAGAGTTAGGATGACTACAAATACTGTCACTGTCCTCTCTGTGCATGTGAGGTGCTCCAGAGTCACTGCCCTCTCTGTGCATGTGAGGTGCTCCAGAGTTAGGATGTCTACAGACATTGTCACTGCCCTCTCTGTGCATGTGAGGTGCTCCAATGTTAGGATGTCTACAGATACTGTCACTGTCCGTTCTCTGCATGTGAGGTGCTCCAGAGTTAGGATGTCTACAGACACTGGCCCTGCCATGCCTGTGCATGTGAGTTGCTCCAGAGTTAGGATGTCTACAAATACTGTCCCTGCCCTGCCTGGATGTCTACAAACGCTGTCCCTGCCCTCTCTGTGCATGTGACTTGCTCCAGAGTTAGGATGTCTACAAACACTGTCCCTGCCCTCTCTGTGCATGTGACTTGCTCCAGAGTTAGGATGTCAACAAATACTGTCACTGCCCTGGCTGGATGTCTACAAACATGGTCCCTGCCCTCTCTGTGCATGTGACTGGCTCCAGAGGTAGGATGTCTACAAATACTGTCACTGTCCTCTCTGTGCATGTGAGGTGCTCCAGAGTCACTGCCCTCTCTGTGCATGTGAGGTGCTCCAGAGTTAGGATGTCTACAAACACTGTCCCTGCCCTCTCTGTGCATGTGAGGTGCTCCAGAGTTAGAATGTCTACAAATACTGTCACTGCCCTCTCTGTGCAAGTGAGGTGCTCCAGAGTTAGGATGTCTACAGACACTGTCACTGCCCTCTCTGTGCATGTGAGGTGCTCCAGTGTTAGGATGTCTACAGATACTGTCACTGTCCGTTCTCTGCATGTGAGGTGCTCCAGAGTTAGGATGTCTACAGGCACTGGCCCTGCCATGTCTGTGCATGTGAGTTGCTCCAGAGTTAGGATGTCTACAAATACTGTCCCTGCCCTGCCTGGATGTCTACAAACACTGTCCCTGCCCTCTCTGTGCATGTGACTTGCTCCAGAGTTAGGATGTCTAAAAACACTGTCCCTGCCCTCTCTGTGCATGTGACTTGCTCCAGAGTTAGGATGTCTACAAATACTGTCACTGTCCTCTCTGTGCATGTGAGGTGCTCCAGAGTCACTGCCCTCTCTGTGCATGTGAGGTGCTCCAGAGTTAGGATGTCTACAAACACTGTCACTGCCCTCTCTGTGCATGTGAGGTGCTCCAGAGTTAGGATGTCTACAAACACTGTCACTAGCCTCTCTGTGCATGTGAGCTGCTCCAGAGTCAGGATGTCTACAGACACTGTCCCTGCCCTGTCTGAATGTCTACAATCACCGTCACTGCCCTCTCTGTGCATTTGAGTTCCCCCAGAGTTAGGATGTCTACAGACACTGTCACTGTCCGTTCTCTGCATGTGAGGTGCTCCAGAGTTAGGATGTCTACAGACACTGACCCTTCCATGTCTGTGCATGTGAGTTGCTCCAGAGTTAGGATGTCTACAAATAATGTCCCTGCCCTGTCTGGATGTCTACAAACACTGTCCCTGCCCTCTCTGTGCATGTGAGGTGCTCCAGAGTGAGGATGTCTACAGACGCTATCACTGTCCTCTCTGTGCATGTGAGGTGCTCCAGAGTTAGGATGTCTACAAACACTGTCACTGCCCTCTCTGTGCATGTGAGGTGTCCTCTCTGTGCATGTGAGGTGCTCCAGAGTTAGGATGTCTACAAACACTGTCACTGCCCTCTCTGTGCATGCGAGGTGCTCCAGAGTTAGGATGTCTACAGACACTGTCGATGCCCTCTCTGTGCATGCGAGGTGTTACAGAGTTAGGATGCCTACAAACGCTGTCACTGCCCTGTCTGTGCATGCGAGATGCTCCAGAGTTAGGATGTCTACAGATACTGTCACTGTCCGTTCTCTGCATGTGAGGTGCTCCAGAGTTAGGATGTCTACAGACACTGGCCCTGCCATGTCTGTGCATGTGAGTTGCTCCAGAGTTAGGATGTCTACAAATACTGTCCCTGCCCTGCCTGGATGTCTACAAACACTGTCCCTGCCCTCTCTGTGCATGTGACTTGCTCCAGAGTTAGGATGTCTACAAACACTGTCCCTGCCCCCTCTGTGCATGTGACTTGCTCCAGAGTTAGGATGTCAACAGATACTGTCACTGCCCTGGCTGGATGTCTACAAACACGGTCCCTGCCCTCTCTGTGCATGTGACTTGCTCCAGAGGTAGGATGTCTACAAATACTGTCACTGTCCTCTCTGTGAATGTGAGGTGCTCCAGAGTCACTGCCCTCTCTGTGCATGTGAGGTGCTCCAGAGTTAGGATGTCTACAAACACTGTCCCTGCCCTCTCTGTGCATGTGAGGTGCTCCAGAGTTAGAATGTCTACAAATACTGTCACTGCCCTCTCTGTGCATGTGAGGTGCTCCAGAGTTAGGATGTCTACAGACACTGTCACTGCCCTCTCTGTGCATGTGAGGTGCTCCAGTGTTAGGATGTCTACAGATACTGTCACTGTCCGTTCTCTGCATGTGAGGTGCTCCAGAGTTAGAATGTCTACAGGCATTGGCCCTGCCATGTCTGTGCATGTGAGTTGCTCCAGAGTTAGGATGTCTACAAATACTGTCCCTGCCCTGCCTGGATGTCTACAAACACTGTCCCTGCCCTCTCTGTGCATGTGACTTGCTCCAGAGTTAGGATGTCTACAAACACTGTCCCTGCCCTCTCTGTGCATGTGACTTTGTCCAGAGTTAGAATGTCTACAGGCATTGGCCCTGCCATGTCTGTGCATGTGAGTTGCTCCAGAGTTAGGATGTCTACAAATACTGTCCCTGCCCTGCCTGGATGTCTACAGACGCTATCACTGTCCTCTCTGTGCATGTGAGGTGCTCCAGAGTTAGGATGTCTACAAACACTGTTGCTGCCCTCTCTGTGCATGTGAGGTGCTCCAGAGTTAGGATGTCTACAAACACTGTCACTGCCCTCTCTGTGCATGTGAGGTGTCCTCTCTGTGCATGTGAGGTGCTCCAGAGTTAGGATGTCTACAAACACTGTCACTGCCCTCTCTGTGCATGCGAGGTGCTCCAGAGTTAGGATGTCTACAGACACTGTCGATGCCCTCTCTGTGCATGCGAGGTGTTCCAGAGTTAGGATGCCTACAAACGCTGTCACTGCCCTATCTGTGCATGCGAGATGCTCCAGAGTTAGGATTTCTACACATACTGTCACTGCCCTCTCTGTGCATGTGAGTTGCTCCAGAGTTAGGATGTCTACAAATACTGTCACTGTCCTCTCTGTGCATGTGAATTGCTCCACAGTTAGGACGTCTACTCATACTGTCAATGTCATCTCTGTGCATGTGAGGTGCTCCAGAGTCACTGCCCTCTCTGTGCATTTGCGAGGTACTCCAGAGTTAGGATGTCTACAAACACTGTCGCTGCTCCTCTCTGTGCATGTGAGGTGCTCCAGAGTTAGGATGTCTACAAAGACTTTCACTGCCCTCTCTGTGCATGTGAGGTGCTCCAGAGTTAGGATGTCTACAAACACTGTCGCTGCCCTCTCTATGCATGTGAGTTGCTCCAGAGTCAGGATGTCTGCAGACACTGTCACTGCCCTCTCTGTGCATGCAAGGTGCTCCAGAGTCAGGATGTCTACAGACAGTGTCCCTGCCCTGTCTGAATGTCTACAATCACTGTCACTGCCCTCTCTGTGCATTTGAGTTGCTCCAGAGTTAGGATGTCTACAGACACTGTCACTGCCCTCTCTGTGCATGTGAGGTGCTCCAGAGTTAGGATATCTACAGACACTGGTCCTAACATGTCTGTGCATGTGAGTTGCTCCAGAGTTAGGATGTCTACAAACACTGTCCCTGCCCTCTCTGTGCATGTGACTTGCTCCAGAGTTAGGATGTCTACAAACACTGTCCCTGCCCTCTCTGTGCATGTCACTTGCTCCAGAGTTAGGATGTCTACAAATACTGTTACTTTCCTCTCTGTGCATGTGAGGTGCTCCAGAGTCACTGCCCTCTCTGTGCATGTGAGGTGCTCCAGAGTTAAGATGTCTACAAACACTGTCCCTGCCCTCTCTGTGCATGTGAGGTGCTCCAGAGTTAGGATGTCTACAAATACTGTCACTGCCCTCTCTGTGCATGTGAGGTGCTCCAGAGTTAGGATGTCTACAGACACTGTCACTGCCCTCTCTGTGCATGTGAGGTGCTCCAGTGTTAGGATGTCTACAGATACTGTCACTGTCCGTTCTCTGCATGTGAGGTGCTCCAGAGTTAGGATGTCTACAAATACTGTCACTGCCATCTCCATGCATGTGAGGTGCTCCAGAGTTAGGATGTCTACAAACACTGTCACTGCCCTATCTGTGCATGCGAGATGCTCCAGAGTTAGGATGTCTACAGATACTGTCACTGTCCGTTCTCTGCATGTGAGGTGCTCCAGAGTTAGGATGTCTACAGACACTGGCCCTGCCATGTGGAAATGTGGATTTTCCTGATCAGTTATGTCCCCTATCTTGGACCCCAACGGTTCTATATGCATGTTACAAGTACATGTATGTTCCCTCCAGTTCCAGTTTCTAAGACGCAAACATATGTGTGTCTACCGTCGACATGTTCTCTGTCAGATCCGCCATCACAGGGCTGGATATTCGATTCCTAAGTATGAAAGGCCACCGACTTTATATGGCTAAGTTACTTCATTTTTACAGTTCAGGCAAGTAGGCCCGATTCTGTCCTCAAGCCTTTCCCTGCTCTCTGCCTCTGACAGCTTCAGCTTGAGCTCGCATCTGTATCCATGAACTTTGTCCTACTCCCTGTGCAGCTAACGGTGCCTGCCTCGGCTAGTTTTCGCCTGCCTGCCAAGAAGCTGTATTTCACCTTCGAATTATCTATTTTGCTCCTTCAGCCGATGCATTCCTGTCTAGTGATTTAGGTAAACATTTCCTTTAGCTCACAAGCAAAGGACTCAGCCTTTCCGTCCTCCTGCAAGTGATTCATAGCCCTGTTGCCATGGAAAGTTTTCTATCCCTCGCATCTCATATAGACACTTAGGCGTTTGTGCACGCACACAGTCAGTATAGACTAGATTCTGTCCGAGAGTCCTTCCTTGTGGATAACATAGTTCTTTAAACATAGGATGTTAGATATGATTTGGGATTAGGTTGACTTGACCCCCAGACTTCTCGTCTCCACATGTAGAGCTAAATGTCAAGTCCCTTCACCCCCTAGTTGCACGTCAATTACACGTCATGCTGCTGCGCGCGCATCTATGCCAAGTATTATCTTATAGATCCACCTATGTCTGATAATTCTAACCAATCATGTTTCTTTTATTCCTTATTACGCCTAGTTTCGATTATGTCACTGTCATGTCACTTTTCTTATCAAATGTTACGCCTTCTACATTCGTTTCATTGTAATGCATTTATTATAAAAATACATGTCTGTCAATAAAATATTGTACTTCACTTCCTGAACCCTCGTGGTGACGGAACCTGAAGGCCGTGACTCGAGTCGGCCATTTTGAATGGAATAAAGCCCATTAGAAAACCTCTTATACCACGGATTCTGCCTCTTGTTATTTTGAGCTATTTTACTTTATTTAAGATCCCGTATGAAATTCAGTCCGGTATTTTTATTTACCACATAATGGCGCCCGAACAGGGACACTTTCTCATCTCACGCGCCGGCGGTGCGTTGCAGGCCCGGTCTCCTGCCACAACTGGACGGACCATAAACGCGTACCAGCAGGATTTCCTGTAAGCTCCCTCCGGTCAAGCGGGGGCGACTGAGGCTGCGATCAACCCAGACGAGGCGGTGAGAAGTGCGAAGTATCCCGACCAGAGCCTAGCTGAGAGAGCAAGATCCGAGGTATACCGAGGCCCACCAGGTTTTCGAAATCCCGATGTTCAGAGGGTCCGATGTCCGCAGTCATCGAGTCCTGTCCATTCTCTGAGGCCTTCCGTTTCAAGGAGCTACTCGGTGAGTACCATCGCCGGGGAGGCGTGTTGACGCGCACATAGGTTGTGCCGGTCAAGACGGATTTGGGTACACAAATCCGGTCTGCACTGTTTAGCAGTGTATATGTACTGTTTAGCAGTATATCAAGTATTCCGAAGTATTCAGTTATTGTCAAGAATTCAGCGTGGTGATTAGTTAAGCAGACTGTCATCATTGTCGATCATTGTTATAATGTTTAATGTTTAATGTTTAAAGTATTCAGAAATGTCTTGCATATTGTGGTATGAATGACTGTTCATTGTTCACTGTTCATTTATTGTGTTTTTCGTATTAAGAAAATTCAAGAGTAAGTATCAGATCAGTTGTAAATATGCCGCTCTTCTCGAAGTTAAGACAGATTACTACCAGAAAAGGGGTGCTTGAAGAAGCAGTTCCTATTCCTCCTAGGGACACTCCAGGACATTTTATGTACCATAAGCATGGCTTAGATGCCATATTGTTTCTTGATCTATGGGTAGATTATACCAAAGGATTACCAGAAAGTCAAAGGTGGCCCGCAGCGGGAACCTGGGATGCAGAATGCATCATGAAAGTGGAGGAAGAGTTATGGAAAAGAAAGGTCAGACAGTCACAGAAAGACGCTGTTGAGTTATGGCGTAAAGAATCTCATAGACGAACAGAAAAAGCACGTAGACAAGAAGAGAGGAGTAAAGAAAGTTCAAATAAAGTTCAAGAAAATCTATTAATTGAGGAAGGTATCCGAGTGAAATCAGAACAAGTAAATAGACAAAGAAATGCTCTTATGAATGGTATGTATCCCCTTCTAGCCGAAGGACTACCTAAGGCTGCTCCAGAGATGCCAAAAGACTTGCCACCCCCATTATTTCCAATTAAGGTACATCCAAAGGGGCATCCCAGAACCGCAGAAGATGTTTTTCTTTCCTCATATCTAGACGACGCAGCTCCCGAGTATGCTAACGCCGCACCACATAGACCGTCTGGTGGAGGGGTTCAACGTCAGGATCAGGTATCTGTCCCCGTGCAACAGCAAGTCCCGATACAAGCTTCGGCAAGCACATCTGTTTCCGCATCTGTCTCCGCAGTCGATCCTATAGGGGTATCGACACCCATAGTTGCTGTGTCACGTTCAACGAATCCATTCACACCCGACGCCCCAGATGGGGCCACGGGAGGTGCTAGCAGTACCTTTACACCACCCAGAATAAATAAACTTGTTTTTCAAGAGTCAGCGCATTCACGTACACCAAAATTCGTAAGTGAACGTACGCTTAAGGAACTCCTTGTTAATTGTAGATATGACCCGGTGGTTGGTAAAGAGGACGAAATGGTCCTGGCATCATTACGTATCAGGCGAGCCGCAGAGTATTTAGCAAGGTTACCAGGAATGACTACGCATCTAGATAACATATATCATTTTGTTCAAACAGGACGAGATCCAGGATGTATTAACAGAGCTATGGAATTCCAGAAAGTAGAGATACAGGGGGAACTGTTACGTTTCCTCATAAACTGTGTAATCAGAAATCAAGATCGTCCGGGGGTAGACCCGAATGCAATGCTTATTCTTACAAGATGGAGTCAGAATATATCAGAAGGGAGACACGATAAGCAAAATTGTATAATAGCCATGTGCCGAAAAATACGTAAAGAAATAGAGCGTATTCATGAAGAGAGATTGGGAACAGACGAGTTCGAGCAAGATCAAGTGTCCGAATCAGGGAATTCCGCAAGACAGTCAGAGACCATAGCCTATGTAGGCAGAGGAAGATCCTGTGAAAATACTAGATGTTTTTCTGATCCCATACACTCTGTATGTCCAAATAATAGCAGAACGTATCCGACGCCTGTAATAAATCTGAAATCTCCTGAACATTTGTTTCAAGCCGCAGATAAAATACTACGAGAACGAAGAGGTTACCACCTCCTCGATTCCATGGATGAGCAAGAATTAGCCAGATCAGCCGTTCACTGGATTGACAGTCCTGAAAAATACGGTGATGAGACCGTAGCACACACGTTTTTTAATCTCAGTACAGATGAACAACGTTTAGCTGGAATATATATGATTCAGCAACTCCTCATATTATATAAGAGCCAACATGCTGACCCTGGTCCTTTACCTGATATATTAACGGAACTACTCACGAACAGATGGAGAGGTTCTAGTAACAAGCTAATTAAAGAGATATTAGTGTCACGTAAGCAGTATGTCCTTTTTGTAAGTCCGGATTCTCTCTCGCTGCCCCGCAGAGAAAGAGCGCCGTACTATATGGATAGACAAAATCCCCTACGAGAAGTGCACCCAATAAAAGGCGAAGACAATGAGTTTCACCGTGTATTTGTTTACACACCCATATCAAAAATGGAATTATTAGAAATGAAAAAAGTAGTACCTAGTCATGACAAAGACCCAGCGGGTTTCCACCGAGAAATTAAAGACATGTTACTGATGGGAGAGTACACCTTTCCTGATATTATGACGATATTAAAGGTGCTTTTGCCTGCTGGCATTTATGAAAAACTGAAAGAAAAAGAGTGGGAAGTAGGAGACCAAAAGATAGACTGGACAGCATTAGCAGAGGAAGAAAGGGGCCGAGCTGCAGGTTCAGGGCTCGGGGATAAAGTTAAACTGTTACCAGGTTTACTAGTACAGGTACTGCCACGTTTATTAACTACAAAAAAGGAAGATTGGGGTGCAATCACAGCCTGTAAACAAAAGCAAGATGAAGACACAAGCGATTATTATGCTCGATTTGAAAAATGTTTTGGTATAAATAGTGGTATAAAAGCAAGTAGTGACTCATATCCACATTTATTTGTGACAAAATTAGTGGAAAATGCATTGCCTCCAGTAAAGAATAGAATATTGAAATTCGAGAGTACCTGGCAAAGTAACACTCCGTCGCAAATGCTACAAATGTTACAGTATCATCACAATAGAATTAGGGATGAACAAGAACACGAGCATAGACGCATGAAGGATACAAAAATGAAAATGCTAGTTTCTCAGACAGTACCAGCAGATGGTCACAAAAAGGGTGTGACACATTCTGGTGATTCTGCAGTTCCTGTAAAAGGAACCTGCAATTACTGTAAACAACTAGGCCATTATGTACATGATTGTCCAGTCCTGAAACGTAATATAGCTACAGGTATTGCAAAAGAGAGACCACGATTAGTTAGACAAGATCAGAATGAACAAGGAGCTATGCAGCATGGACAGTCCATGCCAGTTCAGCAACAGTCCATGCCAGCCTCACAGCAACCCATACAGTTTGTGCCAGCTGCACCACCGTTGCCTGCTACTGCCACACAAACCACAACACGACAAATGTATCAGACTGCACAGTATGAATACCCTGAGTATCAGCGTTACGCATGAACAAGCCTAGAGAGGGAAGTTGACTTACCGCTTATCGAGATTCCTGTAGATCAAGAAGGACCTTATGTACATAGTGAATTATTAGGTCAAGATAGAAAATTCTTACTCGATACAGGGGCAAGTCGAACAACCATAAAACGTAGTGAAGTTCCAGGGGCACCCCTCTCAGGCTCTCAAAATGTTTCCCTTGGTTTTTCGGGAAAACCTATTGTTAATGAAGTATCACAGCCTCTACCACTTACGATAGGACCTTTGACACGAACTACAGATTTATTGCTTACTAAATCATGCCCAGAAAATCTGTTAGGAATTAAGACTCTGAAAGCACTAGGAGCCATAATATGTTGTTCTCCGGAAGGAGTAAGGTTGTTTTTGCGTGATTTTAAAGGTCACTATGTGTCTAGAGACATGGATCCCCGACTACAGACTTTACCAGTACATCTATGGGCACAAGGCCCTACGGATGTTGGCTGCATGAACATTACACCCTATCGAGTCACATTGAAAGCAGGAGTGGTACTACCACGAATGCGACAATACAAGTTACCGCATGATGCTGTAGTGGCTTTGCTGAAAATCATTGATGAGCTGATTGCCCAGGGAGTAGTTGTAGAAACAGACTCCAATGTATGTAATTCACCGATAATTCCGATTCTTAAACGAACTGATCCTACTGCCCCACCAGTATACCGATTGGTTATTGATTTGCGTGAACTAAACAAGTGTATTGTACCACAATTCCCTGTGGTCCCTGATATATCATCATTGTTGACAGCAATTGATTCCGAAGCAACATTCTTTACTGTAATCGATCTCAAGAATGCCTTTTTCAGCGTCCCAATAGATCCGGAAAGCCAATACTTGTTCGGATTCAGTTTAAATGGGCGCAGTTTTAAATTCTCACGCGCTCCCCAAGGATTCACAGAAAGCCCCAGCATCTACAGCCAAGCATTGAAACGAGAACTTGACAGTATCCACATGCCAGTCAATACTGCACTGCTTCAATATGTCGATGATCTGCTGATCACCGCGAGAAGCGAGTCAGAATGTGAAAAAGCTTCTCTGACAGTTTTACATTTCCTAGCCGACAAGGGGCACAAGGTGTCCCCTTCTAAGCTGCAATTCTGTGTTCAGCGAGTTATTTATCTTGGTCACTCGCTGTCCAAGGAGGGAAGGCAGCTTACACCAGATCGCATCCAGTTAATTGCTAACATGTCAATACCCCAGACACAAAAGGAGGTGCGGGCTTTCATAGGCCTCACTTCATATTGTAGGCAGTGGATCCCTCAGTACGCATTTCTAGCAAAACCACTCATTCAGTTAACCACACAGGAGGCAGCCACATCGACTGTTCTCCCTTGGACTCAGGAACATACACAAGCTTTTGAAAGCCTAAAGGAAGCTTTATGTCAAGCACCTGTTTTAGCAACACCATGTTATAGCAAACATTTTACACTCTTTGTTACAGAACGCGAAGGTACTGCCTTGTCAGTACTCACTCAGGATCAAGCAGGATCACGCAAGCCATGTGCTTATTTTTCCAGTACATTAGATCCCGTAGCTCAGGCTTTGCCTGCATGTCTGAAATCAGTGGCAGCGACAGCTTTAGCAATCAGACAAAGCGATGCCATAGTATTAGGACACCCATTGACAGTACAAGTACCACATGCAGTAGAGGTTCTTGTGAACCGAACACAAACACAACACTTGACCATAGCAAGACTTACCGGTTATGAACTGACATTGTTTCAACCACACATAGAGATCCGACGGTGTAATACATTGAATCCTGCTACACTATTACCTGTAATTGGAACAGACCCACTAGCTCATGATTGTGTTGAAATCATTGAAATAAAGACGAAACCTAGACAAGACTTGACAGACGTTCCATTGTTAGATCCAGACCTGACGTTGTATGTAGACGGATCATGCATGAGAGCAAGTACAGGAGATTTAGTGGCCGCGTATGCAGTCACAACAGACACTGAAGTTATTGAGACAAATTGTATAGATACTTTGTCAGCCCAAGCAGCAGAACTTATTGCCCTAACACAAGCCTGTATTCAAGCCACATATAAGAAAGTTAATATATACACTGACTCACGTTATGCATTCGGAGTTGTACACGACTTCGGCGTGCTGTGGCGAGAGAGAGGTTATTTAACCTCCCATGGTGCCCACATTCAGCACGGACCCCTCATTCATGCTTTGTTAGACGCAATACATCTACCCACTGCTATATCGATTATGAAATGTAAAGCACACACGAAGGTTACTGATACCATTTCTCAAGGCAATGATTTAGCTGACAGAACAGCTAAACAGACTGCTCAGAATCGCACATTAGACATGACAAAGCCAATAGTTCAGACACCAACACAGTGTATGACAATTAAGGATCCCACACTTGACGTAATTGACATACAGACACATGCCACAGCAGAAGAAATAAAGAAGTGGACTGAACTAGGAGGGATCCAGACAGATCAAGGATGGATGACGAAGGAGAAATCTGTATGGTTTCTCCCTGATTCCATGGTTCAAGCCATTATAGCTACAGTTCACAGTCCAGCACATTTAGGAGAGAAGGCTATGCTAGACAGCATTCAGCACATTTGGTTCAACAAACATTTACGAGCAGCAGCTAAACAAAAAGTTCGTACCTGTATGATATGTTGTCAGTTTAATCCAGGAAAGAGTGTTCCCGTAGAGCAGGGTGGATTCCAGCCTCCTGACCATCCTTTTGAAGTCCTCCAGATGGATTATATTCAGATGGAACGTTGTCGAGGATTCAAATATGTTCTCGTAGTTGTCTGCGCTCTCTCCCGTTGGACAGAGGCGTATCCCGTATCAGATTACACGGCCCCGACTACTGCCAAGCAGCTAGTTCGAGAATTCTTCCCACGGTACGGTTTACCACGTGTTGTATATTCAGATAACGGTCAGCCTTTCTCATCCGAATTAATGAAACATGTCTCACTCTTGTTGGGATATCAGTGGAAATTCCACTGTGTCCGACACCCCGAGGCAGCAGGTCTCGTAGAAAGACATAACCAGACACTGAAAATCAGACTGTCCAAAATATGTAGAGAGAAAGGTGTCGACTGGATAGTAGCATTACCAGTTGCACTCTTTTACATGAGAATGGTAGCACACTCTAGAACAGGGCTATCCCCGTATGAGGTGATCTTCGGTAGACCGCCGAATATGTGGGGGACGCCTATACCACGCAAAATAACTGACATTGACTGTAACATGCTGACAGATTACTTGGCTTCCTTGATGTCTGCACTACAATCTTCTCGTTCACAGGTAGCTGCAGCCTTTCCCGACAACACTGAGGCGAAACCCCATGACGTTGTTCCGGGTAATCTTGTCTTTGTGAGAAATTTCGACAGGAAAAATCAACTGGAGCCCAGGTGGAAAGCACCCAAGTTGGTCCTGTTGACCACAAGAACAGCCGTGAAGATCGAGGGACGCAAAGGGTGGATTCATTCAAGTCACGTAAAAAAATTTCATGGACTACCTTCAGATATAGACACTGTGCCCTGCACTCCCTCACAGACTGATTCAAAACTTCCTTTTGTTGAACAGAATGACTCTCAGTGCTATAAATTAAAGCTTAGGCCCAAACAGTCGAGCAATTTGATTGTTTAAGTCCTCTCCAAGGTGAAGCGGTTGAATTGTCTCTGACATGTATCCCTTGGACCTGAGTAGAGAAAATACCCGAGAAATGTTGAAACGACAGGCGTATTGTAAATCACTGCGTAGCTACTGTATGAGGACATTATTAATTTTGTTTTTATTGAGTATTTTAGTAATCATTACGAGTGTGATTTTGCACATATATCATCCTATCTCTAGACATGTTTATAATGTTGCTGCAGAACATTCTTTTAGTGACCTACCGCCACATGAATTATCTTATAGACTTGCGCTGCGCAATAACACCTTCATTAGTATGTTACATCATTCCCATCAGACTAGTAATGCGACCAATTGTTGGGTGTGTGGCCGACTCCCTCCCTATCAGAATACCAAAGGAGTTCTGCCTTTCTTTCCACATCCATTCACACACAATGGCTCCTGTGGAGCATGGTTTAGTTTATTAAATTCCATAGATCCAGACACAGCAGTTTATCAACAACATTGGATATGGGGAAATCTGAATCTAGTTTTATTCAAAGTCTGTCACCCTAATAAGGAGGGTCACCCCAGTAGAACAGGAACTGATTTAGAAAATGAAGTGTATAAATTAGGTAATTTTACGCCTAATCTTATGATTTTGAATGTCAAATCCGAAGTTGAACTAATTCTGCCCACTATGTCAGTATTTCCAGTTAAGGGTGAATTATGTGTAAGAAAAGTTGGTTCCATACATATGGGCCATAGTAAATGTGTTACTACAGTAGAATATAGTGATCAAGGCAAATCTTCATTTAGAGCTTCTCGCCATTCTTACTTCATATGTGGTCAGACGGCATATATGCGTCTGCCTCTAGATTGGGATGGTACCTGTTACATAGCATTCCTTTTGCCACCTGTTTTCCTAGCTCCCCCTGATTATTATCGAAATGTTCATTTAGTACACAAAAGAGAGCGTAGAGATCTCCCGGTTGTCGATTATACTGAAACGACATGGGACAAGTATGTAGATTTCAATAAAGGTATCTTTCCCTATATAGGTACTATATCAAATAGTAAGCTGATACGCAGACTCACCAAGACTCTTGAAGCTGTAGTAAACGAGACTATAGCCGCCCTAGGCAATCTGACAGAGGAACAATCAGTGATGAGAATTGTTGTTCTCCAGAATCGTCTTGTCCTTGACGTCATCCTGGCCGATAGGGGCGGAGCTTGCAGGGTCATCGGACCCAGCTGCTGCATATTCATACCAGAAAATTCGCCATCTGTATATAAAGCTATAACACGCCTTCATAAGATTGTAAGCCAGATACACGAAAATCCAGGCACTTGGACGTGGTCCGGGTGGTTTTGGAGTGTGATATCAGCCTGGGGATGGAGAGTTTTATCCTTCCTAGGTATTGGCCTTCTTATGCTCTTCAGTTGTTGTTTATGCCTGCAAAGTGGACCAGCGATTTGTGGTCTGTGTGCCACATCATGCATTCCATATCACAGGTCTCGTTCAGAATGCCGGAAGGAAGAAGAAATGATGCTCCATGAGCAAATCAATGGAATGATGAAGATTGATGTCTCGTGAAGGGCAAGAAGGGGACAAGGAGGGAATGTGGAAATGTGGATTTTCCTGATCAGTTATGTCCCCTATCTTGGACCCCAACGGTTCTATATGCATGTTACAAGTACATGTATGTTCCCTCCAGTTCCAGTTTCTAAGACGCAAACATATGTGTGTCTACCGTCGACATGTTCTCTGTCAGATCCGCCATCACAGGGCTGGATATTCGATTCCTAAGTATGAAAGGCCACCGACTTTATATGGCTAAGTTACTTCATTTTTACAGTTCAGGCAAGTAGGCCCGATTCTGTCCTCAAGCCTTTCCCTGCTCTCTGCCTCTGACAGCTTCAGCTTGAGCTCGCATCTGTATCCATGAACTTTGTCCTACTCCCTGTGCAGCTAACGGTGCCTGCCTCGGCTAGTTTTCGCCTGCCTGCCAAGAAGCTGTATTTCACCTTCGAATTATCTATTTTGCTCCTTCAGCCGATGCATTCCTGTCTAGTGATTTAGGTAAACATTTCCTTTAGCTCACAAGCAAAGGACTCAGCCTTTCCGTCCTCCTGCAAGTGATTCATAGCCCTGTTGCCATGGAAAGTTTTCTATCCCTCGCATCTCATATAGACACTTAGGCGTTTGTGCACGCACACAGTCAGTATAGACTAGATTCTGTCCGAGAGTCCTTCCTTGTGGATAACATAGTTCTTTAAACATAGGATGTTAGATATGATTTGGGATTAGGTTGACTTGACCCCCAGACTTCTCGTCTCCACATGTAGAGCTAAATGTCAAGTCCCTTCACCCCCTAGTTGCACGTCAATTACACGTCATGCTGCTGCGCGCGCATCTATGCCAAGTATTATCTTATAGATCCACCTATGTCTGATAATTCTAACCAATCATGTTTCTTTTATTCCTTATTACGCCTAGTTTCGATTATGTCACTGTCATGTCACTTTTCTTATCAAATGTTACGCCTTCTACATTCGTTTCATTGTAATGCATTTATTATAAAAATACATGTCTGTCAATAAAATATTGTACTTCACTTCCTGAACCCTCGTGGTGACGGAACCTGAAGGCCGTGACTCGAGTCGGCCATTTTGAATGGAATAAAGCCCATTAGAAAACCTCTTATACCACGGATTCTGCCTCTTGTTATTTTGAGCTATTTTACTTTATTTAAGATCCCGTATGAAATTCAGTCCGGTATTTTTATTTACCACAGTTAGGATGTCTACAGATACTGTCACTGTCCGTTCTCTGCATGTGAGGTGCTCCAGAGTTAGGATGTCTACAAATACTGTCACTGCCATCTCCATGCATGTGAGGTGCTCCAGAGTTAGGATGTCTACAAACACTGTCACTGCCCTATCTGTGCATGCGAGATGCTCCAGAGTTAGGATGTCTACAGATACTGTCACTGTCCGTTCTCTGCATGTGAGGTGCTCCAGAGTTAGGATGTCTACAGACACTGGCCCTGCCATGTCTGTGCATGTGAGTTGCTCCAGAGTTAGGATGTCTACAAATCTTTCCCTGCCCTGCCTGGATGTCTACAAACACTGTCCCTGCCCTCTCTGTGCATGTGACTTGCTCCAGAGTTAGGATGTCTACAAACACTGTCCCTGCCCTCTCTGTGCATGTGACTTGCTCCAGAGTTAGGATGTCAACAAATACTGTCACTGCCCTGGCTGGATGTCTACAAACACGGTCCCTGCCCTCTCTGTGCATGTGACTTGCTCCAGAGGTAGGATGTCTACAAATACTGTCACTGTCCTCTCTGTGCATGTGAGGTGCTCCAGAGTCACTGCCCTCTCTGTGCATGTGAGGTGCTCCAGAGTTAGGATGTCTACAAACACTGTCCCTGCCCTCTCTGTGCATGTGAGGTGCTCCAGAGTTAGAATGTCTACAAATACTGTCACTGCCCTCTCTGTGCATGTGAGGTGCTCCAGAGTTAGGATGTCTACAGACACTGTCACTGACCTCTCTCTGCATGTGAGGTGCTCCAGTGTTAGGATGTCTACAGATACTGTCACTGTCCGTTCTCTGCATGTGAGGTGCTCCAGAGTTAGGGTGTCTACAGGCACTGGCCCTGCCATGTCTGTGCATGTGAGTTGCTCCAGAGTTAGGATGTCTACAAATACTGTCCCTGCCCTGCCTGGATGTCTACAAACACTATCCCTGCCCTCTCTGTGCATGTGACTTGCTCCAGAGTTAGGATGTCTACAAATACTGTCATTGTCCTCTCTGTGCATGTGAGGTGCTCCAGAGTCACTGCCCTCTCTGTGCATGTGAGGTGCTCCAGAGTTAGGATGTCTACAAACACTGTCGCTGCCCTCTCTGTGCATGTGAGGTGCTCCAGAGTTAGGATGTCTACAAACACTGTCGCTGCCCTCTCTGTGCATGTGAGCTGCTCCAGAGTCAGGATGTCTACAGACACTGTCCCTGCCCTGTCTGAATGTCTACAATCACCGTCACTGCCCTCTCTGTGCATTTGAGTTCCTCCAGAGTTAGGATGTCTACAGACACTGTCACTGCCCTCTCTGTGCATGTGAGGTGCTCCAGAGTTAGGATGTCTACAGACACTGCCCTCTCTGTGCATGTGAGGTGCTCCAGTGTTAGGATGTCTACAGATACCGTCACTGTCCGTTCTCTGCATGTGAGGTGCTCCAGAGTTAGGATGTCTACAGACACTGACCCTTCCATGTCTGTGCATGTGAGTTGCTCCAGAGTTAGGATGTCTACAAATACTGTCCCTGCCCTGTCTGGATGTCTACAAACACTGTCCCTGCCCTCTCTGTGCATGTGAGGTGCTCCAGAGTGAGGATGTCTACAGACGCTATCACTGTCCTCTCTGTGCATGTGAGGTGCTCCAGAGTTAGGATGTCTACAAACACTGTTGCTGCCCTCTCTGTGCATGTGAGGTGCTCCAGAGTTAGGATGTCTACAAACACTGTCACTGCCCTCTCTGTGCATGTGAGGTGTCCTCTCTGTGCATGTGAGGTGCTCCAGAGTTAGTATGTCTACAAACACTGTCACTGCCCTCTCTGTGCATGCGAGGTGCTCCAGATTTAGGATGTCTACAGACACTGTCGATGCCCTCTTTGTGCATGCGAGGTGTTCCAGAGTTAGGATGCCTACAAACGCTGTCACTGCCCTATCTGTGCATGCGAGATGCTCCAGAGTTAGGATTTCTACACATACTGTCACTGCCCTCTCTGTGCATGTGAGTTGCTCCAGAGTTAGGATGCCTACAAATACTGTCACTGTCCTCTCTGTGCATGTGAATTGCTCCACAGTTAGGATGTCTACACATACTGTCAATGTCATCTCTGTGCATGTGAGGTGCTCCAGAGTCACTGCCCTCTCTGTGCATTTGCGAGGTACTCCAGAGTTAGGATGTCTACAAACACTGTCGCTGCTCCTCTCTGTGCATGTGAGGTGCTCCAGAGTTAGGATGTCTACAAACACTGTCACTGCTCTCTCTGTGCATGTGAGGTGCTCCAGAGTTAGGATGTCTACAAACACTTTCACTGCCCTCTCTGTGCATGTGAGGTGCTCCAGATTTAGGATGTCTACAAACACTGTCGCTGCCCTCTCTATGCATGTGAGTTGCTCCAGAGTCAGGATGTCTGCAGACACTGTCACTGCCCTCTCTGTGCATGCAAGGTGCTCCAGAGTCAGGATGTCTACAGACAGTGTCCCTGCCCTGTCTGAATGTCTACAATCACTGTCACTGCCCTCTCTGTGCATTTGAGTTGCTCCAGAGTTAGGATGTCTACAGACACTGTCACTGCCCTCTCTGTGCATGTGAGGTGCTCCAGAGTTAGGATATCTACAGACACTGGTCCTGCCATGTCTGTGCATGTGAGTTGCTCCAGAGTTAGGATGTCTACAAACACTGTCCCTGCCCTCTCTGTGCATGTGACTTGCTCCAGAGTTAGGATGTCTACAAACACTGTCCCTGCCCTCTCTGTGCATGTGACTTGCTCCAGAGTTAGGATGTCTACAAATACTGTTACTTTCCTCTCTGTGCATGTGAGGTGCTCCAGAGTCACTGCCCTCTCTGTGCATGTGAGGTGCTCCAGAGTTAGGATGTCTACAAACACTGTCCCTGCCCTGTCTGTGCATGTGAGGTGCTCCAGAGTTAGGATGTCTACAAATACTGTCACTGCCCTCTCTGTGCATGTGAGGTGCTCCAGAGTTAGGATGTCTACAGACACTGTCACTGCCCTCTCTGTGCATGTGAGGTGCTCCAGTGTTAGGATGTCTACAGATACTGTCACTGTCCGTTCTCTGCATGTGAGGTGCTCCAGAGTTAGGATGTCTACAAATACTGTCACTGCCATCTCCGTGCATGTGAGGTGCTCCAGAGTTAGGATGTCTACAAACACTGTCACTGCCCTATCTGTGCATGCGAGATGCTCCAGAGTTAGGATGTCTACAGATACTGTCACTCTCCGTTCTCTGCATGTGAGGTGCTCCAGAGTTAGGATGTCTACAGACACTGGCCCTGCCATGTCTGTGCATGTGAGTTGCTCCAGAGTTAGGATGTCTACAAATACTGTCCCTGCCCTGCCTGGATGTCTACAAACACTGTCCCTGCCCTCTCTGTGCATGTGACTTGCTCCAGAGTTAGGATGTCTACAAACAATGTCCCTGCCCTCTCTGTGCATGTGACTTGCTCCAGAGTTAGGATGTCAACAAATACTGTCACTGCCCTGGCTGGATGTCTACAAACACGGTCCCTGCCCTCTCTGTGCATGTGAGTTGCTCCAGAGGTAGGATGTCTACAAATACTGTCACTGTCCTCTCTGTGCATGTGAGGTGCTCCAGAGTCACTGCCCTCTCTGTGCATGTGAGGTGCTCCATAGTTAGAATGTCTACAAATACTGTCACTGCCCTCTCTGTGCATGTGAGGTGCTCCAGAGTTAGGATGTCTACAGACACTGTCACTGACCTCTCTCTGCATGTGAGGTGCTCCAGTGTTAGGATGTCTACAGATACTGTCACTGTCCGTTCTCTGCATGTGAGGTGCTCCAGAGTTAGGGTGTCTACAGGCACTGTCCCTGCCATGTCTGTGCATGTGAGTTGCTCCAGAGTTAGGATGTCTACAAATACTGTCCCTGCCCTGCCTGGATGTCTACAAACACTGTCCCTGCCCTCTCTGTGCATGTGACTTGCTCCAGAGTTAGGATGTCTACAAATACTGTCATTGTCCTCTCTGTGCATGTGAGGTGCTCCAGAGTCACTGCCCTCTCTGTGCATGTGAGGTGCTCCAGAGTTAGGATGTCTACAAACACTGTCGCTGCCCTCTCTGTGCATGTGAGGTGCTCCAGAGTTAGGATGTCTACAAACACTGTCGCTGCCCTCTCTGTGCATGTGAGCTGCTCCAGAGTCAGGATGTCTACAGACACTGTCCCTGCCCTGTCTGAATGTCTACAATCACCGTCACTGCCCTCTCTGTGCATGTGAGGTGCTCCAGTGTTAGGATGTCTACAGATACTGTCACTGTCCGTTCTCTGCATGTGAGGTGCTCCAGAGTTAGGATGTCTACAGACACTGACCCTTCCATGTCTGTGCATGTGAGTTGCTCCAGAGTTAGTATGTCTACAAATACTGTCCCTGCCCTGTCTGGATGTCTACAAACACTGTCCCTGCCCTCTCTGTGCATGAAAGGTGCTCCAGAGTGAGGATGTCTACAGACGCTATCACTGTCCTCTCTGTGCATGTGAGGTGCTCCAGAGTTAGGATGTCTACAAACACTGTTGCTGCCCTCTCTGTGCATGTGAGGTGCTCTAGAGTTAGGATGTCTACAAACACTGTCACTGCCCTCTCTGTGCATGTGAGGTGTCCTCTCTGTGCATGTGAGGTGCTCCAGAGTTAGGATGTCTACAAACACTGTCACTGCCCTCTCTGTGCATGCGAGGTGCTCCAGATTTAGGATGTCTACAGACACTGTCGATGCCCTCTCTGTGCATGCGAGGTGTTCCAGAGTTAGGATGCCTACAAACGCTGTCACTGCCCTATCTGTGCATGCGAGATGCTCCAGAGTTAGGATTTCTACACATACTGTCACTTTCCTCTCTGTGCATGTGAATTGCTCCACAGTTAGGATGTCTACACATACTGTCAATGTCATCTCTGTGCATGTTAGGTGCTCCAGAGTCACTGCCCTCTCTGTGCATTTGCGAGGTACTCCAGAGTTAGGATGTCTACAAACACTGTCGCTGCTCCTCTCTGTGCATGTGAGGTGCTCCAGAGTTAGGATGTCTACAAACACTGTCACTGCCCTCTCTGTGCATGTGAGGTGCTCCAGAGTTAGGATGTCTACAAACACTTTCACTGCCCTCTCTGTGCATGTGAGGTGCTCCAGAGTTAGGATGTCTACAAACACTGTCGCTGCCCTCTCTATGCATGTGAGTTGCTCCAGAGTCAGGATGTCTGCTGACACTGTCACTGCCCTCTCTGTGCATGCAAGGTGCTCCAGAGTCAGGATGTCTACAGACAGTGTCCCTGCCCTGTCTGAATGTCTACAATCACTGTCACTGCCCTCTCTGTGCATTTGAGTTGCTCTAGAGTTAGGATGTCTACCGACACTGTCACTGCCCTCTCTGTGCATGTGAGGTGCTCCAGAGTTAGGATGTCTACAGACACTGTCACTGCTCTCTCTGTGCATGTGAGATGCTCCAGAGTTAGGATGTCTACAGACACTGTCACTGTCCGTTCTCTGCATGTGAGGTGCTCCAGAGTTAGGATATCTACAGACACTGGCCCTGCCATGTCTGTGCATGTGAGTTGCTCCAGAGTTAGGATGTCTACAAACACTGTCCCTGCCCTCTCTGTGCATGTGACTTGCTCCAGAGTTAGGATGTCTACAAACACTGTCCCTGCCCTCTCTGTGCATGTGACTTGCTCCAGAGTTAGGATGTCTACAAATACTGTTACTTTCCTTTCTGTGCATGTGAGGTGCTCCAGAGTCACTGCCCTCTCTGTGCATGTGAGGTGCTCTAGAGTTAGGATGTCTACAAATACTGTCACTGCCCTCTCTGTGCATGTGAGGTGCTCCAGAGTTAGGATAACTACAGACACTGTCACTGCCATCTCTGTGCATGTGAGGTGCTCCAGTGTTAGGATGTTTACAGATACTGTCACTGTCCGTTCTCTGCATGTGAGGTGCTCCAGAGTTAGGATGTCTACAGACACTGGCCCTGCCATGTCTGTGCATGTGAGTTGCTCCAGAGTCAGGATGTCTACAAATACTGTCCCTGCCCTGCCTGGATGTCTACAAACACTGTCCCTGCCCTCTCTGTGCATGTGACTTGCTCCAGAGTTAGGATGTCTACAAACACTGTCCCTGCCCTCTCTGTGTAAGTGACTTGCTCCAGAGTTAGGATGTCTGCAAATACTGTCACTGCCCTGTCTGGATGTCTACAAACACTGTCCCTGCCCTCTCTGTGCATGTGACTTGCTCCAGAGTTAGTATGTCTACAAATACTGTCACTATCCTCTCTGTGAATGTGAGGTGCTTGAGAGTCACTGCCATCTCTGTGCATGTGAGGAGCTCCAGAGTTAGGATGTCTACAAATACTGTCACTGCCATCTCCGTGCATGTGAGGTGCTCCAGAGTTAGGATGTCTACAAACACTGTCACTGCCCTCTCTGTGCATGTGAGGTGCTCCAGAGTTAGGATGTCTACAAACACTGTCGCTGCCCTCTCTGTGCATGTGAGCTGCTCCTGAGTCAGGATGTCTACAGACACTGTCCGTGCCTTGTCTGAATGTCTACAATCACTGTCACTGCCCTCTCTGTGCATTTGAGTTGCTCCAGAATTAGGATGTCTACAGACACTGTCACTGCCCTCTCTGTGCATGTGAGGTGCTCCAGAGTTAGGATGTCTACAGACACTGTCACTGCTCTCTCTGTGCATGTGAGGTGCTCCAGAGTTAGGATGTCTACAGACACTGTCACTGTCCGTTCTCTGCATGTGAGGTGCTCCAGAGTTAGGATATCTACAGACACTGGCCCTGCCATGTCTGTGCATGTGAGTTGCTCCAGAGTTAGGATGTCTACAAATACTGTCCCTGCCCTGCCTGGATGTCTACAAACACTGTCCCTGCCCTCTCTTTGCATGTGACTTGCTCCAGAGTTAGGATGTCTACAAACACTGTCCCTGCCCTCTCTGTGCATGTGACTTGCTCCCCAGTTAGGATGTCTACAAATACTGTCACTTTCCTCTCTGTGCATGTGAGGTGCTCCAGAGTCACTGCCCTCTCTGTGCATGTGAGGTGCTCCAGAGTTAGGATGTCTACAAACACTGTCCCTGCCCTCTCTGTGCATGTGAGGTGCTCCAGAGTTAGGATGTCTACAAATACTGTCACTGCCCTCTCTGTGCATGTGAGGTGCTCCAGAGTTAGGATGTCGACAGACACTGTCACTGCCCTCTCTGTGCATGTGAGGTGCTCCAGTGTTAGGATGTCTACAGATACTGTCACTGTCCGTTTTCTGCATGTGAGGTGCTCCAGAGTTAGGATGTCTACAGACACTGGCCCTGCCATGTCTGTGCATGTGAGTTGCTCCAGAGTCAGGATGTCTACAAATACTGTCCCTGCCCTGCCTGGATGTCTACAAACAATGTCCCTGCCCTCTCTGTGCATGTGACTTGCTCCAGAGTTAGGATGTCTGCAAATACTGTCACTGCCCTGTCTGGATGTCTACAAACACTGTCCCTGCCCTCTCTGTGCATGTGACTTGCTCGAGAGTTAGGATGTCTACAAATACTGTCACTATCCTCTCTGTGAATGTGAGGTGCTCCAGAGTCACTGCCCTCTCTGTGCATGTGAGGAGCTCCAGAGTTAGGATGTCTACAAATACTGTCACTGCCATCTCCGTGCATGTGAGGTGCTCCAGAGTTAGGATGTCTACAAACACTGTCACTGCCCTCTCTGTGCATGTGAGGTGCTCCAGAGTTAGGATGTCTACAGACACTGTCACTGCCCTCTCTGTGCATGTGAGGTGCTCCAGTGTTAGGATGTCTACAGATACTGTCACTGTCCGTTCTCTGCATGTGAGGTGCTCCAGAGTTAGGATGTCTACAAATACTGTCACTGCCATCTCCGTGCATGTGAGGTGCTCCAGAGTTAGGATGTCTACAAACACTGTCACTGCCCTATCTGTGCATGCGAGATGCTCCAGAGTTAGGATGTCTACAGATACTGTCACTGTCCGTTCTCTGCATGTGAGGTGCTCCAGAGTTAGGATGTCTACAGACACTGGCCCTGCCATGTCTATGCATGTGAGTTGCTCCAGAGTTAGGATGTCTACAAATACTGTCCCTGCCCTGCCTGGATGTCTACAAACACTGTCCCTGCCCTCTCTGTGCATGTGACTTGCTCCAGAGTTAGGATGTCTACAAACACTGTCCCTGCCCTCTCTGTGCATGTGACTTGCTCCAGAGTTAGGATGTCAACAAATACTGTCACTGCCCTGGCTGGATGTCTACAAACACGGTCCCTGCCCTCTCTGTGCATGTGAGTTGCTCCAGAGGTAGGATGTCTACAAATACTGTCACTGTCCTCTCTGTGCATGTGAGGTGCTCCAGAGTCACTGCCCTCTCTGTGCATGTGAGGTGCTCCAGAGTTAGGATGTCTACAAACACTGTCCCTGCCCTCTCTGTGCATGTGAGGTGCTCCAGAGTTAGAATGTCTACAAATACTGTCACTGCCCTCTCTGTGCATGTGAGGTGCTCCAGAGTTAGGATGTCTACAGACACTGTCACTGACCTCTCTCTGCATGTGAGGTGCTCCAGTGTTAGGATGTCTACAGATACTGTCACTGTCCGTTCTCTGCATGTGAGGTGCTCCAGAGTTAGGGTGTCTACAGGCACTGGCCCTGCCATGTCTGTGCATGTGAGTTGCTCCAGAGTTAGGATGTCTACAAATACTGTCCCTGCCCTGCCTGGATGTCTACAAACACTGTCCCTGCCCTCTCTGTGCATGTGACTTGCTCCAGAGTTAGGATGTCTACAAATACTGTCATTGTCCTCTCTGTGCATGTGAGGTGCTCCAGAGTCACTGCCCTCTCTGTGCATGTGAGGTGCTCCAGAGTTAGGATGTCTACAAACACTGTCGCTGCCCTCTCTGTGCATGTGAGATGCTCCAGAGTCAGGATGTCTACAGACACTGTCCCTGCCCTGTCTGAATGTCTACAATCACCGTCACTGCCCTCTCTGTGCATTTGAGTTCCTCCAGAGTTAGGATGTCTACAGACACTGTCACTGCCCTCTCTGTGCATGTGAGGTGCTCCAGAGTTAGGATGTCTACAGACACTGCCCTCTCTGTGCATGTGAGGTGCTCCAGTGTTAGGATGTCTACAGATACTGTCACTGTCCGTTCTCTGCATGTGAGGTGCTCCAGAGTTAGGATGTCTACAGACACTGACCCTTCCATGTCTGTGCATGTGAGTTGCTCCAGAGTTAGTATGTCTACAAATACTGTCCCTGCCCTGTCTGGATGTCTACAAACACTGTCCCTGCCCTCTCTGTGCATGAAAGGTGCTCCAGAGTGAGGATGTCTACAGACGCTATCACTGTCCTCTCTGTGCATGTGAGGTGCTCCAGAGTTAGGATGTCTACAAACACTGTTGCTGCCCTCTCTGTGCATGTGAGGTGCTCCAGAGTTAGGATGTCTACAAACACTGTCACTGCCCTCTCTGTGCATGTGAGGTGTCCTCTCTGTGCATGTGAGGTGCTCCAGAGTTAGGATGTCTACAAACACTGTCACTGCCCTCTCTGTGCATGCGAGGTGCTCCAGATTTAGGATGTCTACAGACACTGTCGATGCCCTCTCTGTGCATGCGAGGTGTTCCAGAGTTAGGATGCCTACAAACGCTGTCATTGCCCTATTTGTGCATGCGAGATGCTCCAGAGTTAGGATTTCTACACATACTGTCACTGCCCTCTCTGTGCATGTGAGTTGCTCCAGAGTTAGGATGTCTACAAATACTGTCACTGTCCTCTCTGTGCATGTGAATTGCTCCACAGTTAGGATGTCTACACATACTGTCAATGTCATCTCTGTGCATGTGAGGTGCTCCAGAGTCACTGCCCTCTCTGTGCATTTGCGAGGTACTCCAGAGTTAGGATGTCTACAAACACTGTCGCTGCTCCTCTCTGTGCATGTGAGGTGCTCCAGAGTTAGGATGTCTACAAACACTGTCACTGCCCTCTCTGTGCATGTGAGGTGCTCCAGAGTTAGGATGTCTACAAACACTTTCACTGCCCTCTCTGTGCATGTGAGGTGCTCCAGAGTTAGGATGTCTACAAACACTGTCGCTGCCCTCTCTATGCATGTGAGTTGCTCCAGAGTCAGGATGTCTGCTGACACTGTCACTGCCCTCTCTGTGCATGCAAGGTGCTCCAGAGTCAGGATGTCTACAGACAGTGTCCCTGCCCTGTCTGAATGTCTACAATCACTGTCACTGCCCTCTCTGTGCATTTGAGTTGCTCTAGAGTTAGGATGTCTACCGACACTGTCACTGCCCTCTCTGTGCATGTGAGGTGCTCCAGAGTTAGGATGTCTACAGACACTGTCACTGCTCTCTCTGTGCATGTGAGATGCTCCAGAGTTAGGATGTCTACAGACACTGTCACTGTCCGTTCTCTGCATGTGAGGTGCTCCAGAGTTAGGATATCTACAGACACTGGCCCTGCCATGTCTGTGCATGTGAGTTGCTCCAGAGTTAGGATGTCTACAAACACTGTCCCTGCCCTCTCTGTGCATGTGACTTGCTCCAGAGTTAGGATGTCTACAAACACTGTCCCTGCCCTCTCTGTGCATGTGACTTGCTCCAGAGTTAGGATGTCTACAAATACTGTTACTTTCCTTTCTGTGCATGTGAGGTGCTCCAGAGTCACTGCCCTCTCTGTGCATGTGAGGTGCTCCAGAGTTAGGATGTCTACAAACACTGTCCCTGCCCTCTCTGTGCATGTGAGGTGCTCCAGAGTTAGGATGTCTACAAATACTGTCACTGCCCTCTCTGTGCATGTGAGGTGCTCCAGAGTTAGGATGTCTACAGACACTGTCACTGCCATCTCTGTGCATGTGAGGTGCTCCAGTGTTAGGATGTTTACAGATACTGTCACTGTCCGTTCTCTGCATGTGAGGTGCTCCAGAGTTAGGATGTCTACAGACACTGGCCCTGCCATGTCTGTGCATGTGAGTTGCTCCAGAGTCAGGATGTCTACAAATACTGTCCCTGCCCTGCCTGGATGTCTACAAACACTGTCCCTGCCCTCTCTGTGCATGTGACTTGCTCCAGAGTTAGGATGTCTACAAACACTGTCCCTGCCCTCTATGTGTATGTGACTTGCTCCAGAGTTAGGATGTCTGCAAATACTGTCACTGCCCTGTCTGGATGTCTACAAACACTGTCCCTGCCCTCTCTGTGCATGTGACTTGCTCCAGAGTTAGTATGTCTACAAATACTGTCACTATCCTCTCTGTGAATGTGAGGTGCTCGAGAGTCACTGCCATCTCTGTGCATGTGAGGAGCTCCAGAGTTAGGATGTCTACAAATACTGTCACTGCCATCTCCGTGCATGTGAGGTGCTCCAGAGTTAGGATGTCTACAAACACTGTCACTGCCCTCTCTGTGCATGTGAGGTGCTCCAGAGTTAGGATGTCTACAAACACTGTCGCTGCCCTCTCTGTGCATGTGAGCTGCTCCTGAGTCAGGATGTCTACAGACACTGTCCGTGCCTTGTCTGAATGTCTACAATCAGTGTCACTGCCCTCTCTGTGCATTTGAGTTGCTCCAGAATTAGGATGTCTACAGACACTGTCACTGCCCTCTCTGTGCATGTGAGGTGCTCCAGAGTTAGGATGTCTACAGACACTGTCACTGCTCTCTCTGTGCATGTGAGGTGCTCCAGAGTTAGGATGTCTACAGACACTGTCACTGTCCGTTCTCTGCATGTGAGGTGCTCCAGAGTTAGGATATCTACAGACACTGGCCCTGCCATGTCTGTGCATGTGAGTTGCTCCAGAGTTAGGATGTCTACAAATACTGTCCCTGCCCTGCCTGGATGTCTACAAACACTGTCCCTGCCCTCTCTTTGCATGTGACTTGCTCCAGAGTTAGGATGTCTACAAACACTGTCCCTGCCCTCTCTGTGCATGTGACTTGCTCCCCAGTTCGGATGTCTACAAATACTGTCACTTTCCTCTCTGTGCATGTGAGGTGTTCCAGAGTCAATGCCCTCTCTGTGCATGTGAGGTGCTCCAGAGTTAGGATGTCTACAAACACTGTCACTGCCCTCTCTGTGCATTTGAGTTGCTCCAGAATTAGGATGTCTACAGACACTGTCACTGCCCTCTCTGTGCATGTGAGGTGCTCCAGAGTTAGGATGTCTACAGACACTGTCACTGCTCTCTCTGTGCATGTGAGGTGCTCCAGAGTTAGGATGTCTACAGACACTGTCACTGTCCGTTCTCTGCATGTGAGGTGCTCCAGAGTTAGGATATCTACAGACACTGGCCCTGCCATGTCTGTGCATGTGAGTTGCTCCAGAGTTAGGATGTCTGCAAATACTGTCACTGCCCTGTCTGGATGTCTACAAACACTGTCCCTGCCCTCTCTGTGCATGTGACTTGCTCCAGAGTTAGGATGTCTACAAATACTGTCACAGCCCTGGCTGGATGTCTACAAACACGGTCCCTGCCCTCTCTGTGCATGTGACTTGCTCCAGAGGTAGGATGTCTACAAATACTGTCACTGTCCTCTCTGTGCATGTGAGGTGCTCCAGAGTCACTGCCCTCTCTGTGCATGTGAGGTGCTCCAGAGTTAGGATGTCTACAAACACTGTCCCTGCCCTTTCTGTGCGTGTGAGGTGCTCCAGAGTTAGGATGTCTACAAACACTGTCACTGCCCTCTCTGTGCATGTGAGGTGCTCCAGAGTTAGGATGTCTACAAACACTTTCACTGCCCTCTCTGTGCATGTGAGGTGCTCCAGAGTTAGGATGTCTACAAACACTGTCGCTGCCCTCTCTATGCATGTGAGTTGCTCCAGAGTCAGGATGTCTGCTGACACTGTCACTGCCCTCTCTGTGCATGCAAGGTGCTCCAGAGTCAGGATGTCTACAGACAGTGTCCCTGCCCTGTCTGAATGTCTACAATCACTGTCACTGCCCTCTCTGTGCATTTGAGTTGCTCTAGAGTTAGGATGTCTACCGACACTGTCACTGCCCTCTCTGTGCATGTGAGGTGCTCCAGAGTTAGGATGTCTACAGACACTGTCACTGCTCTCTCTGTGCATGTGAGATGCTCCAGAGTTAGGATGTCTACAGACACTGTCACTGTCCGTTCTCTGCATGTGAGGTGCTCCAGAGTTAGGATATCTACAGACACTGGCCCTGCCATGTCTGTGCATGTGAGTTGCTCCAGAGTTAGGATGTCTACAAACACTGTCCCTGCCCTCTCTGTGCATGTGACTTGCTCCAGAGTTAGGATGTCTACAAACACTGTCCCTGCCCTCTCTGTGCATGTGACTTGCTCCAGAGTTAGGATGTCTACAAATACTGTTACTTTCCTTTCTGTGCATGTGAGGTGCTCCAGAGTCACTGCCCTCTCTGTGCATGTGAGGTGCTCCAGAGTTAGGATGTCTACAAACACTGTCCCTGCCCTCTCTGTGCATGTGAGGTGCTCCAGAGTTAGGATGTCTACAAATACTGTCACTGCCCTCTCTGTGCATGTGAGGTGCTCCAGAGTTAGGATGTCTACAGACACTGTCACTGCCATCTCTGTGCATGTGAGGTGCTCCAGTGTTAGGATGTTTACAGATACTGTCACTGTCCGTTCTCTGCATGTGAGGTGCTCCAGAGTTAGGATGTCTACAGACACTGGCCCTGCCATGTCTGTGCATGTGAGTTGCTCCAGAGTCAGGATGTCTACAAATACTGTCCCTGCCCTGCCTGGATGTCTACAAACACTGTCCCTGCCCTCTCTGTGCATGTGACTTGCTCCAGAGTTAGGATGTCTACAAACACTGTCCCTGCCCTCTCTGTGTATGTGACTTGCTCCAGAGTTAGGATGTCTGCAAATACTGTCACTGCCCTGTCTGGATGTCTACAAACACTGTCCCTGCCCTCTCTGTGCATGTGACTTGCTCCAGAGTTAGTATGTCTACAAATACTGTCACTATCCTCTCTGTGAATGTGAGGTGCTCGAGAGTCACTGCCATCTCTGTGCATGTGAGGAGCTCCAGAGTTAGGATGTCTACAAATACTGTCACTGCCATCTCCGTGCATGTGAGGTGCTCCAGAGTTAGGATGTCTACAAACACTGTCACTGCCCTCTCTGTGCATGTGAGGTGCTCCAGAGTTAGGATGTCTACAAACACTGTCGCTGCCCTCTCTGTGCATGTGAGCTGCTCCTGAGTCAGGATGTCTACAGACACTGTCCGTGCCTTGTCTGAATGTCTACAATCACTGTCACTGCCCTCTCTGTGCATTTGAGTTGCTCCAGAATTAGGATGTCTACAGACACTGTCACTGCCCTCTCTGTGCATGTGAGGTGCTCCAGAGTTAGGATGTCTACAGACACTGTCACTGCTCTCTCTGTGCATGTGAGGTGCTCCAGAGTTAGGATGTCTACAGACACTGTCACTGTCCGTTCTCTGCATGTGAGGTGCTCCAGAGTTAGGATATCTACAGACACTGGCCCTGCCATGTCTGTGCATGTGAGTTGCTCCAGAGTTAGGATGTCTACAAATACTGTCCCTGCCCTGCCTGGATGTCTACAAACACTGTCCCTGCCCTCTCTTTGCATGTGACTTGCTCCAGAGTTAGGATGTCTACAAACACTGTCCCTGCCCTCTCTGTGCATGTGACTTGCTCCCCAGTTCGGATGTCTACAAATACTGTCACTTTCCTCTCTGTGCATGTGAGGTGTTCCAGAGTCAATGCCCTCTCTGTGCATGTGAGGTGCTCCAGAGTTAGGATGTCTACAAACACTGTCACTGCCCTCTCTGTGCATTTGAGTTGCTCCAGAATTAGGATGTCTACAGACACTGTCACTGCCCTCTCTGTGCATGTGAGGTGCTCCAGAGTTAGGATGTCTACAGACACTGTCACTGCTCTCTCTGTGCATGTGAGGTGCTCCAGAGTTAGGATGTCTACAGACACTGTCACTGTCCGTTCTCTGCATGTGAGGTGCTCCAGAGTTAGGATATCTACAGACACTGGCCCTGCCATGTCTGTGCATGTGAGTTGCTCCAGAGTTAGGATGTCTACAAATACTGTCCTTGCCCTGCCTGGATGTCTACAAACACTGTCCCTGCCCTCTCTTTGCATGTGACTTGCTCCAGAGTTAGGATGTCTACAAACACTGTCCCTGCCCTCTCTGTGCATGTGACTTGCTCCCCAGTTAGGATGTCTACAAATACTGTCACTTTCCTCTCTGTGCATGTGAGGTGCTACAGAGTCACTGCCCTCTCTGTGCATGTGAGGTGCTCCAGAGTTAGGATGTCTACAAACACTGTCCCTGCCCTCTCTGTGCATGTGAGGTGCTCCAGAGTTAGGATGTCTACAAATACTGTCACTGCCCTCTCTGTGCATGTGAGGTGCTCCAGAGTTAGGATGTCTACAGACACTGTCACTGCCCTCTCTGTGCATGTGAGGTGCTCCAGTGTTAGGATGTCTACAGATACTGTCACTGTCCGTTTTCTGCATGTGAGGTGCTCCAGAGTTAGGATGTCTACAGACACTGGCCCTGCCATGTCTGTGCATGTGAGTTGCTCCAGAGTCAGGATGTCTACAAATACTGTCCCTGCCCTGCCTGGATGTCTACAAACAATGTCCCTGCCCTCTCTGTGCATGTGACTTGCTCCAGAGTTAGGATGTCTGCAAATACTGTCACTGCCCTGTCTGGATGTCTACAAACACTGTCCCTGCCCTCTCTGTGCATGTGACTTGCTCGAGAGTTAGGATGTCTACAAATACTCTCACTATCCTCTCTGTGAATGTGAGGTGCTCCAGAGTCACTGCCCTCTCTGTGCATGTGAGGAGCTCCAGAGTTAGGATGTCTACAAATACTGTCACTGCCATCTCCTTGCATGTGAGGTGCTCCAGAGTTAGGATGTCTACAAACACTGTCACTGCCCTCTCTGTGCATGTGAGGTGCTCCAGAGTTAGGATGTCTACAAACACTTTCACTGCCCTCTCTGTGCATGTGAGGTGCTCCAGAGTTAGGATGTCTACAAACACTGTTGCTGCCCTCTCTGTGCATGTGAGGTGCTCCAGAGTTAGGATGTCTACAAATACTGTCACTGCCCTCTCTGTGCATGTGAGGTGCTCCAGAGTTAGGATGTCTACAGACACTGTCACTGCCCTCTCTGTGCATGTGAGGTGCTCCAGTGTTAGGATGTCTACAGATACTGTCACTGTCCGTTTTCTGCATGTGAGGTGCTCCAGAGTTAGGATGTCTACAGACACTGGCCCTGCCATGTCTGTGCATGTGAGTTGCTCCAGAGTCAGGATGTCTACAAATACTGTCCCTGCCCTGCCTGGATGTCTACAAACAATGTCCCTGCCCTCTCTGTGCATGTGACTTGCTCCAGAGTTAGGATGTCTGCAAATACTGTCACTGCCCTGTCTGGATGTCTACAAACACTGTCCCTGCCCTCTCTGTGCATGTGACTTGCTCGAGAGTTAGTGTTAGACCTGGCACCTTGGCGTGAGTTTCCCTTCCACTTTTTGATGGTGTGCCTCGATTGTTTTGCTGGTGTTGTCCGCTCAGGGCACTGCGCCACGGCTAATCCGTGCCGCAGTGCAAGTGCTCCCTAGGTAAAGTGTACCTGTAATTGATGTTCCTGATTGGTTTATTGGATTCACTGTCAGTCCCCAGTAAAGTGCACCAGGGGTGCCAGGGCTCGTGAATGCCAATGCTGCTGGTGGGCTTGCAGCGCTGGTTGCGCCACCCACGGAAGCGGCCTTGTAAAGTGTGTCTAGGGCCTGCCACCGCAGACCCTGTGCGCGGTCCGGGACCGTCGCGCTGACTGCGCAAGTGCCCCCACTTGCCAGTCCCTAAAACCTTCCCTTACCTACATATTAGCCACCCCTCTGGTAGGCCCAAGGGCAGGGTGCATTGTAGGCATAAGGTAGGACATGCCCTGATGTGTGTGGCATGTCTTAGTAGTGAATTACCGCCATTTTCGTTCTTCACTATTGAAGGCTACCTACTCTCCATAGGCCAGAATGGGCTGCTGGAGTCACTACACGCTGTGACCCCAGTGGACTCAGAGAGCATGGTAGAATGTCAAGTTTAGTATGCCTGAACTCAGAATAATAAAATACTTCTTGTAGTCAAGTTTATTTTAATATCCTGGGTTTGTAAATACTACTTTTAGAAAGTTAGTATTTACTGACCTGACCATCTCAGTCCGCCTCTGCTGTATGTGTGTGTGTTCTGCCCAGCAACAGTAAGGAGCAGGGTTGGGGAATCCCCAGAGACAGGTTGGCTGCCAGGTGGTGGGTAGAGAGATTACACCTGGATGGGTGGGAGGAGTACACCTTGACTCTTGAATAGACCTGTGCTCTGCCACCACAAAGCCGGCGCCACCCCCTGTGGGGCGGCTGATGTCTCTGCCCTGCTGCTGAAAGGAAAGAGCAGAGCCACAATAACAAAGTGCTCCAGAACTGGACTGAGCCAGGCCTAGGCCCCCTGGCGCTCAAGAACAAAAGAATCATGGTATAAAAGTAGGAGCCTGGCTCCTAAGAAATCAGAATCCTGTTTACCACAAAGGACCTCTGCCCGACTAGAAGGAGAAGAAGACGCCGGAGGAGCTGGCCTGCTGCTTGCCTTGCTGAGAGAGGAGAGGAAGAGACTTACTGAAAAGACTTTGCTACTTTGTGCTTGAACATTCTCCAAGGGCTTGATCTGAGCTTGCCCCCTGAACTGAACCCCAGGAACAGTGGGTTCTCTGTGCTTCTTGCTCGTCCTCCAATTCGAGCCGTGTGTGCATCCCGCTGGAAAAGAGACTGCGCCCCTCATCGCCCCTCCTAGGGCCGTGACACTCAGAAGCTCGCCTGCCTCCAACCCGTGAGAGCCCCGCTCCGTCCCGAGCCGCTCTCTGTCCCCGGGCCAGGCCGCCTGCATCCCTGTCACCGCCTGCTACTGGAGCGCGCTGACCGCGCTATCACCCCTCCTGCCGGAAGCCGTCCGACGACTGTGATCTACGCCGGGTCATCCAGCTGCACTGACTGTGCCCTGTGACCCCGCTTCGCTATCCCCGGACATCTCAGGCCGCGCCGCCCCCGCTGTGGAGACCCTCCTGCACCGCCGTGCTACAGGGTCGCTGGCCGCGCCTGCCTACGTGCCCACACCTGCTGAGTGAGGACCCAAGAACACTCCCCAAGCTGAGAGTCGCACCGACCTGTGCCGAACTCTCCACATCACGAAAGAAGTTCCAGTATCGGGCTCGGGGCCCGCAACGCCTTATTTCCCCGTTCCCAGGAGTCGATCCCTGTGACTACTGGAACTACAAGTAAAGAGACTACAAAGTATCCCTTTGAAACAACGAACCAAGAACATTTGCCTGCTGTATAACCTGGTGGCCTAGCGAAAACGTTATTGGTCTTGTGATAAGTCTGTTGAGATATATATACCGTATTTTTACATAAAGAAGCGTATTTTTATATATATCCAAGCCTGGTGTCCGTTTCTGGGGGAATTGATGTATTTACTGTGTGTATGATTGTAAGTGCTTAACCAACAACGCCTGAGGAATCGCCTTGGCTGCTCACGCCACGCACCTAGAGGGTGAGCAAGGGTCATTCGCGAGGGGTTATCCTGCGCCCTGACGTGGAGGAGAGGGTTCCTGCTTGACACAAGGGCAACCTTGCGCCAACCAGAGATCCCCGACTCTAACATTGTTGGCAGCGGTTGGGATTTCGGATTTGCACTTGTAATTTGCATACAGTGAATTATTAATCACCAGATAGTGAGAGCAGACCAAATAACGCAGCCACAGGTTGGTAATTGTTGAACTTTGTTGAGACATCTGCCATTACTGCAACCATGCCTGGCTCACACTCCGCTGGGAGGGCCCTCTCTGTGATTTCTGGAATCGATGAGGTGGATTGGGAGAGACTGGAAGGCTACACGATGGAGCAATTGAAAGGCTACAGTGTACAATTCAGAGTCCCCCATGCTGGATGCAAGAGGAAGCCCCAGTACACCAAGGCGTTGAGAGCCTGGGGGGAGTCACGAGACCTACGGAATGCGGGGGACATCGTTCCACCCGACAACCTTGAGGAGCCCAGCAGAGTCCGGTCGCCAGAGGAGCTGGCAGACAGGGCAGCAGACAGGGCGCATGCAATGGAGATGGCAAAGTTGGCAGGACAGATGGAAATGGAAAAGCAGAAGTTGGCCCTGGAGGCACAACAACGCCAAATGGATCATGATATCAGATTGAAGGAGTTGGAGCTGAAGGCGAAAAGTTTGGACACCGCTCCTTCTGGTGGCAGCACTCCACCAGCGCAGGTAGAGTCCAAGGTGTACATCCCCAAAGATGTAGTAAAGGAGTATTTCAGAAAGGATGACATAGGGCAGTGGTTTAGGGCCTACGAGGTGGCCATGTCCTCACACCGGGTCCCTGAGAAAGACTGGGGAGCGGGGTTGTGGGGAAGGTTCCTTGCTGAAGGGCGTGACACACTGTTAGATTTACCCTTAGATCTCCAAACCTCATACCCCCATATGAAGGAAGCTTTAATGACCAGGTATGGGTTAACTCCTGAGCTATATAGACAGAGGTTCAGGGAGACCAAGAAGATCCCTGAGAGTACGTATGTGGAATATGTGACCTTTTTCTGCAGAGCGCTGGATGGTTGGGTGAAGGGTAGCAAAGTGAGTGATTATCAAGGGCTGCTTGATTTAATTGCATGGGAGCACTTGTCCAGTCAATGTTTTCCTGAGCTACGCCAGCACCTGATTGATAGCAAGCTGTCCAACCCGAGGAAGCTTGCTGAGGAGGCGGACCGCTGGCTTAGCACCAGGGTCCACAAGGGTCAAGTGGGAGACTCCGCCAAAGGTGGGCAGGGTCCCCAGCAGAAGAGTGGGGGGGACAAGGGTAAACAGAAGGGGTTCCAAAAAGGCCCCCAAAGTAATTCCCAAGGGAACCAGCAGAAGGGTTCTCAGCCTCCCCCACCCCCGCAGCAGAACGGGGCCCCGACAGGTAGACCTGTTCCAAAGGGGCCCTTCAATTGTTATAAGTGTGGTGATCCGGGTCACATTGCCTCTGATCCTAAGTGTCGCCTGTTTGGTAAGACCGCACCCACTGGTGCTCCACCCCGGCAAGTAGCTAGTGTTAACTTTGGGGAGGAAGTAGCAGTCCAGGAGGGTGGGGGTCCCGGGCAGATGACCCTAGTCTCGCTAGGAGACAGTGAGATGGTCCCTGTAACCTACCTGCCCTCTAACACTAAGAAATATGGGCAGGTGGTGACCATCAATGGAAAGAAGGTTGAGGCTCTTAGAGATACAGGAGCCAGCGTGACCTCGGTGAGGCAACACCTGGTGTCTCAAGAGCAGATTGTACCCAATGCCTACTGTAGGGTTGTCAATGCTGACAACGTAGAGAGTCGTTGTCCAATGGCTCAAGTTCCCTTTGAGTGGGGGGAGGTCTCTGGTACTCTACAAGTCGCTGTGAGAACTGACATGCCGGTAGACTGTCTGCTAGGGAACGACCTGGAGAGTTCCCCTTGGGAGAAGGTGGAGAAGACCACGCATCTGAGGATGGTGGGTCTACCCGACTGGGCGTGCGTGACCACCCGGTCCATGGCAGCCAGTAGGGGTGTTGAGAGGGTCCTGGAGCCTGAGGAAGAGGTCCAGGAACCGGCCTTAGGGAGAAGGCGCAGGAGGCGCGGGAAACCGGCCCCCGAAGTTCCCACGGCCCAGGAGGAAGTAGACCCTGAGGGGGATGCTCTGGAGCCTACCGGGGAACAGATTGCCGAACTGGGAGATCTGCCTGAGCTGACCCATTGGCAGCAAGAAGGAGGTCCCTCCAGGGAGGAATTCTGCAGGGAGCAGAAAGAATGCCCTTCTCTCGTGGGTATGCGGCAACAGGCTGCAGACCAGGCCAATGGTGTTCAGGCCAAAACACACTACGTGTACTGGGAGAGTGACCTCCTGTATTCCGAGCCTAAGGCTGCTGAACCTGGGTCAGCCCGTGTGCTGGTGGTACCCCAGAAGTTCAGAACCTTCCTACTGGGGCTGGCCCATGATGTGCCGTTAGCAGGACATTTGGGGATGGACAAGACCTATGACAGGCTTGTCACCCACTTTTACTGGCCCCAAATGCACAAGAATTCCGATTCCTACTGCAGAACCTGTCAGACTTGCCAGGCAAGTGGTAAGAGCGGAGGGAAGCATAAGGCTCCTCTGCAACCTTTCCCTGTGGTCGGTACGCCATTCCAACGAGTGGGTATTGACATTGTGGGGCCTCTGGACCCCAAGACAGCCCTGGGCAACAGGGTCATCCTGGTCTTGGTGGACCATGCCACCCGGTACCCTGAAGCCATCCCTCTGAGGACAGTGACGGCCCCCGTGGTGGGACGGGCACTGATGGGAATTTTCTCCCGAGTGGGATTCCCTCTAGAGGTGGTGAGCGACAGGGGGACCAATTTCATATCCACATATATGAAATCCCTGTGGAAGGAGTGTGGGGTAACTTACAAGTTCACCACTCCTTACCACCCCCAAGGAAATGGGTTGGTTGAGAGATTCAACCGAACCCTCAAAGGCATGATCATGGGCCTGGACGGTCCAATGAGGCGTAAGTGGGACGTCCTCTTGCCATGCCTGCTCTTCGCTTACCGAGAGGTGCCGCAGAAGTCTCTAGGATTCAGCCCCTTTGAGCTTCTGTATGGTCACCCGGTAAGAGGACCTCTGAGTTTGGTAAAGGAAGGCTGGGAGCAATCTCCCAGGAAACCTCCCCAGAATGTATATAGTTACATGCTGGCCTTCCGAAACCAGACTCGGCGTTTCAGGCAACTTGCTGAGGCAAATCTGGAAGCCAGCCAGGAGGAGATGAAGCGGTGGTACGACCGGAATGCCACTCTGGTAGAGCTTCAACCTGGACAAAAGGTGTGGGTCTTGGCCCCAGTGGAGCCTTGTGCACTTCAGGATAAGTGGACAGGTCCATTTGAGGTTGTGGAGCGCAAAAGTCCTATCACCTACTTGGTGGACATGCAGACTCCCAGGAACCCTTTGAGGGTCCTACATGTTAACCGCCTTAAGCCCCACTTAGAGAGGACCGAAGTGGGCATGCTGCTGGCCACTGATGATGGAATGGAAGAGGAGACCGAGCCTCTCCCTGACCTCTTAGTGGCCTCTGAGAAAGATGGGTCAGTGGATGGAGTTAACCTCTCACCCACCCTGACGCCCGAACAACAGGAAGACTGCCGCCACTTGCTGGGACAGTTTTCCGACCGATTCTCCCTGGTTCCTGGTGTCACAGATTGGTGCGTCCATGATGTGGACACAGGAGACAGCTTACCTGTGAAGCACAAGGCTTACAGGGTAACTGACAGGGTCAGAGCTTGCATTAAGGAGGAGGTCTCCAAAATGCTTGCGCTAGGGGTGGTTGAGTCCTCCAGCAGTCCTTGGTCCAGCCCCGTGGTCTTGGTCCCAAAGGCTGCTGCGCCGGGAGCCACACCTGAACTCCGGTTCTGTGTGGACTACAGAGGACTCAATTCAGTCACGAAGACTGACGCGCACCCCATCCCCAGAGCTGATGAGCTCATTGATCGGCTGGGGGCTGCCCGGTTCCTCAGTACGTTTGATTTAACGTCGGGGTACTGGCAGATCGCCTTGACCGATGGGGCCAAAGAGAGGTCCGCATTCTCTACACCAGATGGGCACTTCCAGTTCCGAGTCATGCCATTTGGAATGAAGAATGCCCCTGCCACCTTCCAGAGGTTGGTCAACCAGGTACTGGTTGGGCTGGATGCGTTCAGTGCCGCCTACCTAGATGACATCGCAGTGTTCAGCGCCACCTGGCCTGAACACCTGCGCCACCTCTGGGAAGTGTTGATGGCGCTGCGCCGAGGAGGCCTCACGATCAAGGCAAGCAAGTGCCAGATCGGGCAGGGTTCCGTGGTGTACTTGGGACACCAAGTGGGGAGTGGCAAGGTGGCACCCTTGCAACCCAAAATTGAAACCATCCTGGCTTGGGAACCCCCCAAGACGCAGACCGCAGTGAGGGCCTTCCTGGGGCTCACTGGGTACTACAGGAGGTTTGTCAAGGGCTATGGAACGATCGTTGCCCCCTTGACAGAGCTGACTTCGAAGAAGCAGCCCAGGAACGTGATTTGGACTGACACCTGTCAGAAAGCTTTCGACACCCTGAAGACTGCCATGTGCACGGCGCCCGTGCTCTTGGCCCCTGACTTCTCCAAGGAATTCCTAGTCCAGACAGACGCTTCAGAGCATGGTGTAGGGGCTGTTCTCTCACAGATGACTGAGGAGGGCTGGGACCAACCCGTAGCCTTCATCAGTAGGAGGTTACTTCCACGGGAAAGTAGGTGGAGTGCAATTGAGCGAGAAGCATTTGCTGTGGTCTGGGCGCTGAAGAAGCTAAGACCCTACTTGTTTGGGTCTCACTTCCGGGTTCAGACGGACCACAGGCCCCTCAGATGGTTGATGCAAATGAGGGGTGAAAACCCGAAGCTGTTGAGGTGGTCCATCTCCCTACAGGGTATGGACTTTACGGTGGAACACCGTCCTGGTACAGATCACGCCAACGCTGACGGTCTGTCCAGGTATTTCCGCCTTAGTGACGAGGAACCCCCTGGGCAAGGGTAGTTCTCCCCACATTTCAGCTGGAGGGGACACGTGTTAGACCTGGCACCTTGGCGTGAGTTTCCCTTCCACTTTTTGATGGTGTGCCTCGATTGTTTTGCTGGTGTTGTCCGCTCAGGGCACTGCGCCACGGCTAATCCGTGCCGCAGTGCAAGTGCTCCCTAGGTAAAGTGTACCTGTAATTGATGTTCCTGATTGGTTTATTGGATTCACTGTCAGTCCCCAGTAAAGTGCACCAGGGGTGCCAGGGCTCGTGAATGCCAATGCTGCTGGTGGGCTTGCAGCGCTGGTTGCGCCACCCACGGAAGCGGCCTTGTAAAGTGTGTCTAGGGCCTGCCACCGCAGACCCTGTGCGCGGTCCGGGACCGTCGCGCTGACTGCGCAAGTGCCCCCACTTGCCAGTCCCTAAAACCTTCCCTTACCTACATATTAGCCACCCCTCTGGTAGGCCCAAGGGCAGGGTGCATTGTAGGCATAAGGTAGGACATGCCCTGATGTGTGTGGCATGTCTTAGTAGTGAATTACCGCCATTTTCGTTCTTCACTATTGAAGGCTACCTACTCTCCATAGGCCAGAATGGGCTGCTGGAGTCACTACACGCTGTGACCCCAGTGGACTCAGAGAGCATGGTAGAATGTCAAGTTTAGTATGCCTGAACTCAGAATAATAAAATACTTCTTGTAGTCAAGTTTATTTTAATATCCTGGGTTTGTAAATACTACTTTTAGAAAGTTAGTATTTACTGACCTGACCATCTCAGTCCGCCTCTGCTGTATGTGTGTGTGTTCTGCCCAGCAACAGTAAGGAGCAGGGTTGGGGAATCCCCAGAGACAGGTTGGCTGCCAGGTGGTGGGTAGAGAGATTACACCTGGATGGGTGGGAGGAGTACACCTTGACTCTTGAATAGACCTGTGCTCTGCCACCACAAAGCCGGCGCCACCCCCTGTGGGGCGGCTGATGTCTCTGCCCTGCTGCTGAAAGGAAAGAGCAGAGCCACAATAACAAAGTGCTCCAGAACTGGACTGAGCCAGGCCTAGGCCCCCTGGCGCTCAAGAACAAAAGAATCATGGTATAAAAGTAGGAGCCTGGCTCCTAAGAAATCAGAATCCTGTTTACCACAAAGGACCTCTGCCCGACTAGAAGGAGAAGAAGACGCCGGAGGAGCTGGCCTGCTGCTTGCCTTGCTGAGAGAGGAGAGGAAGAGACTTACTGAAAAGACTTTGCTACTTTGTGCTTGAACATTCTCCAAGGGCTTGATCTGAGCTTGCCCCCTGAACTGAACCCCAGGAACAGTGGGTTCTCTGTGCTTCTTGCTCGTCCTCCAATTCGAGCCGTGTGTGCATCCCGCTGGAAAAGAGACTGCGCCCCTCATCGCCCCTCCTAGGGCCGTGACACTCAGAAGCTCGCCTGCCTCCAACCCGTGAGAGCCCCGCTCCGTCCCGAGCCGCTCTCTGTCCCCGGGCCAGGCCGCCTGCATCCCTGTCACCGCCTGCTACTGGAGCGCGCTGACCGCGCTATCACCCCTCCTGCCGGAAGCCGTCCGACGACTGTGATCTACGCCGGGTCATCCAGCTGCACTGACTGTGCCCTGTGACCCCGCTTCGCTATCCCCGGACATCTCAGGCCGCGCCGCCCCCGCTGTGGAGACCCTCCTGCACCGCCGTGCTACAGGGTCGCTGGCCGCGCCTGCCTACGTGCCCACACCTGCTGAGTGAGGACCCAAGAACACTCCCCAAGCTGAGAGTCGCACCGACCTGTGCCGAACTCTCCACATCACGAAAGAAGTTCCAGTATCGGGCTCGGGGCCCGCAACGCCTTATTTCCCCGTTCCCAGGAGTCGATCCCTGTGACTACTGGAACTACAAGTAAAGAGACTACAAAGTATCCCTTTGAAACAACGAACCAAGAACATTTGCCTGCTGTATAACCTGGTGGCCTAGCGAAAACGTTATTGGTCTTGTGATAAGTCTGTTGAGATATATATACCGTATTTTTACATAAAGAAGCGTATTTTTATATATATCCAAGCCTGGTGTCCGTTTCTGGGGGAATTGATGTATTTACTGTGTGTATGATTGTAAGTGCTTAACCAACAACGCCTGAGGAATCGCCTTGGCTGCTCACGCCACGCACCTAGAGGGTGAGCAAGGGTCATTCGCGAGGGGTTATCCTGCGCCCTGACGTGGAGGAGAGGGTTCCTGCTTGACACAAGGGCAACCTTGCGCCAACCAGAGATCCCCGACTCTAACAGTTAGGATGTCTACAAATACTGTCACTATCCTCTCTGTGAATGTGAGGTGCTCCAGAGTCACTGCCCTCTCTGTGCATGTGAGGAGCTCCAGAGTTAGGATGTCTACAAATACTGTCACTGCCATCTCCGTGCATGTGAGGTGCTCCAGAGTTAGGATGTCTACAAACACTGTCACTGCCCTCTCTGTGCATGTGAGGTGCTCCAGAGTTGGGATGTCTACAGACACTGTCACTGCCCTCTCTGTGCATGTGAGGTGCTCCAGTGTTAGGATGTCTACAGATACTGTCACTGTCCGTTCTCTGCATGTGAGGTGCTCCAGAGTTAGGATGTCTACAAATACTGTCACTGCCATCTCCGTGCATGTGAGGTGCTCCAGAGTTAGGATGTCTACAAACACTGTCACTGCCCTATCTGTGCATGCGAGATGCTCCAGAGTTAGGATGTCTACAGATACTGTCACTGTCCGTTCTCTGCATGTGAGGTGCTCCAGAGTTAGGATGTCTACAGACACTGGCCCTGCCATGTCTGTGCATGTGAGTTGCTCCAGAGTTAGGATGTCTACAAATACTGTCCCTGCCCTGCCTGGATGTCTACAAACACTGTCCCTGCCCTCTCTGTGCATGTGACTTGCTCCAGAGTTAGGATGTCTACAAACACTGTCCCTGCCCTCTCTGTGCATGTGACTTGCTCCAGAGTTAGGATGTCAACAAATACTGTCACTGCCCTGGCTGGATGTCTACAAACACGGTCCCTGCCCTCTCTGTGCATGTGAGTTGCTCCAGAGGTAGGATGTCTACAAATACTGTCACTGTCCTCTCTGTGCATGTGAGGTGCTCCAGAGTCACTGCCCTCTCTGTGCATGTGAGGTGCTCCAGAGTTAGGATGTCTACAAACACTGTCCCTGCCCTCTCTGTGCATGTGAGGTGCTCCAGAGTTAGAATGTCTACAAATACTGTCACTGCCCTCTCTGTGCATGTGAGGTGCTCCAGAGTTAGGATGTCTACAGACACTGTCACTGACCTCTCTCTGCATGTGAGGTGCTCCAGTGTTAGGATGTCTACAGATACTGTCACTGTCCGTTCTCTGCATGTGAGGTGCTCCAGAGTTAGGGTGTCTACAGGCACTGGCCCTGCCATGTCTGTGCATGTGAGTTGCTCCAGAGTTAGGATGTCTACAAATACTGTCCCTGCCCTGCCTGGATGTCTACAAACACTGTCCCTGCCCTCTCTGTGCATGTGACTTGCTCCAGAGTTAGGATGTCTACAAATACTGTCATTGTCCTCTCTGTGCATGTGAGGTGCTCCAGAGTCACTGCCCTCTCTGTGCATGTGAGGTGCTCCAGAGTTAGGATGTCTACAAACACTGTCGCTGCCCTCTCTGTGCATGTGAGATGCTCCAGAGTCAGGATGTCTACAGACACTGTCCCTGCCCTGTCTGAATGTCTACAATCACCGTCACTGCCCTCTCTGTGCATTTGAGTTCCTCCAGAGTTAGGATGTCTACAGACACTGTCACTGCCCTCTCTGTGCATGTGAGGTGCTCCAGAGTTAGGATGTCTACAGACACTGCCCTCTCTGTGCATGTGAGGTGCTCCAGTGTTAGGATGTCTACAGATACTGTCACTGTCCGTTCTCTGCATGTGAGGTGCTCCAGAGTTAGGATGTCTACAGACACTGACCCTTCCATGTCTGTGCATGTGAGTTGCTCCAGAGTTAGTATGTCTACAAATACTGTCCCTGCCCTGTCTGGATGTCTACAAACACTGTCCCTGCCCTCTCTGTGCATGAAAGGTGCTCCAGAGTGAGGATGTCTACAGACGCTATCACTGTCCTCTCTGTGCATGTGAGGTGCTCCAGAGTTAGGATGTCTACAAACACTGTTGCTGCCCTCTCTGTGCATGTGAGGTGCTCCAGAGTTAGGATGTCTACAAACACTGTCACTGCCCTCTCTGTGCATGTGAGGTGTCCTCTCTGTGCATGTGAGGTGCTCCAGAGTTAGGATGTCTACAAACACTGTCACTGCCCTCTCTGTGCATGTGAGGTGCTCCAGATTTAGGATGTCTACAGACACTGTCGATGCCCTCTCTGTGCATGCGAGGTGTTCCAGAGTTAGGATGCCTACAAACGCTGTCACTGCCCTATCTGTGCATGCGAGATGCTCCAGAGTTAGGATTTCTACACGTACTGTCACTGCCCTCTCTGTGCATGTGAGTTGCTCCAGAGTTAGAATGTCTACAAATACTGTCACTGTCCTCTCTGTGCATGTGAATTGCTCCACAGTTAGGATGTCTACACATACTGTCAATGTCATCTCTGTGCATGTGAGGTGCTCCAGAGTCACTGCCCTCTCTGTGCATTTGCGAGGTACTCCAGAGTTAGGATGTCTACAAACACTGTCGCTGCTCCTCTCTGTGCATGTGAGGTGCTCCAGAGTTAGGATGTCTACAAACACTGTCACTGCCCTCTCTGTGCATGTGAGGTGCTCCAGAGTTAGGATGTCTACAAACACTTTCACTGCCCTCTCTGTGCATGTGAGGTGCTCCAGAGTTAGGATGTCTACAAACACTGTCGCTGCCCTCTCTATGCATGTGAGTTGCTCCAGAGTCAGGATGTCTGCTGACACTGTCACTGCCCTCTCTGTTCATGCAAGGTGCTCCAGAGTCAGGATGTCTACAGACAGTGTCCCTGCCCTGTCTGAATGTCTACAATCACTGTCACTGCCCTCTCTGTGCATTTGAGTTGCTCTAGAGTTAGGATGTCTACCGACACTGTCACTGCCCTCTCTGTGCATGTGAGGTGCTCCAGAGTTAGGATGTCTACAGACACTGTCACTGCTCTCTCTCTGCATGTGAGATGCTCCAGAGTTAGGATGTCTACAGACACTGTCACTGTCCGTTCTCTGCATGTGAGGTGCTCCAGAGTTAGGATATCTACAGACACTGGCCCTGCCATGTCTCTGCATGTGAGTTGCTCCAGAGTTAGGATGTCTACAAACACTGTCCCTGCCCTCTCTGTGCATGTGACTTGCTCCAGAGTTAGGATGTCTACAAACACTGTCCCTGCCCTCTCTGTGCATGTGACTTGCTCCAGAGTTAGGATGTCTACAAATACTGTTACTTTCCTTTCTGTGCATGTGAGGTGCTCCAGAGTCACTGCCCTCTCTGTGCATGTGAGGTGCTCCAGAGTTAGGATGTCTACAAACACTGTCCCTGCCCTCTCTGTGCATGTGAGGTGCTCCAGAGTTAGGATGTCTACAAATACTGTCACTGCCCTCTCTGTGCATGTGAGGTGCTCCAGAGTTAGGATGTCTACAGACACTGTCACTGCCATCTCTGTGCATGTGAGGTGCTCCAGTGTTAGGATGTTTACAGATACTGTCACTGTCCGTTCTCTGCATGTGAGGTGCTCCAGAGTTAGGATGTCTACAGACACTGGCCCTGCCATGTCTGTGCATGTGAGTTGCTCCAGAGTCAGGATGTCTACAAATACTGTCCCTGCCCTGCCTGGATGTCTACAAACACTGTCCCTGCCCTCTCTGTGCATGTGACTTGCTCCAGAGTTAGGATGTCTACAAACACTGTCCCTGCCCTCTCTGTGTATGTGACTTGCTCCAGAGTTAGGATGTCTGCAAATACTGTCACTGCCCTGTCTGGATGTCTACAAACACTGTCCCTGCCCTCTCTGTGCATGTGACTTGCTCCAGAGTTAGTATGTCTACAAATACTGTCACTATCCTCTCTGTGAATGTGAGGTGCTCGAGAGTCACTGCCATCTCTGTGCATGTGAGGAGCTCCAGAGTTAGGATGTCTACAAATACTGTCACTGCCATCTCCGTGCATGTGAGGTGCTCCAGAGTTAGGATGTCTACAAACACTGTCACTGCCCTCTCTGTGCATGTGAGGTGCTCCAGAGTTAGGATGTCTACAAACACTGTCGCTGCCCTCTCTGTGCATGTGAGCTGCTCCTGAGTCAGGATGTCTACAGACACTGTCCGTGCCTTGTCTGAATGTCTACAATCAGTGTCACTGCCCTCTCTGTGCATTTGAGTTGCTCCAGAATTAGGATGTCTACAGACACTGTCACTGCCCTCTCTGTGCATGTGAGGTGCTCCAGAGTTAGGATGTCTACAGACACTGTCACTGCTCTCTCTGTGCATGTAAGGTGCTCCAGAGTTAGGATGTCTACAGACACTGTCACTGTCCGTTCTCTGCATGTGAGGTGCTCCAGAGTTAGGATATCTACAGACACTGGCCCTGCCATGTCTGTGCATGTGAGTTGCTCCAGAGTTAGGATGTCTACAAATACTGTCCCTGCCCTGCCTGGATGTCTACAAACACTGTCCCTGCCCTCTCTTTGCATGTGACTTGCTCCAGAGTTAGGATGTCTACAAACACTGTCCCTGCCCTCTCTGTGCATGTGACTTGCTCCCCAGTTAGGATGTCTACAAATACTGTCACTTTCCTCTCTGTGCATGTGAGGTGCTCCAGAGTCACTGCCCTCTCTGTGCATGTGAGGTGCTCCAGAGTTAGGATGTCTACAAACACTGTCCCTGCCCTCTCTGTGCATGTGAGGTGCTCCAGAGTTAGGATGTCTACAAATACTGTCACTGCCCTCTCTGTGCATGTGAGGTGCTCCAGAGTTAGGATGTCTACAGACACTGTCACTGCCCTCTCTGTGCATGTGAGGTGCTCCAGTGTTAGGAGTCACTGTCCGTTTTCTGCATGTGAGGTGCTCCAGAGTTAGGATGTCTACAGACACTGGCCCTGCCATGTCTGTGCATGTGAGTTGCTCCAGAGTCAGGATGTCTACAAATACTGTCCCTGCCCTGCCTGGATGTCTACAAACAATGTCCCTGCCCTCTCTGTGCATGTGACTTGCTCCAGAGTTAGGATGTCTGCAAATACTGTCACTGCCCTGTCTGGATGTCTACAAACACTGTCCCTGCCCTCTCTGTGCATGTGACTTGCTCGAGAGTTAGGATGTCTACAAATACTGTCACTATCCTCTCTGTGAATGTGAGGTGCTCCAGAGTCACTGCCCTCTCTGTGCATGTGAGGAGCTCCAGAGTTAGGATGTCTACAAATACTGTCACTGCCATCTCCGTGCATGTGAGGTGCTCCAGAGTTAGGATGTCTACAAACACTGTCACTGCCCTCTCTGTGCATGTGAGGTGCTCCAGAGTTAGGATGTCTACAAACACTTTCACTGCCCTCTCTGTGCATGTGAGGTGCTCCAGAGTTAGGATGTCTACAAACACTGTCGCTGCCCTCTCTATGCATGTGAGTTGCTCCAGAGTCAGGATGTCTGCTGACACTGTCACTGCCCTCTCTGTGCATGCAAGGTGCTCCAGAGTCAGGATGTCTACAGACAGTGTCCCTGCCCTGTCTGAATGTCTACAATCACTGTCACTGCCCTCTCTGTGCATTTGAGTTGCTCTAGAGTTAGGATGTCTACCGACACTGTCACTGCCCTCTCTGTGCATGTGAGGTGCTCCAGAGTTAGGATGTCTACAGACACTGTCACTGCTCTCTCTGTGCATGTGAGATGCTCCAGAGTTAGGATGTCTACAGACACTGTCACTGTCCGTTCTCTGCATGTGAGGTGCTCCAGAGTTAGGATATCTACAGACACTGGCCCTGCCATGTCTGTGCATGTGAGTTGCTCCAGAGTTAGGATGTCTACAAACACTGTCCCTGCCCTCTCTGTGCATGTGACTTGCTCCAGAGTTAGGATGTCTACAAACACTGTCCCTGCCCTCTCTGTGCATGTGACTTGCTCCAGAGTTAGGATGTCTACAAATACTGTTACTTTCCTTTCTGTGCATGTGAGGTGCTCCAGAGTCACTGCCCTCTCTGTGCATGTGAGGTGCTCCAGAGTTAGGATGTCTACAAACACTGTCCCTGCCCTCTCTGTGCATGTGAGGTGCTCCAGAGTTAGGATGTCTACAAATACTGTCACTGCCCTCTCTGTGCATGTGAGGTGCTCCAGAGTTAGGATGTCTACAGACACTGTCACTGCCATCTCTGTGCATGTGAGGTGCTCCAGTGTTAGGATGTTTACAGATACTGTCACTGTCCGTTCTCTGCATGTGAGGTGCTCCAGAGTTAGGATGTCTACAGACACTGGCCCTGCCATGTCTGTGCATGTGAGTTGCTCCAGAGTCAGGATGTCTACAAATACTGTCCCTGCCCTGCCTGGATGTCTACAAACACTGTCCCTGCCCTCTCTGTGCATGTGACTTGCTCCAGAGTTAGGATGTCTACAAACACTGTCCCTGCCCTCTCTGTGTATGTGACTTGCTCCAGAGTTAGGATGTCTGCAAATACTGTCACTGCCCTGTCTGGATGTCTACAAACACTGTCCCTGCCCTCTCTGTGCATGTGACTTGCTCCAGAGTTAGTATGTCTACAAATACTGTCACTATCCTCTCTGTGAATGTGAGGTGCTCGAGAGTCACTGCCATCTCTGTGCATGTGAGGAGCTCCAGAGTTAGGATGTCTACAAATACTGTCACTGCCATCTCCGTGCATGTGAGGTGCTCCAGAGTTAGGATGTATACAAACACTGTCACTGCCCTCTCTGTGCACGTGAGGTGCTCCAGAGTTAGGATGTCTACAAACACTGTCGCTGCCCTCTCTGTGCATGTGACTTGCTCCCCAGTTAGGATGTCTACAAATACTGTCACTTTCCTCTCTGTGCATGTGAGGTGCTCCAGAGTCACTGCCCTCTCTGTGCATGTGAGGTGCTCCAGAGTTAGGATGTCTACAAACACTGTCCCTGCCCTCTCTGTGCATGTGAGGTGCTCCAGAGTTAGGATGTCTACAAATACTGTCACTGCCCTCTCTGTGCATGTGAGGTGCTCCAGAGTTAGGATGTCTACAGACACTGTCACTGCCCTCTCTGTGCATGTGAGGTGCTCCAGTGTTAGGATGTCTACAGATACTGTCACTGTCCGTTTTCTGCATGTGAGGTGCTCCAGAGTTAGGATGTCTACAGACACTGGCCCTGCCATGTCTGTGCATGTGAGTTGCTCCAGAGTCAGGATGTCTACAAATACTGTCCCTGCCCTGCCTGGATGTCTACAAACAATGTCCCTGCCCTCTCTGTGCATGTGACTTGCTCCAGAGTTAGGATGTCTGCAAATACTGTCACTGCCCTGTCTGGATGTCTACAAACACTGTCCCTGCCCTCTCTGTGCATGTGACTTGCTCGAGAGTTAGGATGTCTACAAATACTGTCACTATCCTCTCTGTGCATGTGAGGAGCTCCAGAGTTAGGATGTCTACAAATACTGTCACTGCCATCTCCGTGCATGTGAGGTGCTCCAGAGTTAGGATGTCTACAAACACTGTCACTGCCCTCTCTGTGCATGTGAGGTGCTCCAGAGTTAGGATGTCTACAAACACTGTCCCTGCCCTCTCTGTGCATGTGAGCTGCTCCTGAGTCAGGATGTCTACAGACACTGTCCCTGCCCTGTCTGGATGTCTACAATCACCTTCACTGCCCTCTCTGTGCATTTGAGTTGCTCCAGAGTTAGGATGTCTACAGACACTGTCACTGCCGTCTCTGTGCATGTTAGGTGCTCCAGTGTTAGGATGTCTACAAATACTGTCACTGTCCGTTCTCTGCATGTGAGGTGCTCCAGAGTTAGGATGTCTACAGACACTGACCCTGCCATGTCTGTGCATGTGAGTTGCTCCAGAGTTAGGATGTCTACAAATACTGTCCCTGCCCTGTCTGGATGTCTACAAACACTGTCCCTGCCCTCTCTGTGCATGTGAGGTGCTCCAGAGTTAGGATGTTTACAAACACTGTCACTGCCCTCTCTGTGCATGTGAGGTGACCTCTCTGTGCATGTGAGGTGCTCCAGAGTTAGGATGTCTACAAACACTGTCACTGCCCTCTCTGTGCATGTGAGGTGCTCCAGAGTTAGGATGTCTACAGACACTGTCGATGCCCTCTCTGTGCATGCGAGGTGTTCCAGAGTCAGGATGTCTACAAATGCTGTCACTGCCCTATCTGTGTATGTGAGGTGCTCCAGAGTTAGGATATCTACACATACTGTCACTGCCCTCTCTGTGCATGTGAGTTGCTCCAGAGTTAGGATGTCTACAAATACTGTCACTGTCCTCTCTGTGCATGTGAATTGCTCCACAGTTAGGGTGTCTACACATACTGTCAATGTCATGTCTGTGCATGTTAGGCGCTCCAGAGTTAGGATGTCTACAAACACTGTCCCTGCCCTCTCTGTGCATGTGACTTGCTCCAGAGTTAGGATGTCTACAAACACTGTCACTGCCCTCTCTGTGCATGTGAGGCGCTCCAGAGTTAGGATGTCTACAAACACTGTCCCTGCCCTCTCTGTGCATGTGACTTGCTCCAGAGTTAGGATGTCTACAAATACTGTCACTGCCCTGTCTGGATGTCTACAAACACTGTCCCTGCCCTCTCTGTGCATGTGACTTGCTCCAGAGTTAGGATGACTACAAATACTGTCACTGTCCTCTCTGTGCATGTGAGGTGCTCCAGAGTCACTGCCCTCTCTGTGCATGTGAGGTGCTCCAGAGTTAGGATGTCTACAGACACTGTCACTGCCCTCTCTGTGCATGTGAGCTGCTCCTGAGTCAGGATGTCTACAGACACTGTCCCTGCCCTGTCTGAATGTCTACAATCACTGTCACTGCCCTCTCTGTGCATTTGAGTTGCTCCAGAGTTAGGATGTCTACAGACACTGTCACTGCCCTCTCTGTGCATGTGAGGTGCTCCAGAGTTAGGATGTCTACAGACACTGTCACTGCTCTCTCTGTGCATGTGAGGTGCTCCAGAGTTAGGATGTCTACAGACACTGTCACTGTCCGTTCTCTGCATGTGAGGTGCTCCAGAGTTAGGATATCTACAGACACTGGCCCTGCCATGTCTGTGCATGTGAGTTGCTCCAGAGTTAGGATGTCTACAAATACTGTCCCTGCCCTGCCTGGATGTCTACAAACACTGTCCCTGCCCTCTCTTTGCATGTGACTTGCTCCAGAGTTAGGATGTCTACAAACACTGTCCCTGCCCTCTCTGTGCATGTGACTTGCTCCAGAGTTAGGATGTCTGCAAATACTGTCACTGCCCTGTCTGGATGTCTACAAACACTGTCCCTGCCCTCTCTGTGCATGTGACTTGCTCCAGAGTTAGGATGTCTACAAATACTGTCACAGCCCTGGCTGGATGTCTACAAACACGGTCCCTGCCCTCTCTGTGCATGTGACTTGCTCCAGAGGTAGGATGTCTACAAATACTGTCACTGTCCTCTCTGTGCATGTGAGGTGCTCCAGAGTCACTGCCCTCTCTGTGCATGTGAGGTGCTCCAGAGTTAGGATGTCTACAAACACTGTCCCTGCCCTTTCTGTGCGTGTGAGGTGCTCCAGAGTTAGGATGTCTACAAATACTGTCACTGCCCTCTCTGTGCATGTGAGGTGCTCCAGAGTCAGGATGTCTACAGACACTGTCCCTGCCCTGTCTGGATGTCTACAATCACCTTCACTGCCCTCTCTGTGCATTTGAGTTGCTCCAGAGTTAGGATGTCTACAGACACTGTCACTGCCGTCTCTGTGCATGTTAGGTGCTCCAGTGTTAGGATGTCTACAAATACTGTCACTGTCCGTTCTCTGCATGTGAGGTGCTCCAGAGTTAGGATGTCTACAGACACTGACCCTGCCATGTCTGTGCATGTGAGTTGCTCCAGAGTTAGGATGTCTACAAATACTGTCCCTGCCCTGTCTGGATGTCTACAAACACTGTCCCTGCCCTCTCTGTGCATGTGAGGTGCTCCAGAGTTAGGATGTTTACAAACACTGTCACTGCCCTCTCTGTGCATGTGAGGTGACCTCTCTGTGCATGTGAGGTGCTCCAGAGTTAGGATGTCTACAAACACTGTCACTGCCCTCTCTGTGCATGTGAGGTGCTCCAGAGTTAGGATGTCTACAGACACTGTCGATGCCCTCTCTGTGCATGCGAGGTGTTCCAGAGTCAGGATGTCTACAAATGCTGTCACTGCCCTATCTGTGTATGTGAGGTGCTCCAGAGTTAGGATATCTACACATACTGTCACTGCCCTCTCTGTGCATGTGAGTTGCTCCAGAGTTAGGATGTCTACAAATACTGTCACTGTCCTCTCTGTGCATGTGAATTGCTCCACAGTTAGGGTGTCTACATATACTGTCAATGTCATGTCTGTGCATGTGAGGCGCTCCAGAGTTAGGATGTCTACAAACACTGTCCCTGCCCTCTCTGTGCATGTGACTTGCTCCAGAGTTAGGATGTCTACAAACACTGTCACTGCCCTCTCTGTGCATGTGAGGCGCTCCAGAGTTAGGATGTCTACAAACACTGTCCCTGCCCTCTCTGTGCATGTGACTTGCTCCAGAGTTAGGATGTCTACAAATACTGTCACTGCCCTGTCTGGATGTCTACAAACACTGTCCCTGCCCTCTCTGTGCATGTGACTTGCTCCAGAGTTAGGATGACTACAAATACTGTCACTGTCCTCTCTGTGCATGTGAGGTGCTCCAGAGTCACTGCCCTCTCTGTGCATGTGAGGTGCTCCAGAGTTAGGATGTCTACAGACACTGTCACTGCCCTCTCTGTGCATGTGAGCTGCTCCTGAGTCAGGATGTCTACAGACACTGTCCCTGCCCTGTCTGAATGTCTACAATCACTGTCACTGCCCTCTCTGTGCATTTGAGTTGCTCCAGAGTTAGGATGTCTACAGACACTGTCACTGCCCTCTCTGTGCATGTGAGGTGCTCCAGAGTTAGGATGTCTACAGACACTGTCACTGCTCTCTCTGTGCATGTGAGGTGCTCCAGAGTTAGGATGTCTACAGACACTGTCACTGTCCGTTCTCTGCATGTGAGGTGCTCCAGAGTTAGGATATCTACAGACACTGGCCCTGCCATGTCTGTGCATGTGAGTTGCTCCAGAGTTAGGATGTCTACAAATACTGTCCCTGCCCTGCCTGGATGTCTACAAACACTGTCCCTGCCCTCTCTTTGCATGTGACTTGCTCCAGAGTTAGGATGTCTACAAACACTGTCCCTGCCCTCTCTGTGCATGTGACTTGCTCCAGAGTTAGGATGTCTGCAAATACTGTCACTGCCCTGTCTGGATGTCTACAAACACTGTCCCTGCCCTCTCTGTGCATGTGACTTGCTCCAGAGTTAGGATGTCTACAAATACTGTCACAGCCCTGGCTGGATGTCTACAAACACGGTCCCTGCCCTCTCTGTGCATGTGACTTGCTCCAGAGGTAGGATGTCTACAAATACTGTCACTGTCCTCTCTGTGCATGTGAGGTGCTCCAGAGTCACTGCCCTCTCTGTGCATGTGAGGTGCTCCAGAGTTAGGATGTCTACAAACACTGTCCCTGCCCTTTCTGTGCGTGTGAGGTGCTCCAGAGTTAGGATGTCTACAAATACTGTCACTGCCCTCTCTGTGCATGTGAGGTGCTCCAGAGTTAGGATGTCTACAAACACTGTCACTGCCCTCTCTGTGCATGTGAGGTGCTCCAGTGTTAGGATGTCTACAGATACTGTCACTGTCCATTCTCTGCATGTGAGGTGCTCCAGAGTTAGGATGTCTACAGACACTGGCCCTGCCATGTCTGTGCATGTGAGTTGATCCAGAGTTAGGATGTCTACAAACACTGTCCCTGCCCTCACTGTGCATGTGACTTGCTCCAGAGTTAGGATGTCTACAAACACTGTCCCTGCCCTCTCTATGCATGTGAGTTGCTCCAGAGTCAGGATGTCTGCAGACACTGTCACTGCCCTCTCTGTGCATGCAAGGTGCTCCAGAGTCAGAATGTCTACAGACAGTGTCCCTGCCCTGTCTGAATGACTACAATCACTGTCACTGCCCTCTCTGTGCATTTGAGTTGCTCCAGAGTTAGGATGTCTACAGACACTGTCATTGCCCTCTCTGTGCATGTGAGGTGCTCCAGAGTTAGGATGTCTACAGACACTGTCACTGCCCTCTCTGTGCATGTGAAGTGCTCCAGTGTTAGGATGTCTACATATACTGTCACTGTCCATTCTCTGCATGTGAGGTGCTCCAGAGTTAGGATGTCTACAGACACTGGCCCTGCCATGTCTGTGCATGTGAGTTGCTCCAGAGTTAGGATGTCTACAAACACTGTCCCTGCCCTCACTGTGCATGTGACTTGCTCCAGAGTTAGGATATCTACAAACACTGTCCCTGCCCTCTCTGTGCATGTGACTTGCTCCAGAGTTAGGATGTCTACAAATACTGTCACTGCCCTGTCTGGATGTCTACAAACACTGTCTCTGCCCTCTCTGTGCATGTGACTTGCTCCAGAGTTAGGATGTCTACAAACACTGTCGCTGCTCTTCTCTGTGCATGTGAGGTGCTCCAGAGTTAGGATGTCTACAAACACTGTCACTGCCCTCTCTGTGCATGTGAGGTGCTCCAGAGTTAGGATGTCTACAAACACTTTCACTACCCTCTCTGTGCATGTGAGGTGCTCCAGAGTTAGGATGTCTACAAACACTGTCGCTGCCCTCTCTATGCATGTGAGTTGCTCCAGAGTCAGGATGTCTGCAGACACTGTCACTGCCCTCTCTGTGCACGCAAGGTGCTCCAGAGTCAGAATGTCTACAGACAGTGTCCCTGCCCTGTCTGAATGACTACAATCACTGTCACTGCCCTCTCTGTGCATTTGAGTTGCTCCAGAGTTAGGATGTCTACAGACACTGTCACTGCCCTCTCTGTGCATGTGAGGTGCTCCAGAGTTAGGATGTCTACAGACACTGTCACTGCCCTCTCTGTGCATGTGAGGTGCTCCAGAGTTAGGATGTCTACAGATACTGTCAATGTCCGTTCTCTGCATGTGAGGTGCTCCAGAGTTAGGATGTCTACAGACACTGGACCTGCCATGTCTGTGCATGTGAGTTGCTCCAGAGTTAGGATGTCTACAAATACTGTCCCTGGCCTGCCTGGATTTCTACAAACACCGTCCCTGCCCTCTCTGTGCATGTGACTTGCTCCAGAGTTAGGATGTCTACAAATACTGTCACTGCCCTGGCTGGATGTCTACAAACACAGTCCCTGCCCTCTCTGTGCATGTGACTTGCTCCAGAGGTAGGATATCTACAAATACTGTCACTGTCCTCTCTGTGCATGTGAGGTGCTCCAGAGTCACTGCCCTCTCTGTGCATGTGAGGTGCTCCAGAGTTAGGATGTCTTCAGACACTGTCACTGCCCTCTCTGTGCATGTGAGGTGCTCCAGAGATAGGATGTCTACAGATACTGTCACTGTCCGTTCTCTGCATGTGAGGTGCTCCAGAGTTAGGATGTCTACAGACACTGGCCATGCCATGTCTGTGCATGTGAGTTGTTCCAGAGTTAGGGTGTCTACAAATACTGTCCCTGCCCTGCCTGGATGTCTACAAACACTGTCCCTGCCCTCTCTGTGCATGTGATTTGCTCCAGAGTTAGGATGTCTACAAACACTGCCCCTGCCGTCTCTGTGCATGTGACTTGCTCCAGAGTTAGGCTGTCTACAAATACTGTCACTGCCCTGGCTGGATGTCTACAAACACGGTCCCTGCCCTCTCTGTGCATGTGACTTGCTCCAGAGGTAGGATGTCTACAAATACTGTCACTGTCCTCTCTGTGCATGTGAGGTGCTCCAGAGTCACTGCCCTCTCTGTGCATGTGAGGTGCTCCAGAGTTAGGATGTCTACAAACACTGTCCCTACCCTCTCTGTGCATGTGAGGTGCTCCAGAGTTAGGATGTCTACAAATACTGTCACTGCCCTCTCTGTGCATGTGAGGTGCTCCAGAGTTAGGATGTCTACAGACACTGTCACTGCCCTCTCTGTGCATGTGAGGTGCTCCAGTGTTAGGATGTCTACAGATACTGTCACTGTCCGTTCTCTGCATGTGAGGTGCTCCAGAGTGAGGATGTCTACAGACACTGGCCGTGCCATGTCTGTGCATGTGAGTTGCTCCAGAGTTAGGATGTCTACAAATACTGTCCCTGCCCTGCCTGGATGTCTACAAACACTGTCCCTGCCCTCACTGTGCATGTGAGTTGCTCCAGAGTTAGGATGTCTACAAACACTGTCCCTGCCCTCTCTGTGCATGTGACTTGCTCCAGAGTTAGGATGTCTACAAATACTGTCACTGCCATGTCTGGATGTCTACAAACACTGTCCCTGCCCTCTCTGTGCATGCGAGGTGCTCCAGAGTTAGGATTTCTACACATACTGTCACTGCCCTCTCTGCATGTGAGTTGCTCCAGAGTTAGGATGTCTACAAATACTGTCACTGTCCTCTCTGTGCATGTGAATTTCTCCACAGTTAGGATGTCTACACATACTGTCAATGTCATCTCTGTGCATGTGAGGTGCCCCAGAGTCACTGCCCTCTCTGTGCATTTGCGAGGTACTCCAGAGTTAGGATGTCTACAAACACTGTCGCTGCTCCTCTCTGTGCATGTGAGGTGCTCCAGAGTTAGGATGTCTACAAACACTGTAACTGCCCTCTCTGTGCATGTGAGGTGCTCCAGAGTTAGGATGTCTACAAACACTTTCACTGCCCTCTCTGTGCATGTGAGGTGCTCCAGAGTTAGAATGTCTACAAACGCTGTCGCTGCCCTCTCTGTGCATGTGAGGTGCTCCAGAGTTAGGATGTCTACAAACACTTTCACTGCCCTCTCTGTGCATGTGAGGTGCTCCAGATTTAGGATGTCTACAAACACTGTCGCTGCCCTCTCTATGCATGTGAGTTGCTCCAGAGTCAGGATGTCTGCAGACACTGTCACTGCCCTCTCTGTGCATGCAAGGTGCTCCAGAGTCAGGATGTCTACAGACAGTGTCCCTGCCCTGTCTGAATGTCTACAATCACTGTCACTGCCCTCTCTGTGCATTTGAGTTGCTCCAGTGTTAGGATGTCTACAGATACTGTCACTGTCCGTTCTCTGCATGTGAGGTGCTCCAGAGTTAGGATGTCTACAGACACTGGCCCTGCCATGTCTGTGCATGTGAGTTGCTCCAGAGTTAGGATGTCTACAAATACTGTCCCTTCCCTGCCTGGATGTCTACAAACACTGTCCCTGCCCTCACTGTGCATGTGACTTGCTCCAGAGTTAGGATGTCTACAAACACTGTCCCTGCCCTCTCTGTGCATGTGACTTGCTCCAGAGTTAGGATGTCTACAAATACTGTCACTGCCCTGTCTGGTATGTCTACAAACACTGTCCCTGCCCTCCCTGTGCATGCGTGGTGCTCCAGAGTTAGGATTTCTACACATACTGTCACTGCCCTCTCTGTGCATGTGAGGTGCTCCAGAGTTAGGATGTCTACAAATACTGTCACTGTCCTCTCTGTGCATGTGAATTGCTCCACAGTTAGGATGTCTACACATACTGTCAATGTCATCTCTGTGCATTTGCGAGGTACTCCAGAGTTAGGATGTCTACAAACACTGTCGCTGCTCCTCTCTGTGCATGTGAGGTGCTCCAGAGTTAGGATGTCTACAAACACTGTAACTGCCCTCTCTGTGCATGTGAGGTGCTCCAGAGTTAGGATGTCTACAAACACTTTCACTGCCCTCTCTGTGCATGTGAGGTGCTCCAGAGTTAGGATGTCTACAAACACTGTCGCTGCCCTCTCTGTGCATGTGAGGTGCTCCAGAGTTAGGATGTCTACAAACACTTTCACTGCCCTCTCTGTGCATGTGAGGTGCTCCAGAGTTAGGATGTCTACAAACACTGTCGCTGCCCTCTCTATGCATGTGAGTTGCTCCAGAGTCAGGATGTCTGCAGACACTGTCACTGCCCTCTCTGTGCATGCAAGGTGCTCCAGAGTCAGGATGTCTACAGACAGTGTCCCTGCCCTGTCTGAATGTCTACAATCACTGTCACTGCCCTCTCTGTGCATTTGAGTTGCTCCAGAGTTAGGATGTCTACAGACACTGTCACTGCCCTCTCTGTGCATGTGAGGTGCTCTAGAGTTAGGATGTCTACAGACACTGTCACTGCCCTCTCTGTGCATGTGAGGTGCTCCAGAGTTAGGATGTCTACAGATACTGTCACTGTCCGTTCTCTGCATGTGAGGTGCTCCAGAGTTAGGATGTCTACAGACACTGGCCCTGCCATGTCTGTGCATGTGAGTTGCTCCAGAGTTAGGATGTCTACAAATACTGTCCGTGCCCTGCCTGGATGTCTACAAACACTGTCCCTGCCCTCTCTGTGCATGTGACTTGCTCCAGAGTTAGGATGTCTATAAACACTGTCCCTGCCCTCTCTGTGCATGTGACTTGCTCCAGAGTTAGGATGTCTACAAATACTGTCACTGCCCTGGCTGGATGTCTACAAACACGGTCCCTGCCCTCTCTGTGCATGTGACTTGCTCCAGAGGTAGGATGTCTACAAATACTGTCACTGTCCTCTCTGTGCATGTGAGGTGCTCCAGAGTCACTGCCCTCTCTGTGCATGTGAGGTGCTCCAGAGTTAGGATGTCTACAAATACTGTCACTGCCCTCTCTGTGCATGTGAGGTGCTCCAGAGTTAGGATGTCTTCAGACACTGTCACTGCCCTCTCTGTGCATGTGAGGTGCTCCAGAGATAGGATGTCTACAGATACTGTCACTGTCCGTTCTCTGCATGTGAGGTGCTCCAGAGTTAGGATGTCTACAGACACTGTCACTGCCCTCTCTGTGCATGTGAGGTGCTCCAGAGTTAGGATGTCTACAGACACTGTCACTGCCCTCTCTGTGCATGTGAGGTGCTCCAGAGTTAAGATGTCTACAGGTACTGACCCTGCCATGTCTGTGCATGTGAGTTGCTCCAGAGTTAGGATGTCTACAAATACTGTCCCTGCCCTGCCTGGATGTCTACAAACACTGTCCCTGCCCTCTCTGTGCATGTGACTTGCTCCAGAGTTAGGATGTCTACAAACACTGTCCCTGCCCTCTCTGTGCATGTGACTTGCTCCAGAGTTAGGATGTCTGCAAATACTGTCACTGTCCTCTCTGTGCACGTGAGGTGCTCCAGAGTCACTGCCCTCTCTGTGCATGTGAGGAGCTCCAGAGTTAGGATGTCTGCAAATAGTGTCACTGTCCTCTCTGTGCATGTGAGGTGCTCCAGAGTCACTGCCCTCTCTGTGCATGTGAGGAGCTCCAGAGTTAGGATGTCTACAAATACTGTCACTGCCCTCTCTGTGCATGTGAGGTGCTCCAGAGTTAGGATGTCTACAAATACTGTCACTGCCCTCTCTGTGCATGTGAGGTGCCCCAGAGTAGGGATGTCTACAGACACTGTCACTGCCCTCTCTGTGCATGTGAGGTGCTCCAGAGTTAGGATTTCTACAGACACTCTCACTGCCCTCTCTGTGCATGTGAGGTGCTCCAGTGTTAGGATGTCTACAGATACTGTCACTGTCCGTTCTCTGCATGTGAGGTACTCCAGAGTGAGGATGTCTGCAGACGCTATCACTGTCCTCTCTGTGCATGTGAGGTGCTCCAGAGTTAGGATGTCTACAAACACTGTTGCTGCCCTCTCTGTGCATGTGAGGTGCTCCAGAGTTAGGATGTCTACAAACACTGTCACTGCCCTCTCTGTGCATGTGAGGTGCCCTCTCTGTGCATGTGAGGTGCTCCAGAGTTAGGTTGTCTACAAACACTGTCACTGCCCTCTCTGTGCATGCGAGGTGCTCCAGAGTTAGGATGTCTACAGACACTGTCGATGCCCTCTCTGTGCAATGCGAGGTGTTCCAGAATTAGGATGTCTACAAACGCTGTCACTGCCCTATCTGTGCATGCGAGGTGCTCCAGAGTTAGGATTTCTACACATACTGTCACTGCCCTCTCTCTGCATGTGAGTTGCTCCAGAGTTAGGATGTCTACAAATACTGTCACTGTCCTCTCTGTGCATGTGAGGTGCTCCAGAGTCACTGCCCTCTCTGTGCATGTGAGGTGCTCCAGAGTTAGGATGTCTACAAATACTGTCACTGCCCTCTCTGTGCATGTGAGGTGCTCCAGAGTTAGGATGTCTACAGACACTGTCACTGCCCTCTCTGTGCATGTGAGGTGCTCCAGAGTTAGGATTTCTACAGACACTGTCACTGCCCTCTCTGTGCATAAGAGGTGCTCCAGTGTTAGGATGTCTACAGATACAGTCACTGTCCGTTCTCTGCATGTGAGGTACTCCAGAGTGAGGATGTCTACAGACGCTATCACTGTCCTCTCTGTGCATGTGAGGTGCTCCAGAGTTAGGATGTCTACAAACACTGTCACTGCCCTCTCTGTGCATGTGAGGTGCCCTCTCTGTGCATGTGAGGTGCTCCAGAGTTAGGATATCTACAAACACTGTCACTGCCCTCTCTGTGCATGTGAGGTGCTCCAGAGTTAGGATGTCTACAAACACTTTCACTGCCCTCTCTGTGCATGTGAGGTGCTCCAGAGTTAGGATGTCTACAAACACTGTCGCTGCCCTCTCTATGCATGTGAGTTGCTCCAGAGTCAGGATGTCTGCAGACACTGTCACTGCCCTCTCTGTGCATGCAAGGTGCTCCAGAGTCAGGATGTCTACAGACAGTGTCCCTGCCCTGTCTGAATGTCTACAATCACTGTCACTGCCCTCTCTGTGCATTTGAGTTGCTCCAGAGTTAGGATGTCTACAGACACTGTCACTGCCCTCTCTGTGCATGTGAGGTGCTCCAGAGTTAGGATGTCTACAGACACTGTCACTGCCTTCTCTGTGCATTTGAGGTGCTCCAGAGTTAGGATGTCTACAGATACTGTTACTGTCCGTTCTCTGCATGTGAGGTGCTCCAGAGTTAGGATGTCTACAGACACTGGCCCTGCCATGTCTGTGCATGTGAGTTGCTCCAGAGTTAGGATGTCTACAAATACTGTCCCTGCCCTGCCTGGATGTCTACAAACCCTGTCCCTGCCCTCTCTGTGCATGTGACTTGCTCCAGAGTTAGGATATCTACAAACACTGTCCCTGCCCTCTCTGTGCATGTGACTTGCTCCAGAGTTAGGATGTCTACAAACACTGTCACTGCCCTGGCTGGATGTCTACAAACACGGGCACTGCCCTCTCTGTGCATGTGAGGTGCCCTCTCTGTGCATGTGAGGTGCTCCAGAGTTAGGATGTCTACAAACACTGTCAGTGCCCTTTCTGTGCATGCGAGGTGTTCCAGAGTTAGGATGTCTACAGATACTGTCACTGCCCTATCTGTGCATGTGAGGTGCTCCAGAGTTAGGATTTCTACACATACTGTCACTGCCCTCTCTGTGCATGTGAGTTGCTCCAGAGTTAGGATGTCTACAAATAGTGTCACTGTCCTCTCTGTGCATGTGAATTGCTCCACAGTTAGGATGTCTATACACACTGTCAATGTCATCTCTGTGCATGTGAGGTGCTCCAGAGTCACTGCCCTCTCTGTGCATTTGCGAGGTACTCCAGAGTTAGGATGTCTACAAACACTGTCGCTGCTCCTCTCTGTGCATGTGAGGTGCTCCAGAGTTAGGATGTCTACAAACACTGTCACTGCCCTCTCTGTGCATGTGAGGTGCTCCAGAGTTAGGATGTCTACAAACACTTTCACTGCCCTCTCTGTGCATGTGAGGTGCTCCAGAGTTAGGATGTCTACAAACACTGTCGCTGCCCTCTCTGTGCATGTGAGGTGCTCCAGAGTTAGGATGTCTACAAACACTTTCACTGCCCTCTCTGTGCATGTGAGGTGCTCCAGAGTTAGGATGTCTACAAACACTGTCGCTGCCCTCTCTATGCATGTGAGTTGCTCCAGAGTCAGGATGTCTGCAGACACTGTCACTGCCCTCTCTGTGCATGCAAGGTGCTCCAGAGTCAGGATGTCTACAGACAGTGTCCCTGCCCTGTCTGAATGTCTACAATCACTGTCACTGCCCTCTCTGTGCATTTGAGTTGCTCCAGAGTTAGGATGTCTACAGACACTGTCACTGCCCTCTCTGTGCATGTGAGGTGCTCTAGAGTTAGGATGTCTACAGACACTGTCACTGCCCTCTCTGTGCATGTGAGGTGCTCCAGAGTTAGGATGTCTACAGATACTGTCACTGTCCGTTCTCTGCATGTGAGGTGCTCCAGAGTTAGGATGTCTACAGACACTGGCCCTGCCATGTCTGTGCATGTGAGTTGCTCCAGAGTTAGGATGTCTACAAATACTGTCCGTGCCCTGCCTGGATGTCTACAAACACTGTCCCTGCCCTCTCTGTGCATGTGACTTGCTCCAGAGTTAGGATGTCTATAAACACTGTCCCTGCCCTCTCTGTGCATGTGACTTGCTCCAGAGTTAGGATGTCTACAAATACTGTCACTGCCCTGGCTGGATGTCTACAAACACGGTCCCTGCCCTCTCTGTGCATGTGACTTGCTCCAGAGGTAGGATGTCTACAAATACTGTCACTGTCCTCTCTGTGCATGTGAGGTGCTCCAGAGTCACTGCCCTCTCTGTGCATGTGAGGTGCTCCAGAGTTAGGATGTCTACAAATACTGTCACTGCCCTCTCTGTGCATGTGAGGTGCTCCAGAGTTAGGATGTCTTCAGACACTGTCACTGCCCTCTCTGTGCATGTGAGGTGCTCCAGAGATAGGATGTCTACAGATACTGTCACTGTCCGTTCTCTGCATGTGAGGTGCTCCAGAGTTAGGATGTCTACAGACACTGTCACTGCCCTCTCTGTGCATGTGAGGTGCTCCAGAGTTAGGATGTCTACAGACACTGTCACTGCCCTCTCTGTGCATGTGAGGTGCTCCAGAGTTAAGATGTCTACAGGTACTGACCCTGCCATGTCTGTGCATGTGAGTTGCTCCAGAGTTAGGATGTCTACAAATACTGTCCCTGCCCTGCCTGGATGTCTACAAACACTGTCCCTGCCCTCTCTGTGCATGTGACTTGCTCCAGAGTTAGGATGTCTACAAACACTGTCCCTGCCCTCTCTGTGCATGTGACTTGCTCCAGAGTTAGGATGTCTGCAAATACTGTCACTGTCCTCTCTGTGCATGTGAGGTGCTCCAGAGTCACTGCCCTCTCTGTGCATGTGAGGAGCTCCAGAGTTAGGATGTCTGCAAATAGTGTCAGTGTCCTCTCTGTGCATGTGAGGTGCTCCAGAGTCACTGCCCTCTCTGTGCATGTGAGGAGCTCCAGAGTTAGGATGTCTACAAATACTGTCACTGCCCTCTCTGTGCATGTGAGGTGCTCCAGAGTTAGGATGTCTACAAATACTGTCACTGCCCTCTCTGTGCATGTGAGGTGCCCCAGAGTAGGGATGTCTACAGACACTGTCACTGCCCTCTCTGTGCATGTGAGGTGCTCCAGAGTTAGGATTTCTACAGACACTCTCACTGCCCTCTCTGTGCATGTGAGGTGCTCCAGTGTTAGGATGTCTACAGATACTGTCACTGTCCGTTCTCTGCATGTGAGGTACTCCAGAGTGAGGATGTCTGCAGACGCTATCACTGTCCTCTCTGTGCATGTGAGGTGCTCCAGAGTTAGGATGTCTACAAACACTGTTGCTGCCCTCTCTGTGCATGTGAGGTGCTCCAGAGTTAGGATGTCTACAAACACTGTCACTGCCCTCTCTGTGCATGTGAGGTGCCCTCTCTGTGCATGTGAGGTGCTCCAGAGTTAGGATGTCTACAAACACTGTCACTGCCCTCTCTGTGCATGCGAGGTGCTCCAGAGTTAGGATGTCTACAGACACTGTCGATGCCCTCTCTGTGCAATGCGAGGTGTTCCAGAATTAGGATGTCTACAAACGCTGTCACTGCCCTATCTGTGCATGCGAGGTGCTCCAGAGTTAGGATTTCTACACATACTGTCACTGCCCTCTCTCTGCATGTGAGTTGCTCCAGAGTTAGGATGTCTACAAATACTGTCACTGTCCTCTCTGTGCATGTGAGGTGCTCCAGAGTCACTGCCCTCTCTGTGCATGTGAGGTGCTCCAGAGTTAGGATGTCTACAAATACTGTCACTGCCCTCTCTGTGCATGTGAGGTGCTCCAGAGTTAGGATGTCTACAGACACTGTCACTGCCCTCTCTGTGCATGTGAGGTGCTCCAGAGTTAGGATTTCTACAGACACTGTCACTGCCCTCTCTGTGCATAAGAGGTGCTCCAGTGTTAGGATGTCTACAGATACAGTCACTGTCCGTTCTCTGCATGTGAGGTACTCCAGAGTGAGGATGTCTACAGACGCTATCACTGTCCTCTCTGTGCATGTGAGGTGCTCCAGAGTTAGGATGTCTACAAACACTGTCACTGCCCTCTCTGTGCATGTGAGGTGCCCTCTCTGTGCATGTGAGGTGCTCCAGAGTTAGGATATCTACAAACACTGTCACTGCCCTCTCTGTGCATGTGAGGTGCTCCAGAGTTAGGATGTCTACAAACACTTTCACTGCCCTCTCTGTGCATGTGAGGTGCTCCAGAGTTAGGATGTCTACAAACACTGTCGCTGCCCTCTCTATGCATGTGAGTTGCTCCAGAGTCAGGATGTCTGCAGACACTGTCACTGCCCTCTCTGTGCATGCAAGGTGCTCCAGAGTCAGGATGTCTACAGACAGTGTCCCTGCCCTGTCTGAATGTCTACAATCACTGTCACTGCCCTCTCTGTGCATTTGAGTTGCTCCAGAGTTAGGATGTCTACAGACACTGTCACTGCCCTCTCTGTGCATGTGAGGTGCTCCAGAGTTAGGATGTCTACAGACACTGTCACTGCCTTCTCTGTGCATTTGAGGTGCTCCAGAGTTAGGATGTCTACAGATACTGTTACTGTCCGTTCTCTGCATGTGAGGTGCTCCAGAGTTAGGATGTCTACAGACACTGGCCCTGCCATGTCTGTGCATGTGAGTTGCTCCAGAGTTAGGATGTCTACAAATACTGTCCCTGCCCTGCCTGGATGTCTACAAACCCTGTCCCTGCCCTCTCTGTGCATGTGACTTGCTCCAGAGTTAGGATATCTACAAACACTGTCCCTGCCCTCTCTGTGCATGTGACTTGCTCCAGAGTTAGGATGTCTACAAACACTGTCACTGCCCTGGCTGGATGTCTACAAACACGGGCACTGCCCTCTCTGTGCATGTGAGGTGCCCTCTCTGTGCATGTGAGGTGCTCCAGAGTTAGGATGTCTACAAACACTGTCAGTGCCCTTTCTGTGCATGCGAGGTGTTCCAGAGTTAGGATGTCTACAGATACTGTCACTGCCCTATCTGTGCATGTGAGGTGCTCCAGAGTTAGGATTTCTACACATACTGTCACTGCCCTCTCTGTGCATGTGAGTTGCTCCAGAGTTAGGATGTCTACAAATAGTGTCACTGTCCTCTCTGTGCATGTGAATTGCTCCACAGTTAGGATGTCTATACACACTGTCAATGTCATCTCTGTGCATGTGAGGTGCTCCAGAGTCACTGCCCTCTCTGTGCATTTGCGAGGTACTCCAGAGTTAGGATGTCTACAAACACTGTCGCTGCTCCTCTCTGTGCATGTGAGGTGCTCCAGAGTTAGGATGTCTACAAACACTGTCACTGCCCTCTCTGTGCATGTGAGGTGCTCCAGAGTTAGGATGTCTACAAACACTTTCACTGCCCTCTCTGTGCATGTGAGGTGCTCCAGAGTTAGGATGTCTACAAACACTGTCACTGCCCTGGCTGGATGTCTACAAACACGGTCCCTGCCCTGTCTGTGCATGTGACTTGCTCCAGAGGTAGGATGTCTACAAATACTCTCACTGTCCTCTCTGTGCATGTGAGGTGCTCAAGAGTCACTGCCCTCTCTGTGCATGTGAGGTGCTCCAGAGTTAGGATGTCTACAAACACTGTCCCTGCCCTCTCTGTGCATGCGAGGTGCTCCAGAGTTAGGATGTCTACAGACACTGGCCCTGCCATGTCTGTGCATGTGAGTTGCTCCAGAGTTAGGATGTCTACAAATACTGTCCCTGCCCTCTCTGTGCATGCGAGGTGCTCCAGAGTTAGGATTTCTACACATACTGTCACTGCCCTCTCTCTGCATGTGAGTTGCTCCAGAGTTAGGATGTCTACAAATACTGTCACTGTCCTCTCTGTGCATGTGAGGTGCTCCAGAGTCACTGCCCTCTCTGTGCATGTGAGGTGCTCCAGAGTTAGGATGTCTACAAATACTGTCACTGCCCTCTCTGTGCATGTGAGGTGCTCCAGAGTTAGGATGTCTACAGATACTGTCACTGCCCTCTCTGTGCATGTGAGCTGCTCCAGAGTTAGGATGTCTACAGACACTGTTGCTGCCCTCTCTGTGCATGTGAGGTGCTCCAGAGTTAGGATGTCTACAGACACTGTCACTGCCCTCTCTGTGCATGTGAGGTGCTCCAGAGTTAGGATTTCTACAGACACTGTCACTGCCCTCTCTGTGCATGTGAGGTGCTCCAGAGTTAGGATGTCTACAAACACTGTCACTGCCCTCTCTCTGCATGTGAGGTGCCCTCTCTGTGCATGTGAGGTGCTCCAGAGTTAGGATGTCTACAAACACTGTCAATGCCCTCTCTGTGCATGTGAGGTGCTCCAGTGTTAGGATGTCTACAGATACTGTCACTGTCCGTTCTCTGCATGTGAGGTACTCCAGAGTGAGGATGTCTACAGACGCTATCACTGTCCTCTCTGTGCATGTGAGGTGCTCCAGAGTTAGGATATCTACAAACACTGTCACTGCCCTCTCTGTGCATGTGAGGTGCTCCAGAGTTAGGATGTCTACAAACAATTTCACTGCCCTCTCTGTGCATGTGAGGTGCTCCAGAGTTAGGATGTCTACAAACACTGTCGCTGCCCTCTCTATGCATGTGAGTTGCTCCAGAGTCAGGATATCTGCAGACACTGTCACTGCCCTCTCTGTGCATGCAAGGTGCTCCAGAGTCAGGATGTCTACAGACAGTGTCCCTGCCCTGTCTGAATGTCTACAATCACTGTCACTGCCCTCTCTGTGCATTTGAGTTGCTCCAGAGTTAGGATGTCTACAGACACTGTCACTGCCCTCTCTGTGCATGTGAGGTGCTCCAGAGTTAGGATGTCTACAGACACTGTCACTGCCTTCTCTGTGCATTTGAGGTGCTCCAGAGTTAGGATGTCTACAGATACTGTCACTGTCCGTTCTCTGCATGTGAGGTGCTCCAGAGTTAGGATGTCTACAGACACTGGCCCTGCCATGTCTGTGCATGTGAGTTGCTCCAGAGTTAGGATGTCTACAAATACTGTCCCTGCCCTGTCTGAATGTCTACAATCACTGTCACTGCCCTCTCTGTGCATTTGAGTTGCTCCAGAGTTAGGATGTCTACAGACACTGTCACTGCCCTCTCTGTGCATGTGAGGTGCTCCAGAGTTAGGATGTCTACAGACACTGTCACTGCCTTCTCTGTGCATTTGAGGTGCTCCAGAGTTAGGATGTCTACAGATACTGTCACTGTCCGTTCTCTGCATGTGAGGTGCTCCAGAGTTAGGATGTCTACAGACACTGGCCCTGCCCTCTCTGTGCATGTGACTTGCTCCAGAGTTAGGATGTCTACAAACACTGTCACTGCCCTGGCTGGATGTCTACAAACACGGGCACTGCCCTCTCTGTGCATGTGAGGTGCTCCAGAGTTTGGATGTCTACAGACACTGTCGATGCCCTCTCTGTGCATGTGAGGTGTTCCAGACTTAGGATGTCTACAAACGCTGTCACTGCCCTATCTGTGCATGCGAGGTGCTCCAGAGTTAGGATTTCTACACATACTATCACTGCCCTCTCTGTGCATGTGAGTTGCTCCAGAGTTAGGATGTCTACAAATACTGTCACTGTCCTCTCTGTGCATGTGAATTGCTCCACAGTTAGGATGTCTATACATACTGTCAATGTCATCTCTGTGCATGTGAGGTGCTCCAGAGTCACTGCCCTCTCTGTGCATTTGCGAGGTACTCCAGAGTTAGGATGTCTACAAACACTGTCGCTGCTCCTCTCTGTGCATGTGAGGTGCTCCAGAGTTAGGATGTCTACAAACACTGTCACTGCCCTCTCTGTGCATGTGAGGTGCTCCAGAGTTAGGATATCTACAAACACTTTCACTGCCCTCTCTGTGCATATGAGGTGCTCCAGAGTTAGGATGTCTACAAACACTGTCACTGCCCTGGCTGGATGTCTACAAACACGGTCCCTACCCTGTCTGTGCATGTGACTTGCTCCAGAGGTAGGATGTCTACAAATACTGTCACTGTCCTCTCTGTGCATGTGAGGTGCTCCAGAGTCACTGCTCTCTCTGTGCATGTGAGGTGCTCCAGAGTTAGGATGTCTACAAACACTGTCCCTGCCCTCTCTGTGCATGCGAGGTGCTCCAGAGTTAGGATGTCTACAGACACTGGCCCTGCCATGTCTGTGCATGTGAGTTGCTCCAGAGTTAGGATGTCTACAAATACTTTCCCTGCCCTGCCTGGATGTCTACAAATATTGTCCCTGCCTTCTCTGTGCATATGACTTGCTCCAGAGTTAGGATGTCTACAAACACTGTCCCTGCCCTCTCTGTGCATGTGACTTGCTCCAGAGTTAGGATGTCTACAAATACTGTCACTGCCCTCTCTGTGCATGTGACTTGCTCCAGAGGTAGGATGTCTACAAATACTGTCACTGTCTTATCTGTGCATGTGAGGTGCTCCAGAGTCACTGCCCTCTCTGTGCATGTGAGGTGCTCCAGAGTTAGGATGTCTACAAACACTGTCCCTGCCCTCTCTGTGCATGTGAGGTGCTCCAGAGTTAGAATGTCTACAAATACTGTCACTGCCCTCGCCGTGCATGTGAGGTACTCCAGAGTTAGTATGTCTACAAATACTGTCACTGCGCTCTCTGTGCATGTGAGGTACTCCAGAGTTAGGATGTCTACAAACACTGCCGCTGCCCTCTCTGTGCATGTGAGCTGCTCCAGAGTCAGGATGTCTACAGACACTGTCCCTGCCCTGTCTGAATGTCTACAATCACCGTCACTGCCCTCTCTGTGCAATTGAGTTGCTCCAGAGTTAGGATGTCTACAGACACTGTCACTGCCCTCTCTGTGCATGTGAGGTGCTCCAGAGTTAGGATGTCTACAGACACTGTCACTGCCCTCTCTGTGCATGTGAGTTGCTCCAGTGTTAGGATGTCTACAGATACTGTCACTGTCTGTTCTCTGCATGTGAGGTGCTCCAGAGTTAAGATGTCTACAGACACTGACCCTGCCATGTCTGTGCATGTGAGTTGTTCCAGAGTTAGGATGTCTACAAATACTGTCCCTGCCCTGTCTGGATGTCTACAAACACTGTCCCTGCCCTCTCTGTGCATGTGAGGTGCTCCAGAGTGAGGATGTCTAATAACACTGTTGCTGCCCTCTCTGTGCATGTTAGGTGCTCCAGAGTTAGGATGTCTACAAACACTGTCACTGCCCTCTCTGTGCAGGTGAGGTGCCCTCTCTGTGCATTTGAGGTGCTCCAGAGTTAGGATGTCTACAAACACTGTCACTGCCCTCTCTGTGCATGTGAGCTGCTCCAGAGTTAGGATGTCTACAGACACTGTCGATGCCCTCTCTGTGCATGCGAGGTGTTCCAGAGTCAGGATGTCTACAAACGCTGTCACTGCCCTATCTGTGTATGTGAGGTGCTCCAGAGTTAGGATTTCTACACATACTGTCACTGCCCTCTCTGTGCATGTGAGTTGTCCAGAGTTAGAATGTCTACAAATACTGTCACTGACCTCTCTGTGCATGTGAATTGCTCCACAGTTAGGATGTCTACACATACTGTCAATGTCATCTCTGTGCATGTGAGGTGCTCCAGAGTCACTGCCCTCTATTTGCATTTGCGAGGTACTCCAGAGTTAGGATGTCTACAAACACTGTCGCTGCTCCTCTCTGTGCATGTGAGGTGCTCCAGAGTTAGGATGTCCACAAACACTGTCACTGCCCTCTCTGTGCATGTGAGGTGCTCCAGTGTTAGGATGTCTACAAACACTGTCACTGCCCTCTCTGTGCATGTGAGGTGCTCCAGTGTTAGGATGTCTACAAACACTGTCGCTGCCCTCTCTATGCATGTGAAATGCTCCAGAGTCAGGATGGCTGCAGACACTTTCACTGCCCTCTCTGTGCATGCAAGGTGCTCCAGAGTCAGAATGTCTACAGACAGTGTCCCTGCCCTGTCTAAATGTCTACAATCACTGTCACTGCCCTCTCTGTGCATTTGAGTTGCTCCAGAGTTAGTGTTAGACCTGGCACCTTGGCGTGAGTTCCCCTTCCACTTTTTGATGGTGTGCCTCGATTGTTTTTCTGGTGTTGTCCGCTCAGGGCACTGCGCCACGGCTAATCCGTGCCGCAGTGCAAGTGCTCCCTAGGTAAAGTGTACCTGTAATTGATGTTCATGATTGGTTTATTGGATTCACTGTCAGTCCCCAGTAAAGTGCACCAGGGGTGCCAGAGCTTGTGAATGCCAATGCTGCTGGTGGGCTTGCAGAGCTGGTTGCGCCACCCACAGAAAGCGGCCCTGTAAAATGTGTCTAGGGTCTGCCACCGCAGACCCTGTGCGCGGTCCGGGACCGTCGCGCTGACTGCGCAAGTGCCCCCACTTGCCAGTCCCTAAACCTTCCCTTACCTACATATTAGCCACCCCTCTGGTAGGCCCAAGGGCAGGGTGCATTGTAGGCATAAGGTAGGACATGCCCTGATGTGTGTGGCATGTCTTAGTAGTGAATTACAGCCATTTTTTCGTTCTTCACTATTGAAGGCTACCTGCTCTCCATAGGCCAGAATGGGCTGCGGGGATCACACCAACGCGGTGACCCCAGTGGACTCAGAGAGCATGGTAGAGTGTCAAGTTTAGTATGCCTGAACTCAGAATAATAAAATACTTCTTGTAGTCAAGTTTATTTTAATATCCTGGGTTTGTAAATACTACTTTTAGAAAGTTAGTATTTACTGACCTGACCATCTCAGTCCGCCTCTGCTGTGTGTGTGTGTGGTCTGCCTAGCAACAGTAAGGAGCAGGGTGGGGGGATCCCCAGAGACAGGTTGGCTGCCAGGTGGTGGGTAGAGAGATTACACCAGGATGGGTGGGAGGAGTACACCTTGACTCTTGAATAGACCTGTGCTCTGCCACCACAAAGCCGGCGCCGCCCCCTGTGGGGCGGCTGATGTCTCTGCCCTGCTGCTGAATGGAAAGAGCAGAGTCACCATAACAAAGTGCTCCAGAACTGGACTGAGCCAGGCCTAGGCCCCCTGGCGCTAAAGAACAAAAGAATCATGGTATAAAAGTAGGAGCCTGGCTCCTAAGAAATTAGAATCCTGTTTACCACAAAGAACCTCTGCCCGACTAGAAGGAGAAGAAGACGCTGGAGGAGCTGGCCTGCTGCTTGCCTTGCTGAGAAAGGAGAGGAAGAGACTTACTGAAAAGACTTTGCTACTTTGTGCTTGAACATTCTCCAAGGGCTTGATCTGAGCTTGCCCCCTGAACTGAACCCCAGGACCAGTGGGTTCTCTGTGCTTTTGCTCGTCCTCCAATTCGAGCCGTGTGTGCATCCCGCTGGAAAGAGACTGCGCCCCTCATCGCCCCTCCTAGGGCCGTGACACTCAGAAGCTTGCCTGCCTCAAACCCGTGAGAGCCCCGCTCCGTCCAGAGCCGCTCTCTGTCCCCGGGCCAGGTCGCCTGCATCCCTGTCACCGCCTGCTACTGGAGCGCGCTGACCGCGCTATCACCCCTCCCGCCGGAAGCCGTCCGACGACTGTGATCTACGCCGGGTCATCCAGCTGCACTGACTGTGCCCTGCGACCCCGCTTCGCTATCCCCGGACATCTCAGGCCGCGCCGCCCCCGCTGTGGAGACCCTCCGGCACCGCCGTGCTAAAGGGTCGCTGGCCGCGCCTGCCTACTTGCCCACACCTGCTGATTGAGGACCCAAGAACACTTCCCAAGCTGAGAGTCGCACCGACCTGTGCCGACTCTCCACATCACGAAAGAAGTTCCAGTATCGGGCTCGGGGCCCGCAACGCCTTATTTCCCCTTTCGCAGGAGCCGATCTCTGTGAGTACTGGAACCACAAGTAACATTTGCAAGAGACTACAAGGTCTCCATTTGAAGCTACGAACAAAGAACATTTGCCTGCTTTACAACCTGGTGGCATAGCGAAAACGTTATTGGTCTTGTGATAAGTCTGCTGAGATATATATACCTATTTTTACATAAAGAAGCGTATTTTTCTACATATCCAAGGCTGGTGTCCGTTTCTGGGGGGATTGATGTATTTACTGTGTGTATGATTGTAAGTGCTTAACCAACAACGCCTGAGGAATCGCCTTGGCTGCTCACGCCACGCACCTAGAGGGTGAGCAAGGGTCATTCGCGAGGGGTTATCCTGCGCCCTGACGTGGAGGAGAGGGTTCCTGCTTGACACAAGGGCAACCTTGCGCCAACCAGAGATCCCCGACTCTAACATTGGTGGCAGCGGGTGGGATTTCGGATTTGCACTTGTAATTTGCATACAGTGAATTATTAATCACCAGATAGTGAGAGCAGACCAAATAACGCAGCCACAGGTTTTCATTTTTGGAACTTTGTTGAGACATCTGCCATTACTGCAACCATGCCTAGCTCACTCTCCGCTGGAAGAGCACTCTCTGTGATTTCTGGAATAGATGAGGTGGATTGGGAGAGACTGGAAGGCTACACGATGGAGCAATTGAAAGGCTACAGTGTAAAATTCAGAGTCCCCCATGCTGGATTCAAGAGGAAAACCCAGTACACCAAGGCGTTGAGAGCCTGGAAGGAGTCAAGAGACCCACGGAATGCGGGGGACATCGTTCCACCCGACAACCTTGAGGAGCCCAGCAGAGTCCGGTCGCCAGAGGAGCTGGCAGACAGGGCAGCAGACAGGGCGCATGCAATGGAGATGGCAAAGTTGGCAGGACAGATGGAAATGGAAAAGCAGAAGTTGGCCCTGGAGGCACAACAACGCCAAATGGATCATGATATCAGATTGAAGGAGTTGGAGCTGAAGGCGAAAAGTTTGGACACCGCTCCTTCTGGTGGCAGCACTCCACCGGTGCAGGTAGAGTCCAAGGTGTACATCCCCAAAGATGTAGTTAAGGAGTATTTTAGAAAGGATGACATAGGGCAGTGGTTTAGAGCCTATGAGGTGGCCATGTCTTCACACCGGGTCCCTGAGAAAGACTGGGGAGCGGGGTTGTGGGGAAGGTTCCTTGCTAAAGGGCGTGACACACTGTTAGATTTGCCCTTAGATCTCCAAGCCTCATACCCCCATATGAAGGAAGCTTTAATGACAAGGTATGGGTTAACTCCTGAGCTATATAGACAGAGGTTCAGGGAGACTAAGAAGATCCCTGAGAGTACGTATGTGGAGTATGTGACCTTTTTCTGCAGAGCGCTGGATGGTTGGGTGAAGGGTAGCAAAGTGAATGATTATCAAGGGCTGCTTGATTTAATTGCATGGGAGCACTTGTCCAGTCAATGTTTTCCTGAGCTACGCCAGCACCTGATTGATAGCAAGCTGTCCAACCCGAGGAAGCTTGCTGAGGAGGCGGACCGCTGGCTCAGCACCAGGGTCCAAAAGGGTCAAGTGGGAGACTCCGCCAAAGGTGGGCAGGGTCCCCAGCGGAAGAGTGGGGGGGACAGGGGTAAACAGAAGGGGTTCCAAAAAGGCCCCCAAAGTAATTCCCAAGGGAACCAGCAGAAGGGTTCTCAGCCTCCCCCACCCCCGCAGCAGAACGGGGCCCCGACAGGTAGACCTGTTCCAAAGGGGCCCTTCAATTGTTATAGGTGTGGTGACCCGGGTCACATTGCCTCTGATCCTAAGTGTCGCCTGTTTGGTAAGACCGCACCCACTGGTGCTCCACCCCGGCAAGTAGCTAATGTTAATTTTGGGGAGGAGGTAGCAGTCCAGGAGGGTGGGGGTCCCGGGCAGATGACCCTAGTCTCGCTAGGAGACAGTGAGATGGTCCCTGTAACCTACCTGCCCTCTAACACTAAGAAATATGGGCAAGTAGTGACCATCAATGGAAAGAAGGTTGAGGCTCTTAGAGATACGGGAGCCAGCGTGACCTCGGTGAGGCAACACCTGGTGTCTCAAGAGCAGATTGTACCCAATGCCTACTGTAGGGTTGTCAATGCTGACAACATAGAGAGCCGTTGTCCAATGGCTCAAGTTCCCTTTGAGTGGGGGGAGGTCTCTGGTACTCTACAAGTCGCTGTGAGAACTGACATGCCTGTAGACTGTCTGCTAGGGAACGACCTGGAGAGCTCCCCTTGGGAAAAGGTGGAGAAGACCACGCATCTGAGGATGGTGGGTCTACCCGACTGGGCGTGCGTGACCACCCGGTCGATGGCAGCCAGTAGGGGTGTTGAAAGGGTCCTGGAGCCTGAGGGAGAGGTCCAGGAACCGGCCTTAGGGAGAAGGCGCAGGAGGCGCGGGAAACCGGCCCCCGAAGTTCCCACGGCCCAGGAGGAAGTAGACCCTGAGGGGGATGCTCTGGAGCCTACCGGGGAACAGATTGCCGAACTGGGAGACCTGCCTGAGCTGACCAATTGGCAGCAAGAAGGAGATCCCTCCAGGGAGGAATTCTGCAGGGAACAGAAAGAATGCCCTTCTCTCGTGGGTATGCGGCAGCAGGCTGCAGACCAGGCCAATGGTGTTCAGGCCAAAACACACTACGTGTACTGGGAGAGTGACCTCCTGTATTCCGAGCCTAAGGCTGCTGAACCTGGGTCAGCCCGTGTGCTGGTGGTACCCCAGAAGTTCAGAACCTTCCTACTGGGGCTGGCTCACGATGTGCCGTTAGCAGGACATTTGGGGATGGACAAGACCTATGACAGGCTTGTCACCCACTTTTACTGGCCCCAAATGCACAAGAATTCAGATTCCTACTGCCGAACCTGTCAGACTTGCCAGGCAAGTGGTAAGAGCGGAGGGAAGCACAAGGCTCCTCTGCAACCTTTCCCTGTGGTCGGTACGCCATTCCAACGAGTGGGTATTGATATTGTGGGGCCTCTGGACCCCAAGACAGCCCTGGGCAACAGGTTCATCCTGGTCTTGGTGGACCATGCCACCCGGTACCCTGAAGCCATCCCTCTGAGGACAGTGACGGCCCCCGTGGTGGGACGGGCACTGATGGGAATTTTCTCCCGAGTGGGATTCCCTCTAGAGGTGGTGAGCGACAGGGGGACCAATTTCATATCCACATATATGAAATCCCTGTGGAAGGAGTGTGGGGTAACTTACAAGTTCACCACTCCTTACCACCCCCAAGGAAATGGGTTGATTGAGAGATTCAACCGAACCCTCAAAGGCATGATCATGGGCCTGGACGGTCCGATGAGGCGTAAGTGGGACGTCCTCTTGCCATGCCTGCTCTTCGCTTACCGAGAGGTGCCACAGAAGTCTCTAGGATTCAGCCCCTTTGAGCTTCTGTATGGTCACCCGGTAAGAGGACCTCTGAGTTTGGTAAAGGAAGGCTGGGAGCAATCTCCCAGGAAACCTCCCCAGAATGTTTATAGTTACATGCTGGCCTTCCGAAACCAGACTAGGCGTTTCAGGCAACTTGCTGAGGCAAATCTGGAAGCCAGCCAGGAGGAGATGAAGCGGTGGTACGACCGGAATGCCACTCTGGTAGAGCTTCAACCTGGACAAAAGGTGTGGGTCTTGGCCCCAGTGGAGCCATGTGCACTTCAGGATAAGTGGACAGGTCCATTTGAGGTTGTGGAGCGCAAAAGTCATATCACCTACTTGGTGGACATGCGGTCTCCCAGGAACCCTTTGAGGGTCCTACATGTTAACCGCCTTAAGCCCCACTTAGAGAGGACCGAAGTGGGCATGCTGCTGGCCACTGATGATGGAATGGAAGAGGAGACCGAGCCTCTTCCTGACCTCTTAGTGGCCTCTGAGAAAGATGGGTCAGTGGATGGAGTTAACCTCTCACCCACCCTGACGCGCGAACAACAGGAAGATTGCCGCCACTTGCTGGGGCAGTTTCCCGATAGGTTCTCCCTGGTTCCTGGTGTCACAGATTGGTGCGTCCATGATGTGGACACAGGAGACAGCTTACCTGTGAAGCACAAGGCTTACAGGGTAACTGACAGGGTCAGAGCTTGCATTAAGGAGGAGGTCTCCAAAATGCTTGCGCTAGGGGTGGTTGAGTCCTCCAGCAGTCCTTGGTCCAGCCCCGTGGTCTTGGTCCCCAAAGCTGCTGCGCCGGGAGCCACACCTGAACTCCGGTTCTGTGTGGACTACAGAGGACTCAATTCAGTAACGAAGACTGACGCGCACCCCATCCCCAGAGCTGATGAGCTCATTGATCGGCTGGGGGCTGCCGGGTTCCTCAGCACGTTTGATTTAACGTCTGGGTACTGGCAGATCGCCTTGACCGATGGGGCCAAAGAGAGGTCAGCATTCTCTACTCCAGATGGGCACTTCCAGTTCCGAGTCATGCCATTTGGAATGAAGAATGCCCCTGCCACCTTTCAGAGGTTGGTCAACCAGGTACTGGTTGGGCTGGATGCGTTCAGTGCCGCCTACCTGGATGACATCGCAGTGTTCAGTGCCACCTGGCCCGAACACCTGCGCCACCTCTGGGAAGTGTTGATGGCTCTGCGCCGAGCAGGCCTCACGATCAAGGCAAGCAAGTGCCAGATCGGGCAGGGTTCCGTGGTGTACTTGGGACACCAAGTGGGGAGTGGCAAGGTGGCACCCTTGCAACCCAAAATTGAGACCATCCTGGCTTGGGAACCCCCCAAGACGCAGACCGCAGTGAGGGCCTTCCTGGGGCTCACTGGGTACTACAGGAGGTTTGTCAAGGGCTATGGAACGATTGTTGCCCCCTTGACAGAGCTGACTTCCAAGAAGCAGCCCAGGAACGTGATTTGGACTGACAATTGTCAGAAAGCTTTCGACACCCTGAAGACTGCCATGTGCACGGCGCCCGTGCTCTTAGCCCCCGACTTCTCCAAGGAATTCCTAGTGCAGACAGACGCTTCAGAGCATGGTGTAGGGGCTGTTCTCTCACAGATGACTGAGGAGGGCTGGGACCAACCCGTAGCCTTCATCAGTAGGAGGTTACTTCCACGGGAAAGTAGGTGGAGTGCAATTGAGCGAGAAGCATTTGCTGTGGTCTGGGCGCTGAAGAAGCTAAGACCCTACTTGTTTGGGTCTCACTTCCGGGTTCAGACGGACCACAGGCCCCTCAGATGGTTGATGCAAATGAGGGGTGAGAACCCGAAGCTGTTGAGGTGGTCCATCTCCCTACAGGGTATGGACTTTACGGTGGAACACCGTCCTGGTACAGATCACGCCAACGCTGACGGTCTGTCCAGGTATTTCCGCCTTAGTGACGAGGAACCCCCTGGGCAAGGGTAGTTCTCCCCACATTTCAGCTGGAGGGGACACGTGTTAGACCTGGCACCTTGGCGTGAGTTCCCCTTCCACTTTTTGATGGTGTGCCTCGATTGTTTTTCTGGTGTTGTCCGCTCAGGGCACTGCGCCACGGCTAATCCGTGCCGCAGTGCAAGTGCTCCCTAGGTAAAGTGTACCTGTAATTGATGTTCATGATTGGTTTATTGGATTCACTGTCAGTCCCCAGTAAAGTGCACCAGGGGTGCCAGGGCTTGTGAATGCCAATGCTGCTGGTGGGCTTGCAGAGCTGGTTGCGCCACCCACAGAAAGCGGCCCTGTAAAATGTGTCTAGGGTCTGCCACCGCAGACCCTGTGCGCGGTCCGGGACCGTCGCGCTGACTGCGCAAGTGCCCCCACTTGCCAGTCCCTAAACCTTCCCTTACCTACATATTAGCCACCCCTCTGGTAGGCCCAAGGGCAGGGTGCATTGTAGGCATAAGGTAGGACATGCCCTGATGTGTGTGGCATGTCTTAGTAGTGAATTACAGCCATTTTTTCGTTCTTCACTATTGAAGGCTACCTGCTCTCCATAGGCCAGAATGGGCTGCGGGGATCACACCAACGCGGTGACCCCAGTGGACTCAGAGAGCATGGTAGAGTGTCAAGTTTAGTATGCCTGAACTCAGAATAATAAAATACTTCTTGTAGTCAAGTTTATTTTAATATCCTGGGTTTGTAAATACTACTTTTAGAAAGTTAGTATTTACTGACCTGACCATCTCAGTCCGCCTCTGCTGTGTGTGTGTGTGTTCTGCCTAGCAACAGTAAGGAGCAGGGTGGGGGGATCCCCAGAGACAGGTTGGCTGCCAGGTGGTGGGTAGAGAGATTACACCTGGATGGGTGGGAGGAGTACACCTTGACTCTTGAATAGACCTGTGCTCTGCCACCACAAAGCCGGCGCCACCCCCTGTGGGGCGGCTGATGTCTCTGCCCTGCTGCTGAAAGGAAAGAGCAGAGTCACCATAACCGAGTGCTCCAGAACTGGACTGAGCCAGGCCTAGGCCCCCTGGCGCTAAAGAACAAAAGAATTGGTGTATAAAAGTAGGAGCCTGGCTCCTAAGAAATCAGAATCCTGTTTACCACAAAGGACCTCTGCCCGACTAGAAGGAGAAGAAGACGCCGGAGGAGCTGGCCTGCTGCTTGCCTTGCTGAGAGAGGAGAGGAAGAGACTTACTGAAAAGACTTTGCTACTTTGTGCTTGAACATTCTCCAAGGGCTTGATCTGAGCTTGCCCCCTGAACTGAACCCCAGGAACAGTGGGTTCTCTGTGCTTCTTGCTCGTCCTCCAATTCGAGCCGTGTGTGCATCCCGCTGGAAAAGAGACTGCGCCCCTCATCGCCCCTCCTAGGGCCGTGACACTCAGAAGCTCGCCTGCCTCCAACCCGTGAGAGCCCCGCTCCGTCCCGAGCCGCTCTCTGTCCCCGGGCCAGGCCGCCTGCATCCCTGTCACCGCCTGCTACTGGAGCGCGCTGACCGCGCTATCACCCCTCCTGCCGGAAGCCGTCCGACGACTGTGATCTACGCCGGGTCACCCAGCTGCACTGACTGTGCCCTGTGGCCCCGCTTCGCTATCCTCGGACATCTCAGGCCGCGCCGCCCCCGCTGTGGAGACCCTCCTGCACCGCCGTGCTAAAGGGTCGCGGGCCGCGCCTGCCTACTTGCCCCCACCTGCTGATTGAGGACCCAAGAACACTTCCCAAGCTGAGAGTCGCACCGACCTGTGCCGACTCTCCACATCACGAAAGAAGTTCCAGTATCGGGCTCGGGGCCCGCAACGCCTTATTTCCCCGTTCCCAGGAGTCGATCCCTGTGAGTACTGGAACTACAAGTAAAGAGACTACAAAGTATCCATTTGAAACAACGAACCAAGAACATTTGCCTGCTGTATAACCTGGTGGCCTAGCGAAAACGTTATTGGTCTTGTGATAAGTCTGTTGAGATATATATACCGTATTTTTACATAAAGAAGCGTATTTTTATATATATCCAAGCCTGGTGTCCGTTTCTGGGGGGATTGATGTATTTACTGTGTGTATGATTGTAAGTGCTTAACCAACAACGCCTGAGGAATCGCCTTGGCTGCTCACGCCACGCACCTAGAGGGTGAGCAAGGGTCATTCGCGAGGGGTTATCCTACCCTGACGTGGAGGAGAGGGTTCCTGCTTGACACAAGGGCAACCTTGCGCCAACCAGAGATCCCCGACTCTAACATTGTTGGCAGCGGTTGGGATTTCGGATTTGCACTTGTAATTTGCATACAGTGAATTATTAATCACCAGATAGTGAGAGCAGACCAAATAACGCAGCCACAGGTTTAACTTTGTTGAGACATCTGCCATTACTGCAACCATGCCTGGCTCACACTCCGCTGGGAGAGCACTCTCTGTGATTTCTGGAATCGATGAGGTGGATTGGGAGAGACTGGAAGGCTACACGATGGAGCAATTGAAAGGCTACAGTGTACAATTCAGAGTCCCCCATGCTGGATGCAAGAGGAAGCCCCAGTACACCAAGGCGTTGAGAGCCTGGAAGGAGTCACGAGACCTACGGAATGCGGGGGACATCGTTCCACCCGACAACCTTGAGGAGCCCAGCAGAGTCCGGTCGCCAGAGGAGCTGGCAGACAGGGCAGCAGACAGGGCGCATGCAATGGAGATGGCAAAGTTGGCAGGACAGATGGAAATGGAAAAGCAGAAGTTGGCCCTGGAGGCACAACAACGCCAAATGGATCATGATATCAGATTGAAGGAGTTGGAGCTGAAGGCAAAAAGTTTGGACACCGCTCCTTCTGGTGGCAGCACTCCACCAGCGCAGGTAGAGTCCAAGGTGTACATCCCCAAAGATGTAGTAAAGGAGTATTTCAGAAAGGATGACATAGGGCAGTGGTTTAGGGCCTACGAGGTGGCCATGTCCTCACACCGGGTCCCTGAGAAAGACTGGGGAGCGGGGTTGTGGGGAAGGTTCCTTGCTGAAGGGCGTGACACCCTGTTAGATTTACCCTTAGATCTCCAAACCTCATACCCCCATATGAAGGAAGCTTTAATGACCAGGTATGGGTTAACTCCGGAGCTATATAGACAGCGGTTCAGGGAGACGAAGAAGATCCCTGAGAGTACGTATGTGGAATATGTGACCTTTTTCTGCAGAGCACTGGATGGTTGGGTGAAGGGTAGCAAAGTGAATGATTATCAAGGGCTGCTTGATTTAATTGCATGGGAGCACTTGTCCAGTCAATGTTTTCCTGAGCTACGCCAGCACCTGATAGATAGCAAGCTGTCCAACCCGAGGAAGCTTGCTGAGGAGGCGGACCGCTGGCTCAGCACCAGGGTCCACAAGGGTCAAGTGGGAGACTCCGCCAAAGGTGGGCAGGGTCCCCAGCAGAAGAGTGGGGGGGACAAGGGTAAACAGAAGGGGTTCCAAAAAGGCCCCCAAAGTAATTCCCAAGGGAACCAGCAGAAGGGTTCTCAGCCTCCCCCACCCCCGCAGCAGAACGGGGCCCCGACCGGTAGACCTGTTCCAAAGGGGCCCTTCAATTGTTATAAGTGTGGTGATCCGGGTCACATTGCCTCTGATCCTAAGTGTCGCCTGTTTGGTAAGACCGCACCCACTGGTGCTCCACCCCGGCAAGTAGCTAGTGTTAACTTTGGGGAGGAAGTAGCAGTCCAGGAGGGTGGGGGTCCCGGGCAGATGACCCTAGTCTCGCTAGGAGACAGTGAGATGGTCCCTGTAACCTACCTACCCTCTAACACTAAGAAATATGGGCAGGTGGTGACCATCAATGGAAAGAAGGTTGAGGCTCTTAGAGATACAGGAGCCAGCGTGACCTCGGTGAGGCAACACCTGGTGTCTCAAGAGCAGATTGTACCCAATGCCTACTGTAGGGTTGTCAATGCTGACAATGTAGAGAGTCGTTGTCCAATGGCTCAAGTTCCCTTTGAGTGGGGGGAGGTCTCTGGTACTCTACAAGTCGCTGTGAGAACTGACATGCCTGTAGACTGTCTGCTAGGGAACGACCTGGAGAGTTCCCCTTGGGAAAAGGTGGAGAAGACCACGCATCTGAGGATGGTGGGTCTACCCGACTGGGCGTGCGTGACCACCCGGTCCATGGCAGCCAGTAGGGGTGTTGAGAGGGTCCTGGAACCTGAGGGAGAGGTCCAGGAACCGGCCTTAGGGAGAAGGCGCAGGAGGCGCGGGAAACCGGCCCCCGAAGTTCCCACGGCCCAGGAGGAAGTAGACCCTGAGGGGGATGCTCTGGAGCCTACCGGGGAACAGATTGCCGAACTGGGAGATCTGCCTGAGCTGACCCATTGGCAGCAAGAAGGAGGTCCCTCCAGGGAGGAATTCTGCAGGGAGCAGAAAGAATGCCCTTCTCTCGTAGGTATGCGGCAACAGGCTGCAGACCAGGCCAATGGTGTTCAGGCCAAAACACACTACGTGTACTGGGAGAGTGACCTCCTGTATTCCGAGCCTAAGGCTGCTGAACCTGGGTCAGCCCGTGTGCTGGTGGTACCCCAGAAGTTCAGAACCTTCCTACTGGGGCTGGCTCACGATGTGCCTTTAGCAGGACATTTGGGGATTGACAAGACCTATGACAGGCTTGTCACCCACTTTTACTGGCCCCAAATGCACCAGAATTCCGATTCCTACGGCAGAACCTGTCAGACTTGCCAGGCAAGTGGTAAGAGCGGAGGGAAGCACAAGGCTCCTCTGCAACCTTTCCCTGTGGTCGGTACGCCATTCCAACGAGTGGGTATTGACATTGTGGGGCCTCTGGACCCCAAGACAGCCCTGGGCAACAGGTTCATCCTGGTCTTGGTGGACCATGCCACCCGGTACCCTGAAGCCATCCCTCTGAGGACAGTGACGGCCCCCGTGGTGGGACGGGCACTGATGGGGATTTTCTCCCGAGTGGGATTCCCTCTAGAGGTGGTGAGCGACAGGGGGACCAATTTCATATCCACATATATGAAATCCCTGTGGAAGGAGTGTGGGGTAACTTACAAGTTCACCACTCCTTACCATCCCCAAGGAAATGGGTTGGTTGAGAGATTCAACCGAACCCTCAAAGGCATGATCATGGGCCTGGACGGTCCAATGAGGCGTAAGTGGGACGTCCTCTTGCCATGCCTGCTCTTCGCTTACCGAGAGGTGCCACAGAAGTCTCTAGGGTTCAGCCCCTTTGAGCTTCTGTATGGTCACCCGGTAAGAGGACCTCTGAGTTTGGTGAAGGAAGGCTGGGAGCAATCTCCCAGGAAACCTCCCCAGAATGTATATAGTGACATGCTGGCCTTCCGAAACCAGACTCGGCGTTTCAGGCAACTTGCTGAGGCAAATCTGGAAGCCAGCCAGGAGGAGATGAAGCGGTGGTACGACCGGAATGCCACTCTGGTAGAGCTTCAACCTGGACAAAAGGTGTGGGTCTTGGCCCCAGTGGAGCCGTGTGCACTTCAGGATAAGTGGACAGGTCCATTTGAGGTTGTGGAGCGCAAAAGTCCTATCACCTACTTGGTGGACATGCAGACTCCCAGGAACCCTTTGAGGGTCCTACATGTTAACCGCCTTAAGCCCCACTTAGAGAGGACCGAAGTGGGCATGCTGCTGGCCACTGATGATGGAATGGAAGAGGAGACCGAGCCTCTTCCCGACCTCTTAGTGGCCTCTGAGAAAGATGGGTCAGTGGAAGGAGTTAACCTCTCACCCTCCCTGACGCCCGAACAACAGGAAGATTGCCGCCACTTGCTGGGACAATTTTCCGACCGATTCTCCCTGGTTCCTGGTGTCACAGATTGGTGCGTCCATGATGTGGACACAGGAGACAGCTTACCTGTAAAGCACAAGGCTTACAGGGTAACTGACAGGGTCAGAGCCTGCATTAAGGAGGAGGTCTCCAAAATGCTTGCGCTAGGGGTGGTTGAGTCCTCCAGCAGTCCTTGGTCCAGCCCCGTGGTCTTGGTCCCCAAAGCTGCTGCGCCGGGAGCCACACCTGAACTCCGGTTCTGTGTGGACTACAGAGGACTCAATTCAGTCACGAAGACTGACGCGCACCCCATCCCCAGAGCTGATGAGCTCATTGATCGGCTGGGGGCTGCCCGGTTCCTCAGCACGTTTGATTTAACGTCTGGGTACTGGCAGATCGCCTTGACCGATGGGGCCAAAGAGAGGTCAGCATTCTCTACACCAGATGGGCACTTCCAGTTCCGAGTCATGCCATTTGGGATGAAGAATGCCCCTGCCACCTTTCAGAGGTTGGTCAACCAGGTACTGGTTGGGCTGGATGCGTTCAGTGCCGCCTACCTGGATGACATCGCAGTGTTCAGTGCCACCTGGCCTGAACACCTGCGCCACCTCTGGGAAGTGTTGATGGCGCTGCGCCGAGCAGGCCTCACGATCAAGGCAAGCAAGTGCCAGATCGGGCAGGGTTCCGTGGTGTACTTGGGACACCAAGTGGGGAGTGGCAAGGTGGCACCCTTGCAACCCAAAATCGAGACCATCCTGGCTTGGGAACCCCCCAAGACGCAGACCGCAGTGAGGGCCTTCCTGGGGCTCACTGGGTACTACAGGAGGTTTGTCAAGGGCTATGGAACGATCGTTGCCCCCTTGACAGAGCTGACTTCGAAGAAGCAGCCCAGGAACGTGATTTGGACTGACACCTGTCAGAAAGCTTTCGACACCCTGAAGACTGCCATGTGCACGGCGCCCGTGCTCTTGGCCCCCGACTTCTCCAAGGAATTCCTAGTCCAGACAGACGCTTCAGAGCATGGTGTAGGGGCTGTTCTCTCACAGATGACTGAGGAGGGCTGGGACCAACCCGTAGCCTTCATCAGTAGGAGGTTACTTCCACGGGAAAGTAGGTGGAGTGCAATTGAGCGAGAAGCATTTGCTGTGGTCTGGGCGCTGAAGAAGCTAAGACCCTACTTGTTTGGGTCTCATTTCCGGGTTCAGACGGACCACAGGCCCCTCAGATGGTTGATGCAAATGAGGGGTGAAAACCCGAAGCTGTTGAGGTGGTCCATCTCCCTACAGGGTATGGACTTTACGGTGGAACACCGTCCTGGTACAGATCACGCCAACGCTGACGGTCTGTCCAGGTATTTCCGCCTTAGTGACGAGGAACCCCCTGGGCAAGGGTAGTTCTCCCCACATTTCAGCTGGAGGGGACACGTGTTAGACCTGGCACCTTGGCGTGAGTTTCCCTTCCACTTTTTGATGGTGTGCCTCGACTGTTTTGCTGGTGTTGTCCGCTCAGGGCACTGCGCCACGGCTAATCCGTGCCGCAGTGCAAGTGCTCCCTAGATAAAGTGTACCTGTAATTGATGTCCATGATTGGTTTATTGGATTCACTGTCAGTCCCCAGTAAAGTGCACCAGGGGTGCCAGGGCTTGTGAATGCCAATGCTGCTGGTGGGCTTGCAGCGCTGGTTGCGCCACCCACGGAAGCGGCCTTGTAAAGTGTGTCTAGGGTCTGCCACCGCAGACCCTGTGCGCGGTCCGGGACCGTCGCGCTGACTGCGCAAGTGCCCCCACTTGCCAGTCCCTAAACCTTCCCTTACCTACATATTAGCCACCCCTCTGGTAGGCCCGAGGGCAGGGTGCATTGTAGGCATAAGGTAGGACATGCCCTGATGTGTGTGGCATGTCTTAGTAGTGAATTACAGCCTTGTCGTTTTTCACTATTGAAGGCTACCTGCTCTCCATAGGCCAGAATGGGCTGCCGGGGTCACGCCAACGCTGTGACCCCAGTGGACTCAGAGAGCATGGTAGAGTGTCAAGTTTGGTATGCCTGAACTCAGAATAATAAAATACTTCTTGTAGTCAAGTTTATTTTAGTATCCTGGGTTTGTAAATACTACTTTTAGAAAGTTAGTATTTACTGACCTGACCATCTCAGTCCGCCTCTGCTGTGTGTATGTGTTCTGCCTGGCAACAGTAAGGAGCAGGGTGGGGGGATCCCCAGAGACAGGTTGGCTGCCAGGTGGTGGGTAGAGAGATTACACCTGGATGGGTGGGAGGAGTACACCTTGACTCTTGAATAGACCTGTGCTCTGCCACCACAAAGCCGGCGCCACCCCCTGTGGGGCGGCTGATGTCTCTGCCCTGCTGCTGAAAGGAAAGAGCAGAGTCACCATAACCGAGTGCTCCAGAACTGGACTGAGCCAGGCCTAGGCCCCCTGGCGCTAAAGAACAAAAGAATTGGTGTATAAAAGTAGGAGCCTGGCTCCTAAGAAATCAGAATCCTGTTTACCACAAAGGACCTCTGCCCGACTAGAAGGAGAAGAAGACGCCGGAGGAGCTGGCCTGCTGCTTGCCTTGCTGAGAGAGGAGAGGAAGAGACTTACTGAAAAGACTTTGCTACTTTGTGCTTGAACATTCTCCAAGGGCTTGATCTGAGCTTGCCCCCTGAACTGAACCCCAGGAACAGTGGGTTCTCTGTGCTTCTTGCTCGTCCTCCAATTCGAGCCGTGTGTGCATCCCGCTGGAAAAGAGACTGCGCCCCTCATCGCCCCTCCTAGGGCCGTGACACTCAGAAGCTCGCCTGCCTCCAACCCGTGAGAGCCCCGCTCCGTCCCGAGCCGCTCTCTGTCCCCGGGCCAGGCCGCCTGCATCCCTGTCACCGCCTGCTACTGGAGCGCGCTGACCGCGCTATCACCCCTCCTGCCGGAAGCCGTCCGACGACTGTGATCTACGCCGGGTCACCCAGCTGCACTGACTGTGCCCTGTGGCCCCGCTTCGCTATCCTCGGACATCTCAGGCCGCGCCGCCCCCGCTGTGGAGACCCTCCTGCACCGCCGTGCTAAAGGGTCGCGGGCCGCGCCTGCCTACTTGCCCCCACCTGCTGATTGAGGACCCAAGAACACTTCCCAAGCTGAGAGTCGCACCGACCTGTGCCGACTCTCCACATCACGAAAGAAGTTCCAGTATCGGGCTCGGGGCCCGCAACGCCTTATTTCCCCGTTCCCAGGAGTCGATCCCTGTGAGTACTGGAACTACAAGTAAAGAGACTACAAAGTATCCATTTGAAACAACGAACCAAGAACATTTGCCTGCTGTATAACCTGGTGGCCTAGCGAAAACGTTATTGGTCTTGTGATAAGTCTGTTGAGATATATATACCGTATTTTTACATAAAGAAGCGTATTTTTATATATATCCAAGCCTGGTGTCCGTTTCTGGGGGGATTGATGTATTTACTGTGTGTATGATTGTAAGTGCTTAACCAACAACGCCTGAGGAATCGCCTTGGCTGCTCACGCCACGCACCTAGAGGGTGAGCAAGGGTCATTCGCGAGGGGTTATCCTGCGCCCTGACGTGGAGGAGAGGGTTCCTGCTTGACACAAGGGCAACCTTGCGCCAACCAGAGATCCCCGACTCTAACAGGCTTGATCTGAGCTTGCCCCCTGAACTGAACCCCAGGACCAGTGGGTTCTCTGTGCTTTTGCTCGTCCTCCAATTCGAGCCGTGTGTGCATCCCGCTGGAAAGAGACTGCGCCCCTCATCGCCCCTCCTAGGGCCGTGACACTCAGAAGCTTGCCTGCCTCAAACCCGTGAGAGCCCCGCTCCGTCCAGAGCCGCTCTCTGTCCCCGGGCCAGGTCGCCTGCATCCCTGTCACCGCCTGCTACTGGAGCGCGCTGACCGCGCTATCACCCGTCCCGCCGGAAGGCGTCCGACGACTGTGATCTACGCCGGGTCATCCAGCTGCACTGACTGTGCCCTGCGACCCCGCTTCGCTATCCCCGGACATCTCAGGCCATGCCGCCCCCGCTGTGGAGACCCTCCGGCACCGCCGTGCTAAAGGGTCGCTGGCCGCGCCTGCCTACTTGCCCACACCTGCTGATTGAGGACCCAAGAACACTTCCCAAGCTGAGAGTCGCACCGACCTGTGCCGACTCTCCACATCACGAAAGAAGTTCCAGTATCGGGCTCGGGGCCAGCAACGCCTTATTTCCCCGTTCGCAGGAGCCGATCTCTGTGAGTACTGGAACCACAAGTAACATTTGCAAGAGACTACAAGGTCTCCATTTGAAGCTACGAACAAAGAACATTTGCCTGCTTTACAACCTGGTGGCATAGCGAAAACGTTATTGGTCTTGTGATAAGTCTGCTGAGATATATATACCTATTTTTACATAAAGAAGCGTATTTTTCTACATATCCAAGGCTGGTGTCCGTTTCTGGGGGGATTGATGTATTTACTGTGTGTATGATTGTAAGTGCTTAACCAACAACGCCTGAGGAATCGCCTTGGCTGCTCACGCCACGCACCTAGAGGGTGAGCAAGGGTCATTCGCGAGGGGTTATCCTGCGCCCTGACGTGGAGGAGAGGGTTCCTGCTTGACACAAGGGCAACCTTGGGCCAACCAGAGATCCCCGACTCTAACAGTTAGGATGTCTACAGACACTGTCACTGCCCTCTCTGTGCATGTGAGGTGCTCCAGAGTTAGGATGTCTACAGACACTGTCACTGCCCTCTCTGTGCATGTGAGGTGCTCCAGAGTTAGGATGTCTACAGATACTGTCACTGTCCGTTCTCTGCATGTGAGGTGCTCCAGAGTTAGGATGTCTACAGACACTGGCCCTGCCATGTCTGTGCATGTGAGTTGCTCCAGAGTTAGGATGTCTACAAATACTGTCCCTGCCCTGCCTGGATGTCTACAAACACTGTCCCTGCCCTCTCTGTGCATGTGACTTGCTCCAGAGTTAGGATGTCTACAAACACTGTCCCTGCCCTCTCTGTGCATGTGACTTGCTCCAGAGTTAGGATGTCTGCAAATACTGTCACTGCCCTGTCAGGATGTCTGCAGACACTGTCACTGCCCTCTCTGTGCATGCAAGGTGCTCCAGAGTCAGGATGTCTACAGACAGTGTCCCTGCCCTGTCTAAATGTCTACAATCACTGTCACTGCCCTCTCTGTGCATTTGAGTTGCTCCAGAGTTAGGATGTCTACAGACACTGTCACTGCCCTCTCTGTTCATGTGAGGTGCTCCAGAGTTAGGATGTCTACAGACACTGTCACTGCCTTCTCTGTGCATTTGAGGTGCTCCAGAGTTAGGATGTCTACAGATACTGTCACTGTCCGTTCTCTGCATGTGAGGTGCTCCAGAGTTAGGATGTCTACAGACACTGGCCCTGCCATGTCTGTGCATGTGAGTTGCTCCAGAGTTAGGATGTCTACAAATACTGTCCCTGCCCTGCCTGGATGTCTACAAACACGGGCACTGCCCTCTCTGTGCATGTGAGGTGCCCTCTCTGTGCATGTGAGGTGCTCCAGAGTTAGGATGTCTACAAACACTGTCAGTGCCCTCTGTGTGCATGCGAGGTGCTCCAGAGTTAGGATGTCTACAGACACTGTCGATGCCCTCTCTGTGCATGTGACTTGCTCCAGAGTTAGGATATCTACAAACACTGTCCCTGCCCTCTCTGTGCATGTGACTTGCTCCAGAGTTAGGATGTCTACAAACACTGTCACTGCCCTGGCTGGATGTCTACAAACACGGGCACTGCCCTCTCTGTGCATGTGAGGTGCCCTCTCTGTGCATGTGAGGTGCTCCAGAGTTAGGATGTCTACAAACACTGTCAGTGCCCTCTCTGTGAATGCGAGGTGCTCCAGAGTTAGGATGTCTACAGACACTGTCGATGCCCTCTCTGTGCATGTGAGGTGTTCCAGAGTTAGGATGTCTACAAACGCTGTCACTGCCCTCTCTGTGCATGTGAGTTGCTCCAGAGTTAGGATGTCTACAAATACAGTCACTGTCCTCTCTGTGCATGTGAATTGCTCCACAGTTAGGATGTCTATACATACTGTCAATGTCATCTCTGTGCCTGTGAGGTGCTCCAGAGTCACTTCCCTCTCTGTGCATTTGCGAGGTACTCCAGAGTTAGGATGTCTACAAACACTGTCGCTGCTCCTCTCTGTGCATGTGAGGTGCTCCAGAGTTAGGATGTCTACAAACACTGTCACTGCCCTCTCTGTGCATGTGAGGTGCTCCAGAGTTAGGATGTCTACAAACACTTTCACTGCCCTCTCTGTGCATGTGAGGTGCTCCAGAGTTAGGATGTCTACAAACACTGTCACTGCCCTGGCTGGATGTCTACAAACACGGTCCCTATCCTGTCTGTGAATGTGACTTGCTCCAGAGGTAGGATGTCTACAAATACTGTCACTGTCCTCTCTGTGCATGTGAGGTGCTCCAGAGTCACTGCCCTCTCTGTGCATGTGAGGTGCTCCAGAGTTAGGATGTCTACAAACACTGTCCCTGCCCTCTCTGTGCATGCGAGGTGCTCCAGAGTTAGGATGTCTACAGACACTGGCCCTGCCATGTCTGTGCATGTGAGTTGCTCCAGAGTTAGGATGTCTACAAATACTGTCCCTGCCCTGCCTGGATGTCTACAAATATTGTCCCTGCCCTCTCTGTGCATATGACTTGCTCCAGAGTTAGGATGTCTACAAACACTGTCCCTGCCCTCTCTGTGCATGTGACTTGCTCCAGAGTTAGGATGTCTACAAAAACTGTCACTGCCCTGTCTGGATGTCTACAAATACTGTCCCTGCCCTCTCTGTGCATGTGACTTGCTCCAGAGGTAGGATGTCTACAAATACTGTCACTGTCTTCTCTGTGCATGTGAGGTGCTCCAGAGTCACTGCCCTCTCTGTGTATGTGAGGTGCTCCAGAGTTAGGATGTCTACAAACACTGTCCCTGCCCTCTCTGTGCATGTGAGGTGCTCCAGAGTTAGAATGTCTACAAATACTGTCACTGCCCTCGCCGTGCATGTGAGGTGCTCCAGAGTTAGGATGTCTACAAATACTGTCACTGCGCTCTCTGTGCATGTGAGGTACTCCAGAGTTAGGATGTCTACAAACACTGTCGCTGCCCTCTCTGTGCATGTGAGCTGCTCCAGAGTCAGGATGTCTACAGACACTGTCCCTGCCCTGTCTGAATGTCTACAATCACCGTCACTGCCCTCTCTGTGCAATTGAGTAGCTCCAGAGTTAGGATGTCTACAGACACTGTCACTGCCCTCTCTGTGCATGTGAGGTGCTCCAGAGTTAGGATGTCTACAGACACTGTCACTGCCCTCTCTGTGCATGTGAGGTGCTCCAGTGTTAGGATGTCGACAGATACTGTCACTGTCTGTTCTCTGCATGTGAGGTGCTCCAGAGTTAAGATGTCTACAGACACTGACCCTGCCATGTCTGTGCATGTGAGTTGTTCCAGAGTTAGGATGTCTACAAATACTGTCTCTGCCCTGTCTGGATGTCTACAAACACTTTCCCTGCCCTCTCTGTGCATGTGAGGTGCTCCAGAGTGAGGATGTCTAATAACACTGTTGCTGCCCTCTCTGTGCATGTTAGGTGCTCCAGAGTTAGGATGTCTACAAACACTGTCACTGCCCTCTCTGTGCATGTGAGGTGCCCTCTCTGTGCATTTGAGGTGCTCCAGAGTTAGGATGTCTACAAACACTGACACTGCCCTCTCTGTGCATGTGAGCTGCTCCAGATATAGGATGTCTACAGACACTGTCGATGCCCTCTCTGTGCATGCGATGTGTTCCAGAGTCAGGATGTCTACAAACGCTGTCACTGCCCTATCTGTGTATGTGAGGTGCTCTAGAGTTAGGATTTCTACACATACTGTCACTGCCCTCTCTGTGCATGTGAGTTGCTCCAGAGTTAGGATGTCTACAAATACTGTCACTGTCCTCACTGTGCATGTGAATTGCTCCACAGTTAGGATGTCTACACATACTGTCAATGTCATCTCTGTGCATGTGAGGTGCTCCAGAGTCACTGCCCTCTCTGTGCATTTGCGAGGTACTCCAGAGTTAGGATGTCTACAAACACTGTCGCTACTCCTCTCTGTGCATGTGAGGTGCTCCAGAGTTAGGATGTCCACAAACACTGTCACTGCCCTCTCTGTGCATGTGAGGTGCTCCAGAGTTAGGATGTCTACAAACACTTTCACTGCCCTATCTGTGCATGTGAGGTGCTCCAGAGTTAGGATGTCTACAAACACTGTCGCTGCCCTCTCTATGCATGCGAGTTCCTCCAGAGTCAGGATGGCTGCAGACACTGTCACTGCCCTCTCTGTGCATGCAAGGTGCTCCAGAGTCAGAATGTCTACAGACAGTGTCCCTGCCCTGTCTGAATGTCTACAATCACTGTCACTGCCCTCTCTGTGCATTTGAGTTGCTCCAGAGTTAGGATGTCTACAGACACTGTCACTGCCCTCTCTGTGCATGTGAGGTGCTCCAGAGCTAGGATGTCTACAGACACGGTCACTTCCCTCTCTGTGCATGTGAGGTGCTCCAGAGTTAGGATGTCTACAGATACTGTCACTGTCCGTTCTCTGCATGTGAGGTGCTCCAGAGTTAGGATGTCTACAAACACTGTTGCTGCCCTCTCTATGCATGTGAGTTGCTCCAGAGTCAGGATGTCTGCAGACACTGTCACTGCCCTCTCTGTGCATGCAAGGTGCTCCAGAGTCAGGATGTCTACAGACAGTGTCCCTGCCCTGTCTGAATGTCTACAATCACTGTCACTGCCCTCTCTGTGCATTTGAGTTGCTCCAGAGTTAGGATGTCTACAGACACTGTCACTGCCCTCTCTGTGCATGTGAGGTGCTCCATAGTTAGGATTTCTGCAGACACTGTCACTGTTCTCTCTGTGCATGTGAGGTGCTCCAGAGTTAGGATGTCTACAAACACTGTTGCTGCCCTCTCTGTGCATGTGAGGTGCTCCAGAGTTAGGATGTCTACAGATACTGTCACTGTCCGTTCTCTGCATGTGAGGTGCTCCAGAGTTAGGATGTCTACAGACACTGGCCCTGCCATGTCTGTGCATGTGAGTTGCTCCAGAGTTAGGATGTCTACAAATACTGTCCCTGCCCTGCCTGGATGTCTACAAACACTGTCCCTGCCCTCTCTGTGCATGTGACTTGCTCCAGAGTTAGGATGTCTACAAACACTGTCCCTGCCGTCTCTGTGCATGTGACTTGCTCCAGAGTTAGGATGTCTACAAATACTGTCACTGCCCTGGCTGGATGTCTACAAACACGGTCCCTGCCCTCTCTGTGCATGTGACTTGCTCCGGAGGTAGGATGTCTACAAATACTGTCACTGTCCTCTCTGTGCATGTGAGGTGCTCCAGAGTCACTGCCCTCTCTGTGCATGTGAGGTGCTCCAAAGTTAGGATGTCTACAAACACTTTCACTGCCCTCTCTGTGCATGTGAGGTGCTCCAGAGTTAGGATGTCTACAAACGCTGTCGCTGCCCTCTCTGTGAATGTGAGGTGCTCCAGAGTTAGGATGTCTACAAACACTTTCACTGCCCTCTCTGTGCATGTGAGGTGCTCCAGAGTTAGGATGTCTACAAACACTGTTGCTGCCCTCTCTATGCATGTGAGTTGCTCCAGAGTCAGGATGTCTGCAGACACTGTCACTGCCCTCTCTGTGCATGCAAGGTGCTCCAGAGTCAGGATGTCTACAGACAGTGTCCCTGCCCTGTCTGAATGTCTACAATCACTGTCACTGCCCTCTCTGTGCATTTGAGTTGCTCCAGAGTTAGGATGTCTACAGACACTGTCACTGCCCTCTCTGTGCATGTGAGGTGCTCCAGAGTTAGGATGTCTACAGACACTGTCACTGCCCTCTCTGTGCATGTGAGGTGCTCCAGAGTTAGGATGTCTACAGATACTGTCACTGTCCGTTCTCTGCATGTGAGGTGCTCCAGAGTTAGGATGTCTACAGACACTGGCCCTGCCATGTCTGTGCATGTGAGTTGCTCCAGAGTTAGGATGTCTAAAAATACTGTCCGTGCCCTGCCTGGATGTCTACAAACACTGTCCCTGCCCTCTCTGTGCATGTGACTTGCTCCAGAGTTAGGATGTCTACAAACACTGTCCCTGCCCTCTCTGTGCATGTGACTTGCTCCAGAGTTAGGATGTCTACAAATACTGTCACTGCCCTGGCTGGATGTCTACAAACACAGTCCCTGCCCTCTCTGTGCATGTGACTTGCTCCAGAGGTAGGATGTCTACAAATACTGTCACTGTCCTCTCTGTGCATGTGAGGTGCTCCAGAGTCACTGCCCTCTCTGTGCATGTGAGGTGCTCCAGAGTTAGGATGTCTACAAACACTGTCCCTGCCCTCTCTGTGCATGTGAGGTGCTCCAGAGTTAGGATGTCTACAAATACTGTCACTGCCCTCTCTGTGCATGTGAGGTGCTCCTGAGTTAGGATGTCTACAGACACTGTCACTGCCCTCTCTGTGCATGTGAGGTGCTCCAGTGTTAGGATGTCCACAGATACTGTCACTGTCCGTTCTCTGCATGTGAGGTGCTCCAGAGTTAGGATGTCTACAGACACTGGCCCTGCCATGTCTGTGCATGTGAGTTGCTCCAGAGTTAGGATGTCTACAAATACTGTCCCTGCCCTGCCTGGATGTCTACAAACACTGTCCCTGCCCTCTCTGTGCATGTGACTTCTTCCAGAGTTAGGATGTCTGCAAATACTGTCACTGCCCTGTCTGGATGTCTACAAACACTGTCCCTGCCCTCTCTGTGCATGTGACTTGCTCCAGAGTTAGGATGTCTACAAATACTGTCACTGTTGTCTCTGTGCATGTGAGGTGCTCCAGAGTCACTGCCCTCTCTGTGCATGTGAGGAGCTCCAGAGTTAGGATGTCTACAAATACTGTCACTGCCCTCTCTGTGCATGTGAGGTGCTCCAGAGTTAGGATGTCTACAAATACTGTCACTGCCCTCTCTGTGCATGTGAGGTGCTCCAGAGTAGGGATGTCTACAGACACTGTCACTGCCCTCTCTGTGCATGTGAGGTGCTCCAGAGTTAGGATTTCTATAGACACTGTCACTGCCCTCTCTGTGCATGTGAGGTGCTCCAGTGTTAGGATGTCTACAGATACTGTCACTGTCCGTTCTCTGCATGTGAGGTACTCCAGAGTGAGGATGTCTGCAGACACTATCACTGTCCTCTCTGTGCATGTGAGGTGCTCCAGAGTTAGGATGTCTACAAACACTGTTGCTGCCCTCTCTGTGCATGTGAGGTGCTCCAGAGTTAGGATGTCTACAAACACTGTCACTGCCCTCTCTGTGCATGTGAGGTGCCCTCTCTGTGCCTGTGAGGTGCTCCAGAGTTAGGATGTCTACAAACACTGTCACTGCCCTCTCTGTGCATGCGAGGTGCTCCGGAGTTAGGATGTCTACAGACACTGTCGATGCCCTCTCTGTGCATGCGAGGTGTTCCAGAGTTAGGATGTCTACAAACGCTGTCACTGCCCTATCTGTGCATGCGAGGTGCTCCAGAGTTAGGATTTCTACACATACTGTCACTGCCCTCTCTCTGCATGTGAGTTGCTCCAGAGTTAGGATGTCTACAAATACTGTCACTGTCCTCTCTGTGCATGTGAGGTGCTCCAGAGTCACTGCCCTCTCTGTGCATGTGAGTTGCTCCAGAGTTAGGATGTCTACAAATACTGTCACTGCCCTCTCTGTGCATGTGAGGTGCTCCAGAGTTAGGATGTCTACAAATACTGTCACTGCCCTCTCTGTGCATGTGAGGTGCTCCAGAGTTAGGATGTCTACAGACACTGTCACTGCCCTCTCTGTGCATGTGAGGTGCTCCAGAGTTAGGATTTCTACAGACACTGTCACTGCCCTCTCTGTGCATGTGAGGTGCTCCAGTGTTAGGATATCTACAGATACTGTCACTGTCCGTTCTCTGCATGTGAGGTACTCCAGAGAGAGGATGTCTACAGACGCTATCACTGTCCTCTCTGTGCATGTGAGGTGCTCCAGAGTTAGGATGTCTACAAACACTGTTGCTGCCCTCTCTGTGCATGTGAGGTGCTCCAGAGTTAGGATGTCTACAAACACTGTCACTGCCCTCTCTGTGCATGTGAGGTGCCCCCTCTGTGCATGTGAGGTGCTCCAGAGTTAGGATGTCTACAAACACTGTCACTGCCCTCTCTGTGCATGTGAGGTGCTCCAGTGTTAGGATGTCTACAGATACTGTCACTGTCCGTTCTCTGCATGTGAGGTACTCCAGAGTGAGGATGTCTACAGACGCTATCACTGTCCTCTCTGTGCATGTGAGGTGCTCCAGAGTTAGGATATCTACAAACACTGTCACTGCCCTCTCTGTGCATGTGAGGTGCTCCAGAGTTAGGATGTCTACAAACACTTTCACTGCCCTCTCTGTGCATGTGAGGTGCTCCAGAGTTACGATGTCTACAAACACTGTCGCTGCCCTCTCTATGCATGTGAGTTGCTCCAGAGTCAGGATGTCTGCAGACACTGTCACTGCCCTCTCTGTGCATGCAAGGTGCTCCAGAGTCAGGATGTCTACAGACAGTGTCCCTGCCCTGTCTGAATGTCTACAATCACTGTCACTGCCCTCTCTGTGCATTTGAGTTGCTCCAGAGTTAGGATGTCTACAGACACTGTCACTGCCCTCTCTGTGCATGTGAGGTGCTCCATAGTTAGGATTTCTGCAGACACTGTCACTGTCCTCTCTGTGCATGTGAGGTGCTCCAGAGTTAGGATGTCTACAAACACTGTTGCTGCCCTCTCTGTGCATGTGAGGTGCTCCAGAGTTAGGATGTCTACAAACACTGTCACTGCCCTCTCTGTGCATGTGAGGTGCCCTCTCTGTGCCTGTGAGGTGCTCCAGAGTTAGGATGTCTACAAACACTGTCACTGCCCTCTCTGTGCATGCGAGGTGCTCCAGAGTTAGGATGTCTACAGACACTGTCGATGCCCTCTCTGTGCATGCGAGGTGTTCTAGAGTTAGGATTTCTACAGACACTGTCACTGCCCTCTCTGTGCATGTGAGGTGCTCCAGTGTTAGGATGTCTACAGATACTGTCACTGTCCGGTCTCTGCATGTGAGGTACTCCAGAGTGAGGATGTCTACAGACGCTATCACTGTCCTCTCTGTGCATGTGAGGTGCTCCAGAGTTAGGATGTCTACAAACACTGTTGCTGCCCTCTCTGTGCATGTGAGGTGCTCCAGAGTTAGGATGTCTACAAACACTGTCACTGCCCTCTCTGTGCATGTGAGGTGCCCCCTCTGTGCATGTGAGGTGCTCCAGAGTTAGGATGTCTACAAACACTGTCACTGCCCTCTCTGTGCATGTGAGGTGCTCCAGTGTTAGGATGTCTACAGATACTGTCACTGTCCGTTCTCTGCATGTGAGGTACTCCAGAGGGAGGATGTCTACAGACGCTATCACTGTCCTCTCTGTGCATGTGAGGTGCTCCAGAGTTAGGATATCTACAAACACTGTCACTGCCCTCTCTGTGCATGTGAGGTGCTCCAGAGTTAGGATGTCTACAAACACTGTCGCTGCCCTTTCTATGCATGTGAGTTGCTCCAGAGTCAGGATGTCTGCAGACACTGTCACTGCCCTCTCTGTGCATGCAAGGTGCTCCAGAGTCAGGATGTCTACAGACAGTGTCCCTGCCCTGTCTGAATGTCTACAATCACTGTCACTGCCCTCTCTGTGCATTTGAGTTGCTCCAGAGTTAGGATGTCTACAGACACTGTCACTGCCCTCTCTGTGCATGTGAGGTGCTCCAGAGTTAGGATGTCTACAGACACTGTCACTGCCTTCTCTGTGCGTTTGAGGTGCTCCAGAGTTAGGATGTCTACAGATACTGTCACTGTCCGTTCTCTGCATGTGAGGTGCTCCAGAGTTAGGATGTCTACAGACACTGGCCCTGCCATGTCTGTGCATGTGAGTTGCTCCAGAGTAAGGATGTCTACAAATACTGTCCCTGCCCTGCCTGGATGTCTACAAACCCTGTCCCTGCCCTCTCTGTGCATGTGACTTGCTCCAGAGTTAGGATGTCTACAAACACTGTCACTGCCCTCGCTGGATGTCTACAAACACGGGCACTGCCCTCTCTATGCATGTGAGGTGCCCTCTCTGTGCATGTGAGGTGCTCCAGAGTTAGGATGTCTACAAACACTTTCACTGCCCTCTCTGTGCATGTGAGGTGCTCCAGAGTTAGGATGTCTACAAACACTGTCGCTGCACTCTCTATGCATGTGAGTTGCTCCAGAGTCAGGATGTCTGCAGACACTGTCACTGCCCTCTCTGTGCATGCAAGGTGCTCCAGAGTCAGGATGTCTACAGACAGTGTCCCTGCCCTGTCTGAATGTCTACAATCACTGTCACTGCCCTCTCTGTGCATGTGAGGTGCTCCAGAGTTAGGATGTCTACAGACACTGTCACTGCCCTCTCTGTGCATGTGAGGTGCTCCATAGTTAGGATTTCTACAGACACTGTCACTGCCCTCTCTGTGCATTTGAGGTGCTCCAGTGTTAGGATGTCTACAGATACTGTCACTGTCCGTTCTCTGCATGTGAGGTGCTCCAGAGTTAGGATGTCTACAGACACTGGCCCTGCCATGTCTGTGCATGTGAGTTGCTCCAGAGTTAGGATGTCTACAAATACTGTCCCTGCCCTGCCTGGATGTCTACAAACACGGTCCCTGCCCTGTATGTGCATGTGACTTGCTCCAGAGGTAGGATGTCTACAAATACTGTCACTGTCCTCTCTGTGCATGTGAGGTGCTCCAGAGCCACTGCCCTCTCTGTGCATGTGAGGTGCTTCAGAGTTAGGATGTCTACAAACACTGTCCCTGCCCTCTCTGTGCATTCGAGGTGCTCTAGAGTTAGGATGTCTACAGACACTGGCCCTGCCATGTCTGTGCATGTGAGTTGCTCCAGAGTTAGGATGTCTACAAATACTGTCCCTGCCCTGCCTGGATGTCTACAAACATTGTCCCTGCCCTCTCTGTGCATATGACTTGCTCCAGAGTTAGGATGTCTACAAACACTGTCCCTGCCCTCTCTGTGCATGTGACTTGCTCCAGAGTTAGGATGTCTACAAATACTGTCACTGCCCTGTCTGGATGTCTACAAATACTGTCCCTGCCCTCTCTGTGCATGTGACTTGCTCCAGAGGTAGGATGTCTACAAATACTGTCACTGTCTTCTCTGTGCATGTGAGCTGCTCCAGAGTCACTGCCCTCTCTGTGCATGTGAGGTGCTCCAGAGTTAGGATGTCTACAAACACTGTCCCTGCCCTCTCTGTGCATGTGAGGTGCTCCAGAGTTAGGATGTCTACAAATACTGTCACTGCCCTCGCCGTGCATGTGAGGTGCTCCAGAGTTAGGATGTCTACAAAAACTGTCACTGCCCTCTCTGTGCATGTGAGGTGCTCCAGAGTTAGGATGTCTACAAACACTGTCGCTGCCCTCTCTGTGCATGTGAGCTGCTCCAGAGTCAGGATGTCTACAGACACTGTCCCTGCCCTGTCTGAATGTCTACAATCACTGTCACTGCCCTCTCTGTGCATGTGAGGTGCTCCAGAGTTAGGATGTCTACAGATACTGTCACTGTCCGTTCTCTGCATGTGAGGTGCTCCAGAGTTAGGATGTCTACAGACACTGGCCCTGCCATGTCTGTGCATGTGAGTTGCTCCAGAGTTAGGATGTCTACAAATACTGTCCGTGCCCTGCCTGGATGTCTACAAACACTGTCCCTGCCCTCTCTGTGCATGTGACTTGCTCCAGAGTTAGGATGTCTACAAACACTGTCTCTGCCCTCTCTGTGCATGTGACTTGCTCCAGAGTTAGGATGTCTACAAATACTGTCACTGCCCTGGCTGGATGTCTACAAACACAGTCCCTGCCCTCTCTGTGCATGTGACTTGCTCCAGAGTTAGGATGTCTACAAATACTGTCACTGTCCTCTCTGTGCATGTGAGGTGCTCCAGAGTCACTGCCCTCTCTGTGCATGTGAGGTGCTCCATAGTTAGGATGTCTACAAACACTGTCCCTGCCCTCTCTGTGCATGTGAGGTGCTCCAGAGTTAGGATGTCTACAAATACTGTCACTGCGCTCTCTGTGCATCTGAGGTGCTCCTGAGTTAGGATGTCTACAGACACTGTCACTGCCCTCTCTGTGCATGTGAGGTGCTCCAGTGTTAGGATGTCTACAGATACTGTCACTGTCCGTTCTCTGCATTTGAGGTGCTCCAGAGTTAGGATGTCTACAGACACTGGCCCTGCCATGTCTGTGCATGTGAGTTGCTCCAGAGTTAGGATGTCTACAAATACTGTCCCTGCCCTGCCTGGATGTCTACAAACACTGTCCCTGCCCTCTCTGTGCATTTGACTTGCTCCAGAGTTAGGATGTCTACAAACACTGTCCCTGCCCTCTCTGTGCATGTGACTTGCTCCAGAGTTAGGATGTCTGCAAATACTGTCACTGCCCTGTCTGGATGTCTACAAACACTGTCCCTGCCCTCTCTGTGCATGTGACTTGCTCCAGAGTTAGGATGTCTACAAATACTGTCACTGCCCTCTCTGTGCATGTGAGGTGCTCCAGAGTTAGGATGTCTACAAATACTGTCACTGCCCTCTCTGTGCATGTGAGGTGCTCCAGAGCAGGGATGTCTACAGACACTGTCACTGCCCTCTCTGTGCATGTGAGGTGCTCCAGAGTTAGGATTTCTATAGACACTGTCACTGCCCTCACTGTGCATGTGAGGTGCTCCAGTGTTAGGATGTCTACAGATACTGTCACTGTCCGTTCTCTGCATGTGAGGTACTCCAGAGTGAGGATGTCTGCAGACGCTATCACTGTCCTCTCTGTGCATGTGAGGTGCTCCAGAGTTAGGATGTCTACAAACACTGTTGCTGCCCTCTCTGTGCATGTGAGGTGCTCCAGAGTTAGGATGTGTACAAACACTGTTACTGCCCTCTCTGTGCATGTGAGGTGCCCTCTCTGTGCATGTGATGTGCTCCAGAGTTAGGATGTCTACAAACAAAGTCTCTGCCCTCCCTGTGCATGCGAGGTGCTCCAGAGTTAGGATGTCTACAAACGCTGTCACTGCCCTATCTGTGCAGGCGAGGTGCTCCAGAGTTAGGATTTCTACACATACTGTCACTGCCCTCTCTCTGCATGTGAGTTGCTCCAGAGTTAGGATGTCTACAAATACTGTCACTGTCCTCTCTGTGCATGTGAGGTGCTCCAGAGTCACTGCCCTCTCTGTGCATGTGAGGTGCTCCAGAGTTAGGATGTCTACAAATACTGTCACTGCCCTCTCTGTGCATGTGAGGTGCTCCAGAGTTAGGATTTCTACAAATACTGTCACTGCCCTCTCTGTGCATGTGAGGTGCTCCAGAGTTAGGATTTCTACAGACACTGTCACTGCCCTCTCTGTGCATGTGAGGTGCTCCAGTGTTAGGATGTCTACAGATACTGTCACTGTCCGGTCTCTGCATGTGAGGTACTCCAGAGTGAGGATGTCTACAGACGCTATCACTGTCCTCTCTGTGCATGTGAGGTGCTCCAGAGTTAGGATGTCTACAAACACTGTTGCTGCCCTTTCTGTGCATGTGAGGTGCTCCAGAGTTAGGAGGTCTACAAACACTGTCACTGCCCTCTCTGTGCATGTGAGGTGCCCTCTCTGTGCATGTGAGGTGCTCCAGAGTTAGGATATCTACAAACACTGTCACTGCCCTCTCTGTGCATGTGAGGTGCTCCAGAGTTAGGATGTCTACAAACACTTTCACTGCCCTCTCTGTGCATGTGAGGTGCTCCAAAGTTAGGATGTCTACAAACACTGTCGCTGCCCTCTCTATGCATGTGAGTTGCTCCAGAGTCAGGATGTCTGCAGACACTGTCACTGCCCTCTCTGTGCATGCAAGGTGCTCCAGAGTCAGGATGTCTACAGACAGTGTCCCTGCCCTGTCTGAATGTCTACAATCACTGTCACTGCCCTCTCTGTGCTTTTGAGTTGCTCCAGAGTTAGGATGTCTACAGACACTGTCACTGTCCTCTCTGTGCATATGAGGTGCTCCAGAGTTAGGATGTCTACAGACACTGTCACTGCCTTCTCTGTGCATTTGAGGTGCTCCAGAGTTAGGATGTCTACAGATACTGTCACTGTCCGTTCTCTGCATGTGAGGTGCTCCAGAGTTAGGATATCTACAGACACTGGCCCTGCCATGTCTGTGCATGTGAGTTGCTCCAGAGTTAGGATGTCTACAAATACTGTCCCTGCCCTGCCTGGATGTCTACAAACCCTGTCCCTGCCCTCTCTGTGCATGTGACTTGCTCCAGAGTTAGGATGTCTACAAACACTGTCCCTGCCCTCTCTGTGCATGTGACTTGCTCCAGAGTTAGGATGTCTACAAACACTGTCACTGCCCTGGCTGGATGTCTACAAACACGGGCACTGCCCTCTCTGTGCATTTGAGGTGCCCTCTCTGTGCATGTGAGGTGCTCCAGAGTTACGATGTCTACAAACACTGTCAGTGCCCTCTCTGTGCATGCAAGGTGCTCCAGAGTTAGGATGTCTACAGACACTGTCGATGCCCTATCTGTGCATGCGAGGTGCTCCAGAGTTAGGATTTCTAAACATACTGTCACTGCCCTCTCTTTGTATGTGAGTTGCTCCAGAGTTAGGATGTCTACAAATACTGTCACTGTCCTCTCTGTGCATGTGAATTGCTCCACAGTTAGGATGTCTATACATACTGTCAATGTCATCTCTGTTCATGTGAGGTGCTCCAGAGTCACTGCCCTCTCTGTGCATTTGCGAGGTACTCCAGAGTTAGGATGTCTACAAACACTGTCGCTGCTCCTCTCTGTGCATGTGAGGTGCTCCAGAGTTAGGATGTCTACAAACACTGTCACTGCCCACTCTGTGCATGTGAGTTGCTCCAGAGTTAGGATGTCTACAAACACTTTCACTGCCCTCTCTGTGCATGTGAGGTGCTCCAGAGTTAGGATGTCTACAAACACTGTCACTGCCCTGGCTGGATGTCTACAAACACGGTCCCTGCCCTGTCTGTGCATGTGACTTGCTCCAGAGGTAGGATGTCTACAAATACTGTCACTGTCCTCTCTGTGCATGTGAGGTGCTCCAGAGTCACTGCCCTCTCTGTGCATGTGAGGTGCTCCAGAGTTAGGATGTCTACAAACACTGTCCCTGCCCTCTCTGTGCATGCGAGGTGCTCTAGAGTCAGGATGTCTACAGACACTGGCCCTGCCATGTCTGTGCATGTGAGTTGCTCCAGAGTTAGGATGTCTACAAATACTGTCCCTGCCCTGCCTGGATGTCTACAAACATTGTCCCTGCCCTCTCTGTGCATATGACTTGCTCTAGAGTTAGGATGTCTACAAACACTGTCCCTGCCCTCTCTGTGCATGTGACTTGCTCCAGAGTTAGGATGTCTACAAATACTGTCACTGCCCTGTCTGGATGTCTACAAATACTGTCCCTGCCCTCTCTGTGCATGTGACTTGCTCCAGAGGTAGGATGTCTACAAATACTGTCACTGTCTTCTCTGTGCATGTGAGGTGCCCCAGAGTCACTGCCCTCTCTGTGCATGTGAGGTGCTCCAGAGTTAGGATGTCTACAAACACTGTCCCTGCCCTCTCTGTGCATGTGAGGTGCTCCAGAGTTAGGATGTCTACAAATACTGTCACTGCCCTCGCCGTGCATGTGAGGTGCTCCAGAGTTAGGATGTCTACAAAAACTGTCACTGCCCTCTCTGTGCATGTGAGGTGCTCCAGAGTTAGGATGTCTACAAACACTGTCGCTGCCCTCTCTGTGCATGTGAGCTGCTCCAGAGTCAGGATGTCTACAGACACTGTCCCTGTCCTGTCTGAATGTCTACAATCACCGTCACTGCCCTCTCTGTGCAATTGAGTTGCTCCAGAGTTAGGATGTCTACAGACACTGTCACTGCCCTCTCTGTGCATGTGAGGTGCTCCAGAGTTAGGATGTCTACAGACACTGTCACTGCCCTCTCTGTGCATGTGAGGTGCTCCAGTGTTAGGATGTCTACAGATACTGTCACTGTCTGTTCTCTGCATGTGAGGTGCTCCAGAGTTAAGATGTCTACAGACACTGACCCTGCCATGTCTGTGCATGTGAGTTGCTCCAGAGTTAGGATGTCTACAAATACTGTCCCTGCCCTGTCTGGATGTCTACAAACACTGTCCCTGTCCTCTCTGTGCATGTGAGGTGCTCCAGAGTGAGGATGTCTACAGACGCTATCACTGTCCTCTCTGTGCATGTGAGGTGCTCCAGAGTTAGGATGTCTAATAACACTGTTGCTGCCCTCTCTGTGCATGTTAGGTGCTCCAGAGTTAGGATGTCTACAAACACTGTCACTGCCCTTTCTGTGCATGTGAGGTGCCCTCTCTGTGCATTTGAGGTGCTCCAGAGTTAGGATGTCTACAAATACTGTCTCTGCCCTCTCTGTGCATGTGAGGTGCTCCAGAGTTAGGATGTCTACAGACACTGTCACTGCCCTCTCTGTGCATGTGAGGTGCTCCAGAGTTAGGATGTCTACAGACACTGTCACTGCCCTCTCTGTGCATGTGAGGTGCTCCAGTGTTAGGATGTCTACAGATACTGTCACTGTCTGTTCTCTGCATGTGAGGTGCTCCAGAGTTAAGATGTCTACAGACACTGACCCTGCCATGTCTGTGCATGTGAGTTGCTCCAGAGTTAGGATGTCTACAAATACTGTCCCTGCCCTGTCTGGATGTCTACAAACACTGTCCCTGTCCTCTCTGTGCATGTGAGGTGCTCCAGAGTGAGGATGTCTACAGACGCTATCACTGTCCTCTCTGTGCATGTGAGGTGCTCCAGAGTTAGGATGTCTAATAACACTGTTGCTGCCCTCTCTGTGCATGTTAGGTGCTCCAGAGTTAGGATGTCTACAAACACTGTCACTGCCCTTTCTGTGCATGTGAGGTGCCCTCTCTCTGCATTTGAGGTGCTCCAGAGTTAGGATGTCTACAAATACTGTCACTGCCCTCTCTGTGCATGTGAGGTGCTCCAGAGTTAGGATGTCTACAGACACTGTCGATGCCCTCTCTGTGCATGCGAGATGTTCCAGAGTCAGGATGTCTACAAACGCAGTCACCGCCCTATCTGTGTATGTGAGGTGCTCCAGAGTTAGGATTTTTACACATACTGTCACTGCCCTCTCTGTGCATGTGAGTTGCTCCAGAGTTAGGATGTCTACAAATACTGTCACTGTCCTCTCTGTGCATGTGAATTGCTCCACAGTTAGGATGTCTACACATACTGTCAATGTCATCTCTGTGCATGTGAGGTGCTCCAGAGTCACTGCCCTCTCTGTGCATTTGCGAGGTACTCCAGAGTTAGGATGTCTACAAACACTGTCGCTGCTCCTCTCTGTGCATGTGAGGTGCTCCAGAGTTAGGATGTCCACAAACACTGTCACTGCCCTCTCTGTGCATGTGAGGTGCTCCAGAGTTAGGATGTCTACAAACACTGTCGCTGCCCTCTCTATGCATGTGAGTTGCTCCAGAGTCAGGATGGCTGCAGACACTGTCACTGCCCTCTCTGTGCATGCAAGGTGCTCCAGAGTCAGGATGTATACAGACACTGTCCCTGCCCAGTCTGAATGTCTACAATCACCGTCACTGCCCTCTCTGTGCAATTGAGTTGCTCCAGAGTTAGGATGTCTACAGACACTGTCACTGCCCTCTCTGTGCATGTGAGGTGCTCCAGAGTTAGGATGTCTACAGACACTGTCACTGCCCTCTCTGTGCATGTGAGGTGCTCCAGTGTTAGGATGTCTACAGATACTGTCACTGTCTGTTCTCTGCATGTGAGGTGCTCCAGAGTTAAGATGTCTACAGACACTGACCCTGCCATGTCTGTGCATGTGAGTTGCTCCAGAGTTAGGATGTCTACAAATACTATCCCTGCCCTGTCTGGATGCCTACAAACACTGTCCCTGCCCTCTCTGTGCATGTGAGGTGCTCCAGAGTGAGGATGTCTACAGACGCTATCACTGTCCTCTCTGTGCATGTGAGGTGCTCCAGAGTTAGGATGTCTAATAACACTGTTGCTGCCCTCTCTGTGCATGTTAGGTGCTCCAGAGTTAGGATGTCTACAAACACTGTCACTGCCCTCTCTGTGCATGTGAGGTGCCCTCTCTGTGCATTTGAGGTGCTCCAGAGTTAGGATGTCTACAAACACTGTCACTGCCCTCTCTGTGCATGTGAGCTGCTCCAGAGTTAGGATGTCTACAGACACTGTCGATGCCCTCTCTGTGCATGCGAGGTGTTCCAGAGTCAGGATGTCTACAAACGCTGTCACTGCCCTATCTGTGTATGTGAGGTGCTCCAGAGTTAGGATTTCTACACATACTGTCACTGCCCTCTCTGTGCATGTGAGTTGCTCCAGAGTTAGGATGTCTACAAATACTGTCACTGTCCTCTCTGTGCATGTGAATTGCTCCACAGTTATGATGTCTACACATACTGTCAATGTCATCTCTGTGCATGTGAGGTGCTCCAGAGTCACTGCCCTCTCTGTGCATTTGCGAGGTACTCCAGAGTTAGGATGTCTACAAACACTGTTGCTGCTCCTCTCTGTGCATGTGAGGTGCTCCAGAGTTAGGATGTCCACAAACACTGTCACTGCCCTCTCTGTGCATGTGAGGTGCTCCAGAGTTAGGATGTCTACAAACACTTTCACTGCCCTCTCTGTGCATGTGAGGTGCTCGAGAGTTAGGATGTCTACAAACACTGTCGCTGCCCTCTCTATGCATGTGAGTTGCTCCAGAGTCAGGATGTTTGCAGACACTGTTACTGCCCTCTCTGTGCATGCAAGGTGCTCCAGAGTCAGGATGTCTACAGACAGTGTCCCTGCCCTGTCTGAATGTCTACAATCACTGTCACTGCCCTCTCTGTGCATTTGAGTTGCTCCAGAGTTAGGATGTCTACAGACACTGTCACTGCCCTCTCTGTGCATGTGAGGTGCTCCAGAGTTAGGATGTCTACAGACACTGTCACTGTCCGTTCTCTGCATGTGAGTTGCTCCAGAGTTAGGATGTCTACAAATACTGTCCCTGCCCTGCCTGGATGTCTACAAACACTGTCCCTGCCCTCTCTGTGCATGTGACTTGCTCCAGAGTTAGGATGTCTACAAACACTGTCACTGCCCTGGCTGGATGTCTACAAACATGGGCACTGCCCTCTCTGTGCATGTGAGGTGTCCTCTCTGTGCATGTGAGGTGCTCCAGAGTTAGGATGTCTACAGACACTGTCGATGCCCTCTCTGTGCATGCGAGGTGTTCCAGAGTTAGGATGTCTACAAACGCTGTCACTGCCCTATCTGTGCATGCGAGGTGCTCCAGAGTTAGGATTTCTAAACATACTGTCACTGCCCTCTCTGTGCATGTGAGTTGCTCCAGAGTTAGGATGTCTACAAATACTGTCACTGTCCTCTCTGTGCATGTGAATTGCTCCACAGTTAGGATGTCTATACATACTGTCAATGTCATCTCTGTGCATGTGAGGTGCTCCAGAGTCACTGACCTCTCTGTGCATTTGCGAGGTACTCCAGAGTTAGGATTTTTACACATACTGTCACTGCCCTCTCTGTGCATGTGAGTTGCTCCAGAGTTAGGATGTCTACAAATACTGTCACTGTCCTCTCTGTGCATGTGAATTGCTCCACAGTTAGGATGTCTACACATACTGTCAATGTCATCTCTGTGCATGTGAGGTGCTCCAGAGTCACTGCCCTCTCTGTGCATTTGCGAGGTACTCCAGAGTTAGGATGTCTACAAACACTGTCGCTGCTCCTCTCTGTGCATGTGAGGTGCTCCAGAGTTAGGATGTCCACAAACACTGTCACTGCCCTCTCTGTGCATGTGAGGTGCTCCAGAGTTAGGATGTCTACAAACACTTTCACTGCCCTCTCTGTGCATGTGACGTGCTCCAGAGTTAGGATGTCTACAAACACTGTCGCTGCCCTCTCTATGCATGTGAGTTGCTCCAGAGTCAGGATGGCTGCAGACACTGTCACTGCCCTCTCTGTGCATGCAAGGTGCTCCAGAGTCAGGATGTATACAGACACTGTCCCTGCCCTGTCTGAATGTCTACAATCACCGTCACTGCCCTCTCTGTGCAATTGAGTTGCTCCAGAGTTAGGATGTCTACAGACACTGTCACTGCCCTCTCTGTGCATGTGAGGTGCTCCAGAGTTAGGATGTCTACAGACACTGTCACTGCCCTCTCTGTGCATGTGAGGTGCTCCAGTGTTAGGATGTCTACAGATACTGTCACTGTCTGTTCTCTGCATGTGAGGTGCTCCAGAGTTAAGATGTCTACAGACACTGACCCTGCCATGTCTGTGCATGTGAGTTGCTCCAGAGTTAGGATGTCTACAAATACTATCCCTGCCCTGTCTGGATGCCTACAAACACTGTCCCTGCCCTCTCTGTGCATGTGAGGTGCTCCAGAGTGAGGATGTCTACAGACGCTATCACTGTCCTCTCTGTGCATGTGAGGTGCTCCAGAGTTAGGATGTCTAATAACACTGTTGCTGCCCTCTCTGTGCATGTTAGGTGCTCCAGAGTTAGGATGTCTACAAACACTGTCACTGCCCTCTCTGTGCATGTGAGGTGCCCTCTCTGTGCATTTGAGGTGCTCCAGAGTTAGGATGTCTACAAACACTGTCACTGCCCTCTCTGTGCATGTGAGCTGCTCCAGAGTTAGGATGTCTACAGACACTGTCGATGCCCTCTCTGTGCATGCAAGGTGCTCCAGAGTCAGGATATCTACAGACAGTGTCCCTGCCCTGTCTGAATGTCTACAATCACTGTCACTGCCCTCTCTGTGCATTTGAGTTGCTCCAGAGTTAGGATGTCTACAGACACTGTCACTGCCCTCTCTGTGCATGTGAGGTGCTCCAGAGTTAGGATGTCTACAGACACTGTCACTGTCCGTTCTCTGCATGTGAGTTGCTCCAGTGTTAGGATGTCTACAAATACTGTCCCTGCCCTGCCTGGATGTCTACAAACACTGTCCCTGCCCTCTCTGTGCATGTGACTTGCTCCAGAGTTAGGATGTCTACAAACACTGTCACTGCCCTGGCTGGATGTCTACAAACATGGGCACTGCCCTCTCTGTGCATGTGAGGTGTCCTCTCTGTGTATGTGAGGTGCTCCAGAGTTAGGATGTCTACAGACACTGTCGATGCCCTCTCTGTGCATGCGAGGTGTTCCAGAGTTAGGATGTCTACAAACGCTGTCACTGCCCTATCTCGGCATGCGAGGTGCTCCAGAGTTAGGATTTCTAAACATACTGTCACTGCCCTCTCTGTGCATGTGAGTTGCTCCAGAGTTAGGATGTCTACAAATACTGTCACTGTCCTCTCTGTGCATGTGAATTGCTCCACAGTTAGGATGTCTATACATACTGTCAATGTCATCTCTGTGCATGTGAGGTGCTCCAGAGTCACTGACCTCTCTGTGCATTTGCGAGGTACTCCAGAGTTAGGATGTCTACAAACACTGTCGCTGATCCTCTCTGTGCATGTGAGGTGCTCCAGAGTTAGGATGTCTACAAACACTGTCACTGCCCTCTCTGTGCATGTGAGGTGCTCCAGAGTTAGGATGTCTACAAACACTTTCACTGCCCTTTCTGTGCATGTGAGGTGCTCCAGAGTTAGGATGCCTACAAACACTGTCACTGCCCTGGCTGGATGCTACAAACACGGTCCCTGCCCTGTCTGTGCATGTGACTTGCTCCAGAGGTAGGATGTCTACAAATACTGTCACTGTCCTCTCTGTGCATGCGAGGTGCTCCAGAGTCACTGCCCTCTCTGTGCATGTGAGGTGCTCCAGAGTTAGGATGTCTACAAACACTGTCCCTGCCCTCTCTGTGCATGCGAGGTGCTCTAGAGTTAGGATGTCTACAGACACTGGCCCTGCCATGTCTGTGCATGTGAGTTGCTCCAGAGTTAGGATGTCTACAAATACTGTCCCTGCCCTGCCTGGATGTCTACAAACATTGTCCCTGCCCTCTCTGTGCATCTGACTTGCTCCAGAGTTAGGATGTCTACAAATACTGTCACTGTCTTCTCTGTGCATGTGAGGTGCTCCAGAGTCTCTGCCCTCTCTGTGCATGTGACTTGCTCCAGAGTTAGGATGTCTACAAATACTGTCACTGCCCTGTCTGGATGTCTACAAATACTGTCCCTGCCCTCTCTGTGCATGTGACTTGCTCCAGAGGTAGGATGTCTACAAATACTGTCACTGTCTTCTCTGTGCATGTGAGGTGCTCCAGAGTCACTGCCCTCTCTGTGCATGTGAGGTGCTCCAGAGTTAGGATGTCTACAAACACTGTCCCTGCCCTCTCTGTGCATGTGAGGTGTTCCAGAGTTAGGATGTCTACAAATACTGTCACTGCCCTCGCCGTGCATGTGAGGTGCTCCAGAGTTAGGATGTCTACAAATACTGTCACTGCCCTCTCTGTGCATGTGAGGTGCTCCAAAGTTAGGATGTCTACAAACACTGTCGCTGCCCTCTCTGTGCATGTGAGGTGCTCCAGAGTTAGGATGTCTACAGACACTGACCCTGCCATGTCTGTGCATGTGAGTTGCTCCAGAGTTAGGATGTCTACAAATACTGTCCCTGCCCTGTCTGGATGTCTACAAACACTGTCCCTGCCCTCTCTGTGTATGTGAGGTGCTCCAGAGTGAGGATGTCTACAGACGCTATCACTGTCCTCTCTGTGCATGTGAGGTGCTCCAGAGTTAGGATGTCTAATAACACTGTTGCTGCCCTCTCTGTGCATGTTAGGTGCTCCAGAGTTAGGATGTCTACAAACACTGTCACTGCCCTCTCTGTGCATGTGAGGTGCCCTCTCTGTGCATTTGAGGTGCTCCAGAGTTAGGATGTCTACAAACACTGTCACTGCCCTCTCTGTGCATGTGAGCTGCTCCAGAGTTAGGATGTCTACAGACACTGTCGATGCCCTCTCTGTGCATGCGAGGTGTTCCAGAGTCAGGATGTCTACAAACGCTGTCACTGCCCTATCTGTGTATGTGAGGTGCTCCAGAGTTAGGATTTCTACACATACTGTCACTGCCCTCTCTGTGCATGTGAGTTGCTCCAGAGTTAGGATGTCTACAAATACTGTCACTGTCCTCTCTGTGCATGTGAATTGCTCCACAGTTAGGATGTCTACACATACTGTCAATGTCATCTCTGTGCATGTGAGGTGCTCCAGAGTCACTGCCCTCTCTGTGCATTTGCGAGGTACTCCAGAGTTAGGATGTCTACCAACACTGTCGCTGCTCCTCTCTGTGCATGTGAGGTGCTCCAGAGTTAGGATGTCCACAAACACTGTCACTGCCCTCTCTGTGCATGTGAGGTGCTCCAGAGTTAGGATGTCTACAAACACTTTCACACCCCTCTCTGTGCATGTGAGGTGCTCCAGAGTTAGGATGTCTACAAACACTGTCGCTGCCCTCTCTATGCATATGAGTTGCTCCAGAGTCAGGATGGCTGCAGACACTGTCACTGCCCTCTCTGTGCATGCAAGGTGCTCCAGAGTCAGAATGTCTACAGACAGTGTCCCTGCCCTGTCTGAATGTCTACAATAACTGTCACTGCCCTCTCTGTGCATTTGAGTTGCTCCAGAGTTAGGATGTCTACAGACACTCTCACTGCCCTCTCTGTGCATGTGAGGTGCTCCAGAGTTAGGATGTCTACAGACACTGTCACTGCCCTCTCTGTGCATGTGAGGTGCTCCAGAGTTAGGATGTCTACAGATACTGTCACTGTCCGTTCTCTGCATGTGAGGTGCTCCAGAGTTAGGATGTCTACAGACACTGGCCCTGCCATGTCTGTGCATGTGACTTGCTCCAGAGTTAGGATGTCTACAAACACTGTCCCTGCCGTCTCTGTGCATGTGACTTGCTCCAGATTTAGGATGTCTACATATACTGTCACTGCCCTGGCTGGATGTCTACAAACACGGTCCCTGCCCTCTCTGTGCATGTGACTTGCTCCAGAGGTAGGATGTCTACAAATACTGTCACTGTCCTCTCTGTGCATGTGAGGTGCTCCAGAGTCACTGCCCTCTCTGTGCATGTGAGGTGCTCCAGAGTTAGGATGTCTACAAACACTGTCCCTGCCCTCTCTGTGCATGTGAGGTGCTGCAGAGTTAGGATGTCTACAGATACTGTCACTGTCCGTTCTCTGCATGTGAGGTGCTCCAGAGTTAGGATGTCTACAGACACTGGCCCTGCCATGTCTGTGCATGTGAGTTGCTCCAGAGTTAGGATGTCTACAAATACTGTCCCTGCCCTGCCTGGATGTCTACAAACACTGTCCCTGCCCTCTCTGTGCATGTGACTTGCTCCAGAGTTAGGATGTCTACAAACACTGTCCCTGCCGTCTCTGTGCATGTGACTTGCTCCAGAGTTAGGATGTCTACAAATACTGTCACTGCCCTGGCTGGATGTCTACAAACACGGTCCCTGCCCTCTCTGTGCATGTGACTTGCTCCAGAGGTAAGATGTCTACAAATACTGTCACTGTCCTCTCTGTGCATGTGAGGTGCTCCAGAGTCACTGCCCTCTCTGTGCATGTGAGGTGCTCCAGAGTTAGGATGTCTACAAACACTGTCCCTGCCCTCTCTGTGCATGTGAGGTGCTCCAGAGTTAGGATGTCTACAAATACTGTCACTGCCCTCTCTGTGCATGTGAGGTGCTCCAGAGTTAGGATGTCTACAGACACTGTCACTGCCCTCTCTGTGCATGTGAGGTGCTCCAGTGTTAGGATGTCTACAGATACTGTCACTGTCCGTTCTCTGCATGTGAGGTGCTCCAGAGTTAGGATGTCTACAGACACTGGCCCTGCCATGTCTGTGCATGTGAGTTGCTCCAGAGTTAGGATGTCTACAAATACTGTCCCTGCCCTGCCTGGATGTCTACAAACACTGTCCCTGCCCTCTCTGTGCATGTGACTTGCTCCAGAGTTAGGATGTCTACAAACACTGTCCCTGCCGTCTCTGTGCATGTGACTTGCTCCAGAGTTAGGATGTCTACAAATACTGTCACTGCCCTGGCTGGATGTCTAAAAACACGGTCCCTGCCCTCTCTGTGCATGTGACTTGCTCCAGAGGTAAGATGTCTACAAATACTGTCACTGTCCTCTCTGTGCATGTGAGGTGCTCCAGAGTCACTGCCCTCTCTGTGCATGTGAGGTGCTCCAGAGTTAGGATGTCTACAAACACTGTCCCTGCCCTCTCTGTGCATGTGAGGTGCACCAGATTTAGGATGTCTACAAATACTGGGTCTGCCCTCTCTGTGCAAGTGAGGTGCTCCAGAGTTAGGATGTCTACAGACACTGTCACTGCCCTCTCTGTGCATGTGAGGTGCTCCAGTGTTAGGATGTCTACAGATACTGTCACTGTCCGTTCTCTGCATGTGAGGTGCTCCAGAGTTAGGATGTCTACAGACACTGGCCCTGCCATGTCTGTGCATGTGAGTTGCTCCAGAGTTAGGATGTCTACAAATACTGTCCCTGCCCTGCCTGGATGTCTAAAAACACTGTCCCTGCCCTCAGTGTGCATGTGACTTGCTCCAGAGTTAGGATGTCTACAAACACTGTCCCTGCCCTCTCTGTGCATGTGACTTGCTCCAGAGTTAGGATGTCTACAAATACTGTCACTGCCCTGTCTAGATGTCTAAAAACACTGTCCCTGCCCTCTCTGTGCATGTGACTTGCTCCAGAGTTAGGATGTCTACAAACACTGTCGCTGCTCCTCTCTGTGCATGTGAGGTGCTCCAGAGTTAGGATGTCTACAAACACTTTCACTGCCCTCTCTGTGCATGTGAGGTGCTCCAGAGTTAGGATGTCTACAAACACTGTCGCTGCCCTCTCTATGCATGTGAGTTGCTCCAGAGTCAGGATGTCTGCAGACACTGTCACTGCCCTCTCTGTGCATGCAAGGTGCTCCAGAGTCAGAATGTCTACAGACAGTGTCCCTGCCCTGTCTGAATGACTACAATCACTGTCACTGCCCTCTCTGTGCATTTGAGTTGCTCCAGAGTTAGGATGTCTACAGACACTGTCACTGCCCTCTCTCTGCATGTGAGGTGCTCCAGAGTAAGGATGTCTACAGACACTGTCACGCCCTCTCTGTGCATGTGAGGTGCTCCAGAGTTAGGATGTCTATAGATACTGTCACTGTCTGTTCTCTGCATGTGAGGTGCTCCAGAGTTAGGATGTCTACAGACACTGGCCCTGCCATGTCTGTGCATGTGAGTTGCTCCAGAGTTAGGATGTCTACAAATACTGTCCCTGCCCTGCCTGGATTTCTACAAACAGTTTCCCTTCCCTCTCTGTGCATGTCACTTGCTCCAGAGTTAGGATGTCTACAAATACTGTCACTGCCCTGTCTGGATGTCCACAAATACTGTCCCTGCCCTCTCTGTGCATGTGACTTGCTCCAGAGGTAGGATGTCTACAAATACTGTCACTGTCTTCTCTGTGCATGTGAGGTGCTCCAGAGTCACTGCCCTCTCTGTGCATGTGAGGTGCTCCAGAGTTAGGATGTCTACAAACACTGTCCCTGCCCTCTCTGTGCATGTGACTTGCTCCAGAGTTAGGATGTGTTAGACCTGGCACCTTGGCGTGAGTTTCCCTTCCACTTTTTTATGGTGTGCCTCGACTGTTTTGCTGGTGTTGTCCGCTCAGGGCACTGCGCCACGGCTAATCCGTGCCGCGGTGCAAGTGCTCCCTAAGTAAAGTGTACCTGTAATTGATGTCCATGATTGGGTTATTGGATTCACTGTCAGTCCCCAGTAAAGTGCACCAGGGGTGCCAGGGCTTGTGAATGCCAATGCTGCTGGTGGGCTTGCAGCGCTGGTTGCGCCACCCACGGAAGCGGCCTTGTAAAGTGTGTCTAGGGCCTGCCACCGCAGACCCTGTGCGCGGTCCGGGACCGTCGCGCTGACTGCGCAAGTGCCCCCACTTGCCAGTCCCTAAACCTTCCCTTACCTACATATTAGCCACCCCTCTGGTAGGCCCAAGGGCAGGGTGCATTGTAGGCATAAGGTAGGACATGCCCTGATGTGTGTGGCATGTCTTAGTAGTGAATTACAGCCATTTTCGTTCTTCACTATTGAAGGCTACCTGCTCTCCATAGGCCAGAATGGGCTGCTGGGATCACGCCAACGCTGTGACCCCAGTGGACTCAGAGAGCATGGTAGAAGTGTCAAGTTTAGTATGCCTGAACTCAGGATGATAAAATACTTCTTGTAGTCAAGTTTATTTTAATATCCTGGGTTTGTAAATACTACTTTTAGAAAGTTAGTATTTACTGACCTGACCATCTCAGTCCGCCTCTGCTGTATGTGTGTGTGTTCTGCCCAGCAACAGTAAGGAGCAGGGTTGGGGAATCCCCAGAGACAGGTTGGCTGCCAGGTGGTGGGTAGAGAGATTACACCTGGATGGGTGGGAGGAGTACACCTTGACTCTTGAATAGACCTGTGCTCTGCCACCACAAAGCCGGCGCCACCCCCTGTGGGGCGGCTGATGTCTCTGCCCTGCTGCTGAAAGGAAAGAGCAGAGTCACCATAACAAAGTGCTCCAGAACTGGACTGAGCCAGGCCTAGGCCCCCTGGCGCTAAAGAACAAAAGAATTGGTGTATAAAAGTAGGAGCCTGGCTCCTAAGAAATCAGAATCCTGTTTACCACAAAGAACCTCTGCCCGACTAGAAGGAGAAGAAGACGCCGGAGGAGCTGGCCTGCTGCTTGCCTTGCTGAGAGAGGAGAGGAAGAGACTTACTGAAAAGACTTTGCTACTTTGTGCTTGAACATTCTCCAAGGGCTTGATCTGAGCTTGCCCCCTGAACTGAACCCCAGGAACAGTGGGTTCTCTGTGCTTCTTGCTCGTCCTCCAATTCGAGCCGTGTGTGCATCCCGCTGGAAAAGAGACTGCGCCCCTCATCGCCCCTCCTAGGGCCGTGACACTCAGAAGCTCGCCTGCCTCAAACCCGTGAGAGCCCCGCTCCGTCCCGAGCCGCTCTCTGTCCCCGGGCCAGGCCGCCTGCATCCCTGTCACCGCCTGCTACGGGAGCGCGCTGACCGCGCTATCACCCCTCCCGCCGGAAGCCGTCCGACGACTGTGATCTACGCCGGGTCATCCAGCTGCACTGACCGTGCCCTGCGACCCCGCTTCGCTATCCCCGGACATCTCAGGCCGCGCCGCCTCCGCTGTGGAGACCCTCCTGCACCGCCGTGCTAAAGGGTCGCTGGCCGCGCCTGCCTACGTGCCCACACCTGCTGATTGAGGACCCGAGAACACTTCCCAAGCCGAGAGTCGCACCGACCTGTGCCGACTCTCCACATCACTAAGGAAGTTCCAGTATCGGGCTCGGGGCCCGCAACGCCTTATTTCCCCGTTCACAGGAACCGATCTCTGTGAGTACTGGAACTACAAGTAAAGAGACTACGAACCATCCATTTGAAGCTACAAACAAGATCATTTGCCTGCTGTATAACCTGGTGGCCTAGCGAAAACGTTATTGGTCTTGTGATAAGTCTGCTGAGATATATATACCTTATTTTGACATAAAGAATCGTATTTTTATATATATCCAAGTCTGGTGTCCGTTTCTGGGGGGATTGATGTATTTACTGTGTGTACGATTGTAAGTGCTTAACCAACAACGCCTGAGGAATCGCCTTGGCTGCTCACGCCACGCACCTAGAGGGTGAGCAAGGGTCATTCGCGAGGGGTTATCCTGCGCCCTGACGTGGAGGAGAGGGTTCCTGCTTGACACAAGGGCAACCTTGCGCCAACCAGAGATCCCCGACTCTAACATTGTTGGCAGCGGTTGGGATTTCGGATTTGCACTTGTAATTTGCATACAGTGAATTATTAATCACCAGATAGTGAGAGCAGACCAAATAACGCAGCCACAGGTTTTCATTTTTGGAACTTTGTTGAGACATCTGCCATTACTGCAACCATGCCTGGCTCACACTCCGCTGGAAGAGCGCTCTCTGTGATTTCTGGAATCGATGAGGTGGATTGGGAGAGACTGGAAGGCTACTCGATGGAGCAATTGAAAGGCTACAGTGTAAAATTCCGAGTCCCCCATGCTGGATTCAAGAGGAAGACCCAGTACACCAAGGCGTTGAGAGCCTGGAAGGAGTCAAGAGACCCACGGAATGCGGGGGACATCGTTCCACCCGACAACCTTGAGGAGCCCAGCAGAGTCCGGTCGCCAGAGGAGCTGGCAGACAGGGCAGCCGACAGGGCACATGCAATGGAGATGGCAAAGTTGGCAGGACAAATGGAAATGGAAAAGCAGAAGTTGGCCCTGGAGGCACAACAACGCCAAATGGATCATGATATCAGATTGAAGGAGTTGGAGCTGAAGGCGAAAAGTTTGGACACCACTCCTTCTGGTGGCAGCACTCCACCAGCGCAGGTAGAGTCCAAGGTGTACATCCCCAAAGATGTAGTAAAGGAGTATTTCAGAAAGGATGACATAGGGCAGTGGTTTAGGGCCTACGAGGTGGCCATGTCCTCACACCGGGTCCCTGAGAAAGACTGGGGAGCGGGGTTGTGGGGAAGGTTCCTTGCTGAAGGGCGTGACACACTGTTAGATTTACCCTTAGATCTCCAAACCTCATACCCCCATATGAAGGAAGCGTTAATGACCAGGTATGGGTTAACTCCGGAGCTATATCGACAGAGGTTCAGGGAGACCAAGAAGATCCCTGAGAGTACGTATGTGGAATATGTGACCTTTTTCTGCAGAGCGCTGGATGGTTGGGTGAAGGGTAGCAAAGTGAACGATTATCAAGGGCTGCTTGATTTAATTGCATGGGAGCACTTGTCCAGTCAATGTTTTCCTGAGCTACGCCAGCACCTGATTGATAGCAAGCTGTCCAACCCGAGGAAGCTTGCTGAGGAGGCGGACCGCTGGCTCAGCACCAGGGTCCACAAGGGTCAAGTGGGAGATTCCGCCAAAGGTGGGCAGGGTCCCCAGCAGAAGAGTGGGGGGGACAAGGGTAAACAGAAGGGGTTCCAAAAAGGCCCCCAAAGTAATTCCCAAGGGAACCAGCAGAAGGGTTCTCAGCCTCCCCCAACCCCGCAGCAGAACGGGGCCCCGACAGGTAGACCTGTTCCAAAGGGGCCCTTCAATTGTTATAAGTGTGGTGATCCGGGTCACATTGCCTCTGATCCTAAGTGTCGCCTGTTTGGTAAGACCGCACCCACTGGTGCTCCCCCCCGGCAAGTAGCTAGTGTTAACTTTGGGGAGGAAGTAGCAGTCCAGGAGGGTGGGGGTCCCGGGCAGATGACCCTAGTCTCGCTAGGAGACAGTGAGATGGTCCCTGTAACCTACCTACCCTCTAACACTAAGAAATATGGGCAGGTGGTGACCATCAATGGAAAGAAGGTTGAGGCTCTTAGAGATACAGGAGCCAGCGTGACCTCGGTGAGGCAACACCTGGTGTCTCAAGAGCAAATTGTACCCAATGCCTACTGTAGGGTTGTCAATGCTGACAACGTAGAGAGTCGTTGTCCAATGGCTCAAGTTCCCTTTGAGTGGGGGGAGGTCTCTGGTACTCTACAAGTCGCTGTGAGAACCGACATGCCTGTAGACTGTCTGCTAGGGAACGACCTGGAGAGCTCCCCTTGGGAAAAGGTGGAGAAGACCACGCATCTGAGGATGGTGGGTCTACCCGACTGGGCGTGCGTGACCACCCGGTCCATGGCAGCCAGTAGGGGTGTTGAGAGGGTCCTGGAGCCTGAGGGAGAGGTCCAGGAACCGGCCTTAGGGAGAAGGCGCAGGAGGCGCGGGAAACCGGCCCCCGAAGTTCCCACGGCCCAGGAGGAAGTAGACCCTGAGGGGGATGCTCTGGAGCCTACCGGGGAACAGATTGCCGAACTGGGAGATCTGCCTGAGCTGACCCATTGGCAGCAAGAAGGAGGTCCCTCCAGGGAGGAATTCTGCAGGGAGCAGAAAGAATGCCCTTCTCTCATTGGTATGCGGCAACAGGCTGCAGACCAGGCCAACGGTGTTCAGGCCAAAACACACTACGTGTACTGGGAGAGTGACCTCCTGTATTCCGAGCCTAAGGCTGCTGAACCTGGGTCAGCCCGTGTGCTGGTGGTACCCCAGAAGTTCAGAACCTTCCTACTGGGGCTGGCTCACGATGTGCCGTTAGCAGGACATTTGGGGATGGACAAGACCTATGACAGGCTTGTCACCCACTTTTACTGGCCCCAAATGCATAAGAATTCAGATTCCTACTGCAGAACCTGTCAGACTTGCCAGGCAAGTGGTAAGAGCGGAGGGAAGCACAAGGCTCCTCTGCAACCTTTCCCTGTGGTCGGTACGCCATTCCAACGAGTGGGTATTGATATTGTGGGGCCTCTGGACCCCAAGACAGCCCTGGGCAACAGGTTCATCCTGGTCTTGGTGGACCATGCCACCCGGTACCCTGAAGCCATCCCTCTGAGGACAGTGACGGCCCCCGTGGTGGGACGGGCACTGATGGGAATTTTCTCCCGAGTGGGATTCCCTCTAGAGGTGGTGAGCGACAGGGGGACCAATTTCATATCCACGTATATGAAATCCCTGTGGAAGGAGTGTGGGGTAACTTACAAGTTCACCACTCCTTACCACCCCCAAGGAAATGGGTTGGTTGAGAGATTCAACCGAACCCTCAAAGGCATGATCATGGGCCTGGACGGTCCAATGAGGCGTAAGTGGGACGTCCTCTTGCCATGCCTGCTCTTCGCTTACCGAGAGGTGCCACAGAAGTCTCTAGGATTCAGCCCCTTCGAGCTTCTGTATGGTCACCCGGTAAGAGGACCTCTGAGTTTGGTAAAGGAAGGCTGGGAGCAATCTCCCAGGAAACCTCCCCAGAATGTATATAGTTACATGCTGGCCTTCCGAAACCAGACTCGGCGTTTCAGGCAACTTGCTGAGGCAAATCTGGAAGCCAGCCAGGAGGAGATGAAGCGGTGGTACGACCGGAATGCCACTCTGGTAGAGCTTCAACCTGGACAAAAGGTGTGGGTCTTGGCCCCAGTGGAGCCTTGTGCACTTCAGGATAAGTGGACAGGTCCATTTGAGGTTGTGGAGCGCAAAAGTCCTATCACCTACTTGGTGGACATGCAGACTCCCAGGAACCCTTTGAGGGTCCTACATGTTAACCGCCTTAAGCCCCACTTAGAGAGGACCGAAGTGGGCATGCTGCTGGCCACTGATGATGGAATGGAAGAGGAGACCGAGCCCCTTCCTGACCTCTTAGTGGCCTCTGAGAAAGATGGGTCAGTGGATGGAGTTAACCTCTCACCCACCCTGACGCCCGAACAACAGGAAGATTGCCGCCACTTGCTGGGACAATTTTCCGACCGATTCTCCCTGGTTCCTGGTGTCACAGATTGGTGCGTCCATGATGTGGACACAGGAGACAGCTTACCTGTGAAGCACAAGGCTTACAGGGTAACTGACAGGGTCAGAGCTTGCATCAAGGAGGAGGTCTCCAAAATGCTTGCGCTAGGGGTGGTTGAGTCCTCCAGCAGTCCTTGGTCCAGCCCCGTGGTCTTGGTCCCAAAGGCTGCTGCGCCGGGAGCCACACCTGAACTCCGGTTCTGTGTGGACTACAGAGGACTCAATTCAGTCACGAAGACTGACGCGCACCCCATCCCCAGAGCTGATGAGCTCATTGATCGGCTGGGGGCTGCCCGGTTCCTCAGCACGTTTGATTTAACGTCTGGGTACTGGCAGATCGCCTTGACCGATGGGGCCAAAGAGAGGTCAGCATTCTCTACACCAGATGGGCACTTCCAGTTCCGAGTCATGCCATTTGGGATGAAGAATGCCCCTGCCACCTTCCAGAGGTTGGTCAACCAGGTACTGGTTGGGCTGGATGCGTTCAGTGCCGCCTACCTGGATGACATCGCAGTGTTCAGTGCCACCTGGCCTGAACACCTGCGCCACCTCTGGGAAGTGTTGATGGCGCTGCGCCGAGCAGGCCTCACGATCAAGGCAAGCAAGTGCCAGATCGGGCAGGGTTCCGTGGTGTACTTGGGACACCAAGTGGGGAGTGGCAAGGTGGCACCCTTGCAACCCAAAATTGAAACCATCCTGGCTTGGGAACCCCCCAAGACGCAGACCGCAGTGAGGGCCTTCCTGGGGCTCACTGGGTACTACAGGAGGTTTGTCAAGGGCTATGGAACGATCGTTGCCCCCTTGACAGAGCTGACTTCGAAGAAGCAGCCCAGGAACGTGATTTGGACTGACACCTGTCAGAAAGCTTTCGACACCCTGAAGACGGCCATGTGCACGGCGCCCGTGCTCTTGGCCCCTGACTTCTCCAAGGAATTCCTAGTACAGACAGACGCTTCAGAGCATGGTGTGGGGGCTGTTCTCTCACAGAGGACTGAGGAGGGCTGGGACCAACCCGTAGCCTTCATCAGTAGGAGGTTACTTCCACGGGAAAGTAGGTGGAGTGCAATTGAGCGAGAAGCATTTGCTGTGGTCTGGGCGCTGAAGAAGCTAAGACCCTACTTGTTTGGGTCTCACTTCCGGGTTCAGACGGACCACAGGCCCCTCAGATGGTTGATGCAAATGAGGGGTGAAAACCCGAAGCTGTTGAGGTGGTCCATCTCCCTACAGGGTATGGACTTTACGGTGGAACACCGTCCTGGTACAGATCACGCCAACGCTGACGGTCTGTCCAGGTATTTCCGCCTTAGTGACGAGGAACCCCCTGGGCAAGGGTAGTTCTCCCCACATTTCAGCTGGAGGGGACACGTGTTAGACCTGGCACCTTGGCGTGAGTTTCCCTTCCACTTTTTTATGGTGTGCCTCGACTGTTTTGCTGGTGTTGTCCGCTCAGGGCACTGCGCCACGGCTAATCCGTGCCGCGGTGCAAGTGCTCCCTAAGTAAAGTGTACCTGTAATTGATGTCCATGATTGGGTTATTGGATTCACTGTCAGTCCCCAGTAAAGTGCACCAGGGGTGCCAGGGCTTGTGAATGCCAATGCTGCTGGTGGGCTTGCAGCGCTGGTTGCGCCACCCACGGAAGCGGCCTTGTAAAGTGTGTCTAGGGCCTGCCACCGCAGACCCTGTGCGCGGTCCGGGACCGTCGCGCTGACTGCGCAAGTGCCCCCACTTGCCAGTCCCTAAACCTTCCCTTACCTACATATTAGCCACCCCTCTGGTAGGCCCAAGGGCAGGGTGCATTGTAGGCATAAGGTAGGACATGCCCTGATGTGTGTGGCATGTCTTAGTAGTGAATTACAGCCATTTTCGTTCTTCACTATTGAAGGCTACCTGCTCTCCATAGGCCAGAATGGGCTGCTGGGATCACGCCAACGCTGTGACCCCAGTGGACTCAGAGAGCATGGTAGAAGTGTCAAGTTTAGTATGCCTGAACTCAGGATGATAAAATACTTCTTGTAGTCAAGTTTATTTTAATATCCTGGGTTTGTAAATACTACTTTTAGAAAGTTAGTATTTACTGACCTGACCATCTCAGTCCGCCTCTGCTGTATGTGTGTGTGTTCTGCCCAGCAACAGTAAGGAGCAGGGTTGGGGAATCCCCAGAGACAGGTTGGCTGCCAGGTGGTGGGTAGAGAGATTACACCTGGATGGGTGGGAGGAGTACACCTTGACTCTTGAATAGACCTGTGCTCTGCCACCACAAAGCCGGCGCCACCCCCTGTGGGGCGGCTGATGTCTCTGCCCTGCTGCTGAAAGGAAAGAGCAGAGTCACCATAACAAAGTGCTCCAGAACTGGACTGAGCCAGGCCTAGGCCCCCTGGCGCTAAAGAACAAAAGAATTGGTGTATAAAAGTAGGAGCCTGGCTCCTAAGAAATCAGAATCCTGTTTACCACAAAGAACCTCTGCCCGACTAGAAGGAGAAGAAGACGCCGGAGGAGCTGGCCTGCTGCTTGCCTTGCTGAGAGAGGAGAGGAAGAGACTTACTGAAAAGACTTTGCTACTTTGTGCTTGAACATTCTCCAAGGGCTTGATCTGAGCTTGCCCCCTGAACTGAACCCCAGGAACAGTGGGTTCTCTGTGCTTCTTGCTCGTCCTCCAATTCGAGCCGTGTGTGCATCCCGCTGGAAAAGAGACTGCGCCCCTCATCGCCCCTCCTAGGGCCGTGACACTCAGAAGCTCGCCTGCCTCAAACCCGTGAGAGCCCCGCTCCGTCCCGAGCCGCTCTCTGTCCCCGGGCCAGGCCGCCTGCATCCCTGTCACCGCCTGCTACGGGAGCGCGCTGACCGCGCTATCACCCCTCCCGCCGGAAGCCGTCCGACGACTGTGATCTACGCCGGGTCATCCAGCTGCACTGACCGTGCCCTGCGACCCCGCTTCGCTATCCCCGGACATCTCAGGCCGCGCCGCCTCCGCTGTGGAGACCCTCCTGCACCGCCGTGCTAAAGGGTCGCTGGCCGCGCCTGCCTACGTGCCCACACCTGCTGATTGAGGACCCGAGAACACTTCCCAAGCCGAGAGTCGCACCGACCTGTGCCGACTCTCCACATCACTAAGGAAGTTCCAGTATCGGGCTCGGGGCCCGCAACGCCTTATTTCCCCGTTCACAGGAACCGATCTCTGTGAGTACTGGAACTACAAGTAAAGAGACTACGAACCATCCATTTGAAGCTACAAACAAGATCATTTGCCTGCTGTATAACCTGGTGGCCTAGCGAAAACGTTATTGGTCTTGTGATAAGTCTGCTGAGATATATATACCTTATTTGGACATAAAGAATCGTATTTTTATATATATCCAAGTCTGGTGTCCGTTTCTGGGGGGATTGATGTATTTACTGTGTGTACGATTGTAAGTGCTTAACCAACAACGCCTGAGGAATCGCCTTGGCTGCTCACGCCACGCACCTAGAGGGTGAGCAAGGGTCATTCGCGAGGGGTTATCCTGCGCCCTGACGTGGAGGAGAGGGTTCCTGCTTGACACAAGGGCAACCTTGCGCCAACCAGAGATCCCCGACTCTAACAGGATGTCTACAAACACTGTCCCTGCCGTCTCTGTGCATGTGACTTGCTCCAGAGTTAGGATGTCTACAAATACTGTCACTGCCCTGGCTGGATGTATAAAAACACGGTCCCTGCCCTCTCTGTGCATGTGACTTGCTCCAGAGGTAAGATGTCTACAAATACTGTCACTGTCCTCTCTGTGCATGTGAGGTGCTCCAGAGTCACTGCCCTCTCTGTGCATGTGAGGTGCTCCAGAGTTAGGATGTCTACAAACACTGTCCCTGCCCTCTCTGTGCATGTGAGGTGCACCAGATTTAGGATGTCTACAAATACTGGGTCTGCCCTCTCTGTGCAAGTGAGGTGCTCCAGAGTTAGGATGTCTACAGACACTGTCACTGCCCTCTCTGTGCATGTGAGGTGCTCCAGTGTTAGGATGTCTACAGATACTGTCACTGTCCGTTCTCTGCATGTGAGGTGCTCCAGAGTTAGGATGTCTACAGACACTGGCCCTGCCATGTCTGTGCATGTGAGTTGCTCCAGAGTTAGGATGTCTACAAATACTGTCCCTGCCCTGCCTGGATGTCTAAAAACACTGTCCCTGCCCTCAGTGTGCATGTGACTTGCTCCAGAGTTAGGATGTCTACAAACACTGTCCCTGCCCTCTCTGTGCATGTGACTTGCTCCAGAGTTAGGATGTCTACAAATACTGTCACTGCCCTGTCTAGATGTCTAAAAACACTGTCCCTGCCCTCTCTGTGCATGTGACTTGCTCCAGAGTTAGGATGTCTACAAACACTGTCGCTGCTCCTCTCTGTGCATGTGAGGTGCTCCAGAGTTAGGATGTCTACAAACACTTTCACTGCCCTCTCTGTGCATGTGAGGTGCTCCAGAGTTAGGATGTCTACAAACACTGTCGCTGCCCTCTCTATGCATGTGAGTTGCTCCAGAGTCAGGATGTCTGCAGACACTGTCACTGCCCTCTCTGTGCATGCAAGGTGCTCCAGAGTCAGAATGTCTACAGACAGTGTCCCTGCCCTGTCTGAATGACTACAATCACTGTCACTGCCCTCTCTGTGCATTTGAGTTGCTCCAGAGTTAGGATGTCTACAGACACTGTCACTGCCCTCTCTCTGCATGTGAGGTGCTCCAGAGTAAGGATGTCTACAGACACTGTCACGCCCTCTCTGTGCATGTGAGGTGCTCCAGAGTTAGGATGTCTATAGATACTGTCACTGTCCGTTCTCTGCATGTGAGGTGCTCCAGAGTTAGGATGTCTACAGACACTGGCCCTGCCATGTCTGTGCATGTGAGTTGCTCCAGAGTTAGGATGTCTACAAATACTGTCCCTGCCCTGCCTGGATTTCTACAAACAGTTTCCCTTCCCTCTCTGTGCATGTCACTTGCTCCAGAGTTAGGATGTCTACAAATACTGTCACTGCCCTGTCTGGATGTCCACAAATACTGTCCCTGCCCTCTCTGTGCATGTGACTTGCTCCAGAGGTAGGATGTCTACAAATACTGTCACTGTCTTCTCTGTGCATGTGAGGTGCTCCAGAGTCACTGCCCTCTCTGTGCATGTGAGGTGCTCCAGAGTTAGGATGTCTACAAACACTGTCCCTGCCCTCTCTGTGCATGTGAGGTGCTCCAGAGTTAGGATGTCTACAAATACTGTCACTGCCCTCGCCGTGCATGTGAGGTGCTCCAGAGTTAGGATGTCTACAAATACTGTCACTGCCCTCTCTGTGCATGTGAGGTGCTCCAGAGTTAGGATGTCTACAAACACTGTCGCTGCCCTCTCTGTGCATGTGAGCTGCTCCAGAGTCAGGATGTCTACAGACACTGTCCCTGCCCTGTCTGAATGTCTACAATCACCGTCACTGCCCTCTCTGTGCAATTGAGTTGCTCCAGAGTTAGGATGTCTACAGACACTGTCACTGCCCTCTCTGTGCATGTGAGGTGCTCCAGAGTTAGGATGTCTACAGACACTGTCACTGCCCTCTCTGTGCATGTGAGGTGCTCCAGTGTTAGGATGTCTACAGATACTGTCACTGTCTGTTCTCTGCATGTGAGGTGCTCCAGAGTTAAGATGTCTACAGACACTGACCCTGCCATGTCTGTGCATGTGAGTTGCTCCAGAGTTAGGATGTCTACAAATTCTGTCCCTGCCCTGTCTGGATGTGTACAAACACTGTCCCTGCCCTCTCTGTGCATGTGAGGTGCTCCAGAGTGAGGATGTCTACGGACGCTATCACTGTCCTCTCTGTGCATGTGAGGTGCTCCAGAGTTAGGATGTCTAATAACACTGTTGCTGCCCTCTCTGTGCATGTTAGGTGCTCCAGAGTTAGGATGTCTACAAACACTGTCACTGCCCTCTCTGTGCATCTGAGGTGCCCTCTCTGTGCATTTGAGGTGCTCCAGAGTTAGGATGTCTACAAACACTGTCACTGCCCTCTCTGTGCATGTGAGCTGCTCCAGAGTTAGGATGTCGACAGACACTGTCGATGCCCTCTCTGTGCATGCGAGGTGTTCCAGAGTCAGGATGTCTACAAACGCTGTCACTGCCCTATCTGTGTATGTGAGGTGCTCCAGAGTTAGGATTTCTACACATACTGTCACTGCCCTCTCTGTGCATGTGAGTTGCTCCAGAGTTAGGATGTCTACAAATTCTGTCACTGTCCTCTCTGTGCATGTGAATTGCTCCACAGTTAGGATGTCTACACATACTGTCAATGTCATCTCTGTGCATGTGAGGTGCTCCAGAGTCACTGCCCTCTCTGTGCATTTGCGAGGTACTCCAGAGTTAGGATGTCTACAAACACTGTCGCTGCTCCTCTCTGTGCATGTGAGGTGCTCCAGAGTTAGGATGTCCACAAACACTGTCACTGCCCTCTCTGTGCATGTGAGGTGCTCCAGAGTTAAGATGTCTACAAACACTTTCACTGCCCTCTCTGTGCATGTGAGGTGCTCCAGAGTTAGGATGTCTACAAATACTGTCCCTGCCCTGCCTGGATGTCTACAAACACTGTCCCTGCCCTCTCTGTGCATGTGACTTGCTCCAGAGTTAGGATGTCTACAAACACTGTCCCTGCCGTCTCTGTGCATGTGACTTGCTCCAGAGTTAGGATGTCTACAAATACTGTCACTGCCCTGGCTGGATGTCTACAAACACGGTCCCTGCCCTCTCTGTGCATGTGACTTGCTCCAGAGGTAAGATGTCTACAAATACTGTCACTGTCCTCTCTGTGCATGTGAGGTGCTCCAGAGTCACTGCCCTCTCTGTGCATGTGAGGTGCTCCAGAGTTAGGATGTCTACAAACACTGTCCCTGCCCTCTCTGTGCATGTGAGGTGCTCCAGAGTTAGGATGTCTACAAATACTGTCACTGCCCTCTCTGTGCATGTGAGGTGCTCCAGAGTTAGGATGTCTACAGACTCTGTCACTGCCCGCTCTGTGCATGTGAGGTGCTCCAGTGTTAGGATGTCTACAGATACTGTCACTGTCCGTTCTCTGCATGTGAGGTGCTCCAGAGTTAGGATGTCTACAGACACTGGCCCTGCCATGTCTGTGCATGTGAGTTGCTCCAGAGCTAGGATGTCTACAAACACTGTCCCTGCCCTCTCTGTGCATGTGACTTGCTCCAGAGTTAGGATATCTACAAATACTGTCACTGCCCTGTCTAGATGTCTACAAACACTGTCCCTGCCCTCTCTGTGCATGTGACTTGCTCCAGAGTTAGGATGTCTACAAACACTGTCGCTGCTCCTCTCTGTGCATGTGAGGTGCTCCAGAGTTAGGATGTCTACAAATACTGTCACTGTCCTCTCTGTGCATGTGAGGTGCTCCTGAGTCACTGCCCTCTCTGTGCATGTGAGGTGCTCCAGAGTTAGGATGTCTACAAACACTGTCCCTGCCCTCTCTGTGCATGTGAGGTGCTCCAGAGTTAGGATGTCTACAAATACTGTCACTGCCCTCTCTGTGCATGTGAGGTGCTCCAGAGTTAGGATGTCTACAGACTCTGTCACTGCCCTCTCTGTGCATGTGAGGTGCTCCAGTGTTAGGATGTCTACAGATACTGTCACTGTCCGTTCTCTGCATGTGAGGTGCTCCATAGTTAGGATGTCTACAGACACTGGCCCTGCCATGTCTGTGCATGTGAGTTGCTCCAGAGTTAGGATGTCTACAAATACTGTCCCTGCCCTGCCTGGATGTCTACAAACACTGTCCCTGCCCTCACTGTGCATGTGACTTGCTCCAGAGTTAGGATGTCTACTAACACTGTCCCTGCCCGCTCTGTGCATGTGACTTGCTCCAGAGTTAGGATATCTACAAATACTGTCACTGCCCTGTCTAGATGACTACAAACACTGTCCCTGCCCTCTCTGTGCATGTGACTTGCTCCAGAGTTAGGATGTCTACAAACACTGTCGCTGCTCCTCTCTGTGCATGTGAGGTGCTCCAGAGTTAGAATGTCTATACATACTGTCAATGTCATCTCTGTGCATGTGAGGTGCTCCAGAGTCACTGCCCTCTCTGTGCATGTGAGGTGCTCCAGAGTTAGGATGTCTACAGATACTGTCACTGTCCGTTCTCTGCATGTGAGGTGCTCCAGAGTTAGGATGTCTACAGACACTGACCCTGCCATGTCTGTGCATGTGAGTTGCTCCAGAGTTAGGATGTCTACAAATACTGTCCCTGCCCTGCCTGGATGTCTACAAACACTGTCCCTGCCCTCTCTGTGCATGTGACTTGCTCCAGAGTTAGGATGTCTACAAACACTGTCCCTGCCATCTCTGTGCATGTGACTTGCTCCAGAGTTAGGATGTCTACAAATACTGTCACTGCCCTGGCTAGATGTCTACAAACACGGTCCCTGCCCTCTCTGTGCATGTGACTTGCTCCAGAGGTAGGATGTCTACAAATACTGTCACTGTCCTCTCTGTGCATGTGAGGTGCTCCAGAGTCACTGCCCTCTCTGTGCATGTGAGGTGCTCCAGAGTTAGGGTGTCTACAAACACTGTCCCTGCCCTCTCTGTGCATGTGAGGTGCTGCAGAGTTAGGATGTCTACAAATACTGTCACTGCCCTCTCTGTGTATGTGAGGTGCTCCAGAGTTAGGATGTCTACAGACACTGTCACTGCCCTCTCTGTTCATGTGAGGTGCTCCAGAGTTAGGATGTCTACAGATACTGTCACTGTCCGTTCTCTGCATGTGAGGTGCTCCAGAGTTAGGATGTCTACAGACACTGGCCCTGCCATGTCTGTGCATGTGAGTTGCTCCAGAGTTAGGATGTCTACAAATACTGTCCCTGCCCTGCCTGTATGTCTACAAACACTGTCCCTGCCCTCTCTGTGCATGTGACATGCTCCAGAGTTAGGATGTCTACAAACACTGTCCCTGCCGTCTCTGTGCATGTGACTTGCTCCAGAGTTAGGATGTCTACAAATACTGTCACTGCCCTGGCTGGATGTCTACAAACACGGTCCCTGCCCTCTCTGTGCATATGACTTGCTCCAGAGGTAAGATGTCTACAAATACTGTCACTGTCCTCTCTGTGCATGTGAGGTGCTCCAGAGTCACTGCCCTCTCTGTGCATGTGAGGTGCTCCAGAGTTAGGATGTCTACAAACACTGTCCCTGCCCTCTCTGTGCATGTGAGGTGCTCCAGAGTTAGGATGTCTACAAATACTGTCACTGTCCTCGCCGTGCATGTGAGGTGCTCCAGAGTTAGGATGTCTACAAATACTGTCACTGCCCTCTCTGTGCATGTGAGGTGCTCCAGAGTTAGGATGTCTACAAACACTGTCGCTGCCCTCTCTGTGCATGTGAGCTGCTCCAGAGTCAGGATGTCTACAGACACTGTCCCTGCCCTGTCTGAATGTCTACAATCACCGTCACTGCCCTCTCTGTGCAATTGAGTTGCTCCAGAGTTAGGATGTCTACAGACACTGTCACTGCCCTCTCTGTGCATGTGAGGTGCTCCAGAGTTAGGATGTCTACAGACACTGTCACTGCCCTCTCTGTGCATGTGAGGTGCTCCAGTGTTAGGATGTCTACAGATACTGTCACTGTCTGTTCTCTGCATGTGAGGTGCTCCAGAGTTAAGATGTCTACAGACACTGACCCTGCCATGTCTGTGCATGTGAGTTGCTCCAGAGTTAGGATGTCTACAAATTCTGTCCCTGCCCTGTCTGGATGTCTACAAACACTGTCCCTGCCCTCTCTGTGCATGTGAGGTGCTCCAGAGTGAGGATGTCTACGGACGCTATCACTGTCCTCTCTGTGCATGTGAGGTGCTCCAGAGTTAGGATGTCTAATAACACTGTTGCTGCCCTCTCTGTGCATGTTAGGTGCTCCAGAGTTAGGATGTCTACAAACACTGTCACTGCCCTCTCTGTGCATCTGAGGTGCCCTCTCTGTGCATTTGAGGTGCTCCAGAGTTAGGATGTCTACAAACACTGTCACTGCCCTCTCTGTGCATGTGAGCTGCTCCAGAGTTAGGATGTCGACAGACACTGTCGATGCCCTCTCTGTGCATGCGAGGTGTTCCAGAGTCAGGATGTCTACAAACGCTGTCACTGCCCTATCTGTGTATGTGAGGTGCTCCAGAGTTAGGATTTCTACACATACTGTCACTGCCCTCTCTGTGCATGTGAGTTGCTCCAGAGTTAGGATGTCTACAAATACTGTCACTGTCCTCTCTGTGCATGTGAATTGCTCCACAGTTAGGATGTCTACACATACTGTCCATGTCATCTCTGTGCATGTGAGGTGCTCCAGAGTCACTGCCCTCTCTGTGCATTTGCGAGGTACTCCAGAGTTAGGATGTCTACAAACACTGTCGCTGCTCCTCTCTGTGCATGTGAGGTGCTCCAGAGTTAGGATGTCCACAAACACTGTCACTGCCCTCTCTGTGCATGTGAGGTGCTCCAGAGTTAAGATGTCTACAAACACTTTCACTGCCCTCTCTGTGCATGTGAGGTGCTCCAGAGTTAGGATGTCTACAAATACTGTCCCTGCCCTGCCTGGATGTCTACAAACACTGTCCCTGCCCTCTCTGTGCATGTGACTTGCTCCAGAGTTAGGATGTCTACAAACACTGTCCCTGCCGTCTCTGTGCATGTGAGTTGCTCCAGAGTTAGGATGTCTACAAATTCTGTCCCTGCCCTGTCTGGATGTCTACAAACACTGTCCCTGCCCTCTCTGTGCATGTGAGGTGCTCCAGAGTGAGGATGTCTACGGACGCTATCACTGTCCTCTCTGTGCATGTGAGGTGCTCCAGAGTTAGGATGTCTAATAACACTGTTGCTGCCCTCTCTGTGCATGTTAGGTGCTCCAGAGTTAGGATGTCTACAAACACTGTCACTGCCCTCTCTGTGCATCTGAGGTGCCCTCTCTGTGCATTTGAGGTGCTCCAGAGTTAGGATGTCTACAAACACTGTCACTGCCCTCTCTGTGCATGTGAGCTGCTCCAGAGTTAGGATGTCGACAGACACTGTCGATGCCCTCTCTGTGCATGCGAGGTGTTCCAGAGTCAGGATGTCTACAAACACTGTCACTGCCCTCTCTGTGCATGTGAGTTGCTCCAGAGTTAGGATGTCTACAAATACTGTCACTGTCCTCTCTGTGCATGTGAATTGCTCCACAGTTAGGATGTCTACACATACTGTCAATGTCATCTCTGTGCATGTGAGGTGCTCCAGAGTCACTGCCCTCTCTGTGCATTTGCGAGATACTCCAGAGTTAGGATGTCTACAAACACTGTCGCTGCTCCTCTCTGTGCATGTGAGGTGCTCCAGAGTTAGGATGTCCACAAACACTGTCACTGCCCTCTCTGTGCATGTGAGGTGCTCCAGAGTTAGGATGTCTACAAACACTTTCACTGCCCTCTCTGTGCATGTGAGGTGCTCCAGAGTTAGGATGTCTACAAACACTGTCGCTGCCCTCTCTATGCATATGAGTTGCTCCAGAGTCAGGATGGCTGCAGACACTGTCACTGCCCTCTCTGTGCATGCAAGGTGCTCCAGAGTCAGAATGTCTACAGACAGTGTCCCTGCCTGTTAGACCTGGCACCTTGGCGTGAGTTTCCCTTCCACTTTTTGATGGTGTGCCTCGATTGTTTTGCTGGTGTTGTCCGCTCAGGGCACTGCGCCACGGCTAATCCGTGCCGCAGTGCAAGTGCTCCCTAGGTAAAGTGTACCTGTAATTGATGTTCACGATTGGTTTATTGGATTCACTGTCAGTCCCCAGTAAAGTGCACCAGGGGTGCCAGGGCTCGTGAATGCCAATGCTGCTGGTGGGCTTGCAGCGCTGGTTGCGCCACCCACGGAAGCGGCCTTGTAAAATGTGTCTAGGGTCTGCCACCGCAGACCCTGTGCGCGGTCCGGGACCGTCGCGCTGACTGCGCAAGTGCCCCCACTTGCCAGTCCCTAAACCTTCCCTTACCTACATATTAGCCACCCCTCTGGTAGGCCCAAGGGCAGGGTGCATTGTAGGCATAAGGTAGGACAGGCCCTGATGTGTGTGGCATGTCTTAGTAGTGAATTACAGCCATTTCCGTTCTTCACTATTGAAGGCTACCTGCTCTCCATAGGCCAGAATGGGCTGCCGGGATCACGCCGACGCTGTGACCCCAGTGGACTCAGAGAGCATGGTAGAAGTGTCAAGTTTAGTATGCCTGAACTCAGGATGATAAAATACTTCTTGTAGTCAAGTCTATTTTAGTATCCTGGGTTTGTAAATACTACTTTTAGAAAGTTAGTATTTACTGACCTGACCATCTCAGTCCGCCTCTGCTGTGTGTATGTGTTCTGCCTGGCAACAGTAAGGAGCAGGGTTGGGGAATCCCCAGAGACAGGTTGGCTGCCAGGTGGTGGGTAGAGAGATTACACCTGGATGGGTGGGAGGAGTACACCTTGACTCTTGAATAGACCTGTGCTCTGCCACCACAAAGCCGGCGCCACCCCCTGTGGGGCGGCTGATGTCTCTGCCCTGCTGCTGAAAGGAAAGAGCAGAGTCACCATAACAAAGTGCTCCAGAACTGGACTGAGCCAGGCCTAGGCCCCCTGGCGCTAAAGAACAAAAGAATCATGGTATAAAAGTAGGAGCCTGGCTCCTAAGAGATCAGAATCCTGTTTACCACAAAGAACCTCTGCCCGACTAGAAGGAGAAGGAGACGCTGGAGGAGCTGGCCTGCTGCCTGCCTTGCTGAGAAAGGAGAGGAAGAGACTTACTGAAAAGACTTTGCTACTTTGTGCTTGAACATTCTCCAAGGGCTTGATCTGAGCTTGCCCCCTGAACTGAACCCCAGGAACAGTGGGTTCTCTGTGCTTCTTGCTCGTCCTCCAATTCGAGCCGTGTGTGCATCCCGCTGGAAAAGAGACTGCGCCCCTCATCGCCCCTCCTAGGGCCGTGACACTCAGAAGCTCGCCTGCCTCCAACCCGTGAGAGCCCCGCTCCGTCCCGAGCCGCTCTCTGTTCCCGGGCCAGGCCGCCTGCATCCCTGTCACCGCCTGCCATTGGAGTGCGCTGAACGCGCTATCACCCCTCCTGCCGGAAGCCGTCCGACGACTGTGATCTACGCCGGGTCATCCAGCTGCACTGACCGTGCCCTGCGACCCCGCTTCGCTATCCCCGGACATCTCAGGCCGCGCCGCCCCCGCTGTGGAGACCCTCCTGCACCGCCGTGCTACAGGGTCGCTGGCCGCGCCTGCCTACGTGCCCACACCTGCTGATTGAGGACCCAAGAACACTTCCCGAGCTGCGAGTCGCACCGACCTGTGCTGACTCTCCACATCACGAAAGAAGTTCCAGTACCGGGCTCGGGGCCCGCAACGCCTTATTTCCCCGTTCGCAGGAACCGATCTCTGTGAGTACTGGAACTACAAGTAAAGAGACTACAAAGTATCCATTTGAAACTACGAACCCAGAACATTTGCCTGCTGTATAACCTGGCGGCCTAGCGAAAACGTTATTGGTCTTGTGATAAGTCTGCTGAGATATATATACCTTATTTTTACATAAAGAAAGCGTATTTTTATATATATCCAAGTCTAGTGTCCGTTTCTGGGGGGATTGATGTATTTACTGTGTGTATGATTGTAAGTGCTTAACCAACAACGCCTGAGGAATCGCCTTGGCTGCTCACGCCACGCACCTAGAGGGTGAGCAAGGGTCATTCGCGAGGGGTTATCCTGCGCCCTGACGTGGAGGAGAGGGTTCCTGCTTGACTCAAGGGCAACCTTGCGCCAACCAGAGATCCCCGACTCTAACATTGGTGGCAGCGGTTGGGATTTCGGATTTGCACTTGTAATTTGCATACAGTGAATTATTAATCACCAGATAGTGAGAGCAGACCAAATAACGCAGCCACAGGTTTGTAATTGTTGAACTTTGTTGAGACATCTGCCATTACTGCAACCATGCCTGGCTCGCACTCCGCTGGAAGAGCACTCTCTGTGATTTCTGGAATAGATGAGGTGGATTGGGAGAGACTGGAAGGCTACTCGATGGAGCAATTGAAAGGCTACAGTGTAAAATTCCGAGTCCCCCATGCTGGATTCAAGAGGAGAACCCAGTACGCCAAGGCGCTGAGAGCCTGGAAGGAGTCACGAGACCCACGGAATGCGGGGGACATCGTTCCACCCGACAACCTTGAGGAGCCCAGCAGGGTCCGGTCGCCAGAGGAGCTGGCAGACAGGGCAGCAGACAGGGCGCATGCAATGGAGATGGCAAAGTTGGCCGGACAAATGGAAATGGAAAAGCAGAAGTTGGCCCTGGAGGCACAACAACGCCAAATGGATCATGACATAAGATTGAAGGAGTTGGAGCTGAAGGCGAAAAGTTTGGACACCGCTCCTTCTGGTGGCAGCACTCCACCAGCGCAGGTAGAGTCCAAGGTGTACATCCCCAAAGATGTAGTAAAGGAGTATTTTAGAAAGGATGACATAGGGCAGTGGTTTAGAGCCTACGAGGTGGCCATGTCCTCACACCGGGTCCCTGAGAAAGACTGGGGAGCGGGGTTGTGGGGAAGGTTCCTTGCGGAAGGGCGGGACACACTGTTAGATTTGCCCTTAGAAGTCCAGACCTCATACCCCCATATGAAGGAAGCTTTAATGACCAGGTATGGGTTAACTCCTGAGCTATATAGACAGAGGTTCAGGGAGACCAAGAAGATCCCTGAGAGTACGTATGTGGAATATGTGACCTTTTTCTGCAGAGCGCTGGATGGTTGGGTGAAGGGTAGCAAAGTGAATGATTATCAAGGGCTGCTTGATTTAATTGCATGGGAGCACTTGTCCAGTCAATGTTTTCCTGAGCTACGCCAGCACCTGATCGATAGCAAGCTGTCCAACCCGAGGAAGCTTGCTGAGGAGGCGGACCGCTGGCTCAGCACCAGGGTCCACAAGGGTCAAGTGGGAGACTCCGCCAAAGGTGGGCAGGGTCCCCAGCAGAAGAGTGGGGGGGACAAGGGTAAACAGAAGGGGTTCCAAAAAGGCCCCCAAAGTAATTCCCAAGGGAACCAGCAGAAGGGTTCTCAGCCTCCCCCACCCCCGCAGCAGAACGGGGCCCCGACAGGTAGACCTGTTCCAAAGGGACCCTTCAATTGTTATAAGTGTGGTGACCCGGGTCACATTGCCTCTGATCCGAAGTGTCGCCTGTTTGGTAAGACCGCACCCACTGGTGCTCCACCCCGGCAAGTAGCTAGTGTTAACTTTGGGGAGGAAGTAGCAGTCCAGGAGGGTGGGGGTCCCGGGCAGATGACCCTAGTCTCGCTAGGAGACAGTGAGATGGTCCCTGTAACCTACCTGCCCTCTAACACTAAGAAATATGGGCAGGTGGTGACCATCAATGGAAAGAAGGTGGAGGCTCTTAGAGATACAGGAGCCAGCGTGACCTCGGTGAGGCAACACCTGGTGTCTCAAGAGCAGATTGTACCCAATGCCTACTGTAGGGTTGTCAATGCTGACAACGTAGAGAGTCGTTGTCCAATGGCTCAAGTTCCCTTTGAGTGGGGGGAGGTCTCTGGTACTCTACAAGTCGCTGTGAGAACTGACATGCCTGTAGACTGTCTGCTAGGGAACGACCTGGAGAGTTCCCCTTGGGAGAAGGTGGAGAAGACCACGCATCTGAGGATGGTGGGTCTACCCGACTGGGCGTGCGTGACCACCCGGTCCATGGCAGCCAGTAGGGGTGTTGAGAGGGTCCTGGAGCCTGAGGGAGAGGTCCAGGAACCGGCCTTAGGGAGAAGGCGCAGGAGGCGCGGGAAACCGGCCCCCGAAGTTCCCACGGCCCAGGAGGAAGTAGACCCTGAGGGGGATGCTCTGGAGCCTACCGGGGAACAGATTGCCGAACTGGGAGATCTGCCTGAGCTGACCCATTGGCAGCAAGAAGGAGGTCCCTCCAGGGAGGAATTCTGCAGGGAGCAGAAAGAATGCCCTTCTCTCGTGGGTATGCGGCAGCAGGCTGCAGACCAGGCCAATGGTGTTCAGGCCAAAACACACTACGTGTACTGGGAGAGTGACCTCCTGTATTCCGAGCCTAAGGCTGCTGAACCTGGGTCAGCCCGTGTGCTGGTGGTACCCCAGAAGTTCAGAACCTTCCTACTGGGGCTGGCTCATGATGTGCCTTTAGCAGGACATTTGGGGATGGACAAGACCTATGACAGGCTTGTCACCCACTTTTACTGGCCCCAAATGCATAAGAATTCAGATTCCTACTGCAGAACCTGTCAGACTTGCCAGGCAAGTGGTAAGAGCGGAGGGAAGCACAAGGCTCCTCTGCAACCTTTCCCTGTGGTCGGTACGCCATTCCAACGAGTGGGTATTGATATTGTGGGGCCTCTGGACCCCAAGACAGCCCTGGGCAACAGGTTCATCCTGGTCTTGGTGGACCATGCCACCCGGTACCCTGAAGCCATCCCTCTGAGGACAGTGACGGCCCCCGTGGTGGGACGGGCACTGATGGGAATTTTCTCCCGAGTGGGATTCCCTCTAGAGGTGGTGAGCGACAGGGGGACCAATTTCATATCCACGTATATGAAATCCCTGTGGAAGGAGTGTGGGGTAACTTACAAGTTCACCACTCCTTACCATCCCCAAGGAAATGGGTTGGTTGAGAGATTCAACCGAACCCTCAAAGGCATGATCATGGGCCTGGACGGTCCAATGAGGCGTAAGTGGGACGTCCTCTTGCCATGCCTGCTCTTCGCTTACCGAGAGGTGCCGCAGAAGTCTCTAGGGTTCAGCCCCTTTGAGCTTCTGTATGGTCACCCGGTAAGAGGACCTCTGAGTTTGGTAAAGGAAGGCTGGGAGCAATCTCCCAGGAAACCTCCCCAGAATGTATATAGTTACATGCTGGCCTTCCGAAACCAGACTCGGCGTTTCAGGCAACTTGCTGAGGCAAATCTGGAAGCCAGCCAGGAAGAGATGAAGCGGTGGTACGACCGGAATGCCACTCTGGTAGAGCTTCAACCTGGACAAAAGGTGTGGGTCTTGGCCCCAGTGGAGCCTTGTGCACTTCAGGATAAGTGGACAGGTCCATTTGAGGTTGTGGAGCGCAAAAGTCCTATCACCTACTTGGTGGACATGCAGACTCCCAGGAACCCTTTGAGGGTCCTACATGTTAACCGCCTTAAGCCCCACTTAGAGAGGACCGAAGTGGGCATGCTGCTGGCCACTGATGATGGAATGGAAGAGGAGACCGAGCCTCTTCCTGACCTCTTAGTGGCCTCTGAGAAAGATGGGTCAGTGGATTGAGTTAACCTCTCACCCACCCTGACGCCCGAACAACAGGAAGACTGCCGCCACTTGCTGGGACAGTTTTCCGACCGATTCTCCCTGGTTCCTGGTGTCACAGATTGGTGCGTCCATGATGTGGACACAGGAGACAGCTTACCTGTAAAGCACAAGGCTTACAGGGTAACTGACAGGGTCAGAGCTTGCATTAAGGAGGAGGTCTCCAAAATGCTTGCGCTAGGGGTGGTTGAGTCCTCCAGCAGTCCTTGGTCCAGCCCCGTGGTCTTGGTCCCAAAGGCTGCTGCGCCGGGAGCCACACCTGAACTCCGGTTCTGTGTGGACTACAGAGGACTCAATTCAGTCACGAAGACTGACGCGCACCCCATCCCCAGAGCTGATGAGCTCATTGATCGGCTGGGGGCTGCCCGGTTCCTCAGTACGTTTGATTTAACGTCTGGGTACTGGCAGATCGCCTTGACCGATGGGGCCAAAGAGAGGTCCGCATTCTCTACACCAGATGGGCACTTCCAGTTCCGAGTCATGCCATTTGGGATGAAGAATGCCCCTGCCACCTTTCAGAGGTTGGTCAACCAGGTACTGGTTGGGCTGGATGCGTTCAGTGCCGCCTACCTGGATGACATCGCAGTGTTCAGTGCCACCTGGCCTGAACACCTGCGCCACCTCTGGGAAGTGTTGATGGCGCTGCGCCGAGCAGGCCTCACGATCAAGGCAAGCAAGTGCCAGATCAGGCAGGGTTCCGTGGTGTACTTGGGACACCAAGTGGGGAGTGGCAAGGTGGCACCCTTGCAACCCAAAATTGAAACCATCCTGGCTTGGGAACCCCCCAAGACGCAGACCGCAGTGAGGGCCTTCCTGGGGCTCACTGGGTACTACAGGAGGTTTGTCAAGGGCTATGGAACGATCGTTGCCCCCTTGACAGAGCTGACTTCTAAGAAGCAGCCCAGGAACGTGATTTGGACTGACACCTGTCAGAAAGCTTTCGACACCCTGAAGACTGCCATGTGCACGGCGCCCGTGCTCTTGGCCCCTGACTTCTCCAAGGAATTCCTAGTACAGACAGACGCTTCAGAGCATGGTGTAGGGGCTGTTCTCTCACAGATGACTGAGGAGGGCTGGGACCAACCCGTAGCCTTCATCAGTAGGAGGTTACTTCCACGGGAAAGTAGGTGGAGTGCAATTGAGCGAGAAGCATTTGCTGTGGTCTGGGCGCTGAAGAAGCTAAGACCCTACTTGTTTGGGTCTCACTTCCGGGTTCAGACGGACCACAGGCCCCTCAGATGGTTGATGCAAATGAGGGGTGAAAACCCGAAGCTGTTGAGGTGGTCCATCTCCCTACAGGGTATGGACTTTACGGTGGAACACCGTCCTGGTACAGATCACGCCAACGCTGACGGTCTGTCCAGGTATTTCCGCCTTAGTGACGAGGAACCCCCTGGGCAAGGGTAGTTCTCCCCACATTTCAGCTGGAGGGGACACGTGTTAGACCTGGCACCTTGGCGTGAGTTTCCCTTCCACTTTTTGATGGTGTGCCTCGATTGTTTTGCTGGTGTTGTCCGCTCAGGGCACTGCGCCACGGCTAATCCGTGCCGCAGTGCAAGTGCTCCCTAGGTAAAGTGTACCTGTAATTGATGTTCACGATTGGTTTATTGGATTCACTGTCAGTCCCCAGTAAAGTGCACCAGGGGTGCCAGGGCTCGTGAATGCCAATGCTGCTGGTGGGCTTGCAGCGCTGGTTGCGCCACCCACGGAAGCGGCCTTGTAAAATGTGTCTAGGGTCTGCCACCGCAGACCCTGTGCGCGGTCCGGGACCGTCGCGCTGACTGCGCAAGTGCCCCCACTTGCCAGTCCCTAAACCTTCCCTTACCTACATATTAGCCACCCCTCTGGTAGGCCCAAGGGCAGGGTGCATTGTAGGCATAAGGTAGGACAGGCCCTGATGTGTGTGGCATGTCTTAGTAGTGAATTACAGCCATTTCCGTTCTTCACTATTGAAGGCTACCTGCTCTCCATAGGCCAGAATGGGCTGCCGGGATCACGCCGACGCTGTGACCCCAGTGGACTCAGAGAGCATGGTAGAAGTGTCAAGTTTAGTATGCCTGAACTCAGGATGATAAAATACTTCTTGTAGTCAAGTCTATTTTAGTATCCTGGGTTTGTAAATACTACTTTTAGAAAGTTAGTATTTACTGACCTGACCATCTCAGTCCGCCTCTGCTGTGTGTATGTGTTCTGCCTGGCAACAGTAAGGAGCAGGGTTGGGGAATCCCCAGAGACAGTTTGGCTGCCAGGTGGTGGGTAGAGAGATTACACCTGGATGGGTGGGAGGAGTACACCTTGACTCTTGAATAGACCTGTGCTCTGCCACCACAAAGCCGGCGCCACCCCCTGTGGGGCGGCTGATGTCTCTGCCCTGCTGCTGAAAGGAAAGAGCAGAGTCACCATAACAAAGTGCTCCAGAACTGGACTGAGCCAGGCCTAGGCCCCCTGGCGCTAAAGAACAAAAGAATCATGGTATAAAAGTAGGAGCCTGGCTCCTAAGAGATCAGAATCCTGTTTACCACAAAGAACCTCTGCCCGACTAGAAGGAGAAGGAGACGCTGGAGGAGCTGGCCTGCTGCCTGCCTTGCTGAGAAAGGAGAGGAAGAGACTTACTGAAAAGACTTTGCTACTTTGTGCTTGAACATTCTCCAAGGGCTTGATCTGAGCTTGCCCCCTGAACTGAACCCCAGGAACAGTGGGTTCTCTGTGCTTCTTGCTCGTCCTCCAATTCGAGCCGTGTGTGCATCCCGCTGGAAAAGAGACTGCGCCCCTCATCGCCCCTCCTAGGGCCGTGATACTCAGAAGCTCGCCTGCCTCCAACCCGTGAGAGCCCCGCTCCGTCCCGAGCCGCTCTCTGTTCCCGGGCCAGGCCGCCTGCATCCCTGTCACCGCCTGCCATTGGAGTGCGCTGAACGCGCTATCACCCCTCCTGCCGGAAGCCGTCCGACGACTGTGATCTACGCCGGGTCATCCAGCTGCACTGACCGTGCCCTGCGACCCCGCTTCGCTATCCCCGGACATCTCAGGCCGCGCCGCCCCCGCTGTGGAGACCCTCCTGCACCGCCGTGCTACAGGGTCGCTGGCCGCGCCTGCCTACGTGCCCACACCTGCTGATTGAGGACCCAAGAACACTTCCCGAGCTGCGAGTCGCACCGACCTGTGCTGACTCTCCACATCACGAAAGAAGTTCCAGTACCGGGCTCGGGGCCCGCAACGCCTTATTTCCCCGTTCGCAGGAACCGATCTCTGTGAGTACTGGAACTACAAGTAAAGAGACTACAAAGTATCCGTTTGAAACTACGAACCCAGAACATTTGCCTGCTGTATAACCTGGCGGCCTAGCGAAAACGTTATTGGTCTTGTGATAAGTCTGCTGAGATATATATACCTTATTTTTACATAAAGAAAGCGTATTTTTATATATATCCAAGTCTAGTGTCCGTTTCTGGGGGGATTGATGTATTTACTGTGTGTATGATTGTAAGTGCTTAACCAACAACGCCTGAGGAATCGCCTTGGCTGCTCACGCCACGCACCTAGAGGGTGAGCAAGGGTCATTCGCGAGGGGTTATCCTGCGCCCTGACGTGGAGGAGAGGGTTCCTGCTTGACTCAAGGGCAACCTTGCGCCAACCAGAGATCCCCGACTCTAACACTGCCCTGTCTGAATGTCTACAATAACTGTCACTGCCCTCTCTGTGCATTTGAGTTGCTCCAGAGTTAGGATGTCTACAGACACTCTCACTGCCCTCTCTGTGCATGTGAGGTGCTCCAGAGTTAGGATGTCTACAGACACTGTCACTGCCCTCTCTGTGCATGTGAGGTGCTCCAGAGTTAGGATGTCTACAGATACTGTCACTGTCCGTTCTCTGCATGTGAGGTGCTCCAGAGTTAGGATGTCTACAGACACTGGCCCTGCCATGTCTGTGCATGTGAGTTGCTCCAGAGTTAGGATGTCTACAAATACTGTCCCTGCCCTGCCTGGATGTCTACAAACACTGTCCCTGCCCTCTCTGTGCATGTGACTTGCTCCAGAGTTAGGATGTCTACAAACACTGTCCCTGCCGTCTCTGTGCATGTGACTTGCTCCAGATTTAGGATGTCTACAAATACTGTCACTGCCCTGGCTGGATGTCTACAAACACGGTCCCTGCCCTCTCTGTGCATGTGACTTGCTCCAGAGGTAGGATGTCTACAAATACTGTCACTGTCCTCTCTGTGCATGTGAGGTGCTCCAGAGTCACTGCCCTCTCTGTGCATGTGAGGTGCTCCAGAGTTAGGATGTCTACAAACACTGTCCCTGCCCTCTCTGTGCATGTGAGGTGCTGCAGAGTTAGGATGTCTACAGATACTGTCACTGTCCGTTCTCTGCATGTGAGGTGCTCCAGAGTTAGGATGTCTACAGACACTGGCCCTGCCATGTCTGTGCATGTGAGTTGCTCCAGAGTTAGGATGTCTACAAATACTGTCCCTGCCCTGCCTGGATGTCTACAAACACTGTCCCTGCCCTCTCTGTGCATGTGACTTGCTCCAGAGTTAGGATGTCTACAAACACTGTCCCTGCCGTCTCTGTGCATGTGACTTGCTCCAGAGTTAGGATGTCTACAAATACTGTCACTGCCCTGGCTGGATGTCTACAAACACGGTCCCTGCCCTCTCTGTGCAAGTGACTTGCTCCAGAGGTAAGATGTCTACAAATACTGTCACTGTCCTCTCTGTGCATGTGAGGTGCTCCAGAGTCACTGCCCTCTCTGTGCATGTGAGGTGCTCCAGAGTTAGGATGTCTACAAACACTGTCCCTGCCCTCTCTGTGCATGTGAGGTGCTCCAGAGTTAGGATGTCTACAAATACTGTCACTGCCCTCTCTGTGTATGTGAGGTGCTCCAGAGTTAGGATGTCTACAGACACTGTCACTGCCCTCTCTGTGCATGTGAGGTGCTCCAGTGTTAGGATGTCTACAGATACTGTCACTGTCCGTTCTCTGCATGTGAGGTGCTCCAGAGTTAGGATGTCTACAGACACTGGCCCTGCCATGTCTGTGCATGTGAGTTGCTCCAGAGTTAGGATGTCTACAAATACTGTCCCTGCCCTGCCTGGATGTCTACAAACACTGTCCCTGCCCTCACTGTGCATGTGACTTGCTCCAGAGTTAGGATGTCTGCAAACACTGTCCCTGCCCTCTCTGTGCATGTGACTTGCTCCAGAGTTAGGATGTCTACAAATACTGTCACTGCCCTGTCTAGATGTCTACAAACACTGTCCCTGCCCTCTCTGTGCATGTGACTTGCTCCAGAGTTAGGATGTCTACAAACACGGTCGCTGCTCCTCTCTGTGCATGTGAGGTGCACTAGAGTCACTGCCCTCTCTGTGCATGTGAGGTGCTCCAGAGTTAGGATGTCTACAAACACTGTCCCTGCCCTCTCTGTGCATGTGAGGTGCTCCAGAGTTAGGATGTCTATACATACTGTCAATGTCATCTCTGTGCATGTGAGGTGCTCCAGAGTCACTGCCCTCTCTGTGCATTTGCGAGGTACTCCAGAGTTAGGATGTCTACAAACACTGTCGCTGCTCCTCTCTGTGCATGTGAGTTGCTCCAGAGTTAGGATGTCTACAGACACTGTCACTGCCCTCTCTGTGCATGTGAGGTGATCCAGAGTTAGGATGTCTACAGATACTGTCACTGTCCGTTCTCTGCATGTGAGGTGCTCCAGAGTTAGGATGTCTACAGACACTGACCCTGCCATGTCTGTGCATGTGAGTTGCTCCAGAGTTAGGATGTCTACAAATACTGTCCCTGCCCTGCCTGGATGTCTACACACACTGTCCCTGCCCTCTCTGTGCATATGACTTGCTCCAGAGTTAGGATGTCTACAAACACTGTCCCTGCCATCTCTGTGCATGTGACTTGCTCCAGAGTTAGGATGTCTACAAATACTGTCACTGCCCTGGCTGGATGTCTACAAACACGGTCCCTGCCCTCTCTGTGCATGTGACTTGCTCCAGAGGTAGGATGTCTACAAATACTGTCACTGTCCTCTCTGTGCATGTGAGGTGCACTAGAGTCACTGCCCTCTCTGTGCATGTGAGGTGCTCCAGAGTTAGGATGTCTACAAACACTGTCCCTGCCCTCTCTGTGCATGTGAGGTGCTGCAGAGTCAGGATGTCTACAAATACTGTCACTGCCCTCTCTGTGCATGTGAGGTGCTCCAGAGTTAGGATGTCTACAGACACTGTCACTGCCCTCTCTGTGCATGTGAGGTGCTCCAGAGTTAGGATGTCTACAGATACTGTCACTGTCCGTTCTCTGCATGTGAGGTGCTCCAGAGTTAGGATGTCTACAGACACTGGCCCTGCCATGTCTGTGCATGTGAGTTGCTCCAGAGTTAGGATGTCTACAAATACTGTCCCTGCCCTGCCTGGATGTCTACAAACACTGTCCCTGCCCTCTCTGTGCATGTGACTTGCTCCAGAGTTAGGATGTCTACAAACACTGTCCCTGCCGTCTCTGTGCATGTGACTTGCTCCAGAGTTAGGATGTCTACAAATACTGTCACTGCCCTGGCTGGATGTCTAAAAACACGGTCCCTGCCCTCTCTGTGCATGTGACTTGCTCCAGAGGTAAGATGTCTACAAATACTGTCACTGTCCTCTCTGTGCATGTGAGGTGCTCCAGAGTCACTGCCCTCTCTGTGCATGTGAGGTGCTCCAGAGTTAGGATGTCTACAAACACTGTCCCTGCCCTCTCTGTGCATGTGAGGTGCACCAGATTTAGGATGTCTACAAATACTGGGTCTGCCCTCTCTGTGCAAGTGAGGTGCTCCAGAGTTAGGATGTCTACATACACTGTCACTGCCCTCTCTGTGCATGTGAGGTGCTCCAGTGTTAGGATGTCTACAGATACTGTCACTGTCCGTTCTCTGCATGTGAGGTGCTCCAGAGTTAGGATGTCTACAGACACTGGCCCTGCCATGTCTGTGCATGTGAGTTTCTCCAGAGTTAGGATGTCTACAAATACTGTCCCTGCCCTGCCTGGATGTCTAAAAACACTGTCCCTGCCCTCAGTGTGCATGTGACTTGCTCCAGAGTTAGGATGTCTACAAACACTGTCCCTGCCCTCTCTGTGCATGTGACTTGCTCCAGAGTTAGGATGTCTACAAATACTGTCACTGCCCTGTCTAGATGTCTAAAAACACTGTCCCTGCCCTCTCTGTGCATGTGACTTGCTCCAGAGTTAGGATGTCTACAAACACTGTCGCTGCTCCTCTCTGTGCATGTGAGGTGCTCCAGAGTTAGGATGTCTACAAACACTTTCACTGCCCTCTCTGTGCATGTGAGGTGCTCCAGAGTTAGGATGTCTACAAACACTGTCGCTGCCCTCTCTATGCATGTGAGTTGCTCCAGAGTCAGGATGTCTGCAGACACTGTCACTGCCCTCTCTGTGCATGCAAGGTGCTCCAGAGTCAGAATGTCTACAGACAGTGTCCCTGCCCTGTCTGAATGACTACAATCACTGTCACTGCCCTCTCTGTGCATTTGAGTTGCTCCAGAGTTAGGATGTCTACAGACACTGTCACTGCCCTCTCTCTGCATGTGAGGTGCTCCAGAGTAAGGATGTCTACAGACACTGTCACACCCTCTCTGTGCATGTGAGGTGCTCCAGAGTTAGGATGTCTATAGATACTGTCACTGTCCGTTCTCTGCATGTGAGGTGCTCCAGAGTTAGGATGTCTACAGACACTGGCCCTGCCATGTCTGTGCATGTGAGTTGCTCCAGAGTTAGGATGTCTACAAATACTGTCCCTGCCCTGCCTGGATTTCTACAAACAGTTTCCCTTCCCTCTCTGTGCATGTCACTTGCTCCAGAGTTAGGATGTCTACAAATACTGTCACTGCCCTGTCTGGATGTCCACAAATACTGTCCCTGCCCTCTCTGTGCATGTGACTTGCTCCAGAGGTAGGATGTCTACAAATACTGTCACTGTCTTCTCTGTGCATGTGAGGTGCTCCAGAGTCACTGCCCTCTCTGTGCATGTGAGGTGCTCCATAGTTAGGATGTCTACAAACACTGTCCCTGCCCTCTCTGTGCATGTGAGGTGCTCCAGAGTTAGGATGTCTACAAATACTGTCACTGCCCTCGCCGTGCATGTGAGGTGCTCCAGAGTTAGGATGTCTACAAATACTGTCACTGCCCTCTCTGTGCATGTGAGGTGCTCCAGAGTTAGGATGTCCACAAACACTGTCGCTGCCCTCTCTGTGCATGTGAGCTGCTCCAGAGTCAGGATGTCTACAGACACTGTCCCTGCCCTGTCTGAATGTCTACAATCACCGTCACTGCCCTCTCTGTGCAATTGAGTTGCTCCAGAGTTAGGATGTCTACAGACACTGTCACTGCCCTCTCCTTGCATGTGAGGTGCTCCAGAGTTAGGATGTCTACAGACACTGTCACTGCCCTCTCTGTGCATGTGAGGTGCTCCAGTGTTAGGATGTCTACAGATACTGTCACTGTCTGTTCTCTGCATGTGAGGTGCTCCAGAGTTAAGATGTCTACAGACACTGACCCTGCCATGTCTGTGCATGTGAGTTGCTCCAGAGTTAGGATGTCTACAAATTCTGTCCCTGCCCTGTCTGGATGTGTACAAACACTGTCCCTGCCCTCTCTGTGCATGTGAGGTGCTCCAGAGTGAGGATGTCTACGGACGCTATCACTGTCCTCTCTGTGCATGTGAGGTGCTCCAGAGTTAGGATGTCTAATAACACTGTTGCTGCCCTCTCTGTGCATGTTAGGTGCTCCAGAGTTAGGATGTCTACAAACACTGTCACTGCCCTGTGTGTGCATCTGAGGTGCCCTCTCTGTGCATTTGAGGTGCTCCAGAGTTAGGATGTCTACAAACACTGTCACTGCCCTCTCTGTGCATGTGAGCTGCTCCAGAGTTAGGATGTCGACAGACACTGTCGATGCCCTCTCTGTGCATGCGAGGTGTTCCAGAGTCAGGATGTCTACAAACGCTGTCACTGCCCTATCTGTGTATGTGAGGTGCTCCAGAGTTAGGATTTCTACACATACTGTCACTGCCCTCTCTGTGCATGTGAGTTGCTCCAGAGTTAGGATGTCTACAAATACTGTCACTGTCCTCTCTGTGCATGTGAATTGCTCCACAGTTAGGATGTCTACACATACTGTCAATGTCATCTCTGTGCATGTGAGGTGCTCCAGAGTCACTGCCCTCTCTGTGCATTTGCGAGGTACTCCAGAGTTAGGATGTCTACAAACACTGTCGCTGCTCCTCTCTGTGCATGTGAGGTGCTCCAGAGTTAGGATGTCCACAAACACTGTCACTGCCCTCTCTGTGCATGTGAGGTGCTCCAGAGTTAGGATGTCTACAAACACTTTCACTACCCTCTCTGTGCATGTGAGGTGCTCCAGAGTTAGGATGTCTACAAACACTGTCGCTGCCCTCTCTATGCATATGAGTTGCTCCAGAGTCAGGATGGCTGCAGACACTGTCACTGCCCTCTCTGTGCATGCAAGGTGCTCCAGAGTCAGAATGTCTACAGACAGTGTCCCTGCCCTGTCTGAATGTCTACAATAACTGTCACTGCCCTCTCTGTGCATTTGAGTTGCTCCAGAGTTAGGATGTCTACAGACACTCTCACTGCCCTCTCTGTGCATGTGAGGTGCTCCAGAGTTAGGATGTCTACAGACACTGTCACTGCCCTCTCTGTGCATGTGAGGTGCTCCAGAGTTAGGATGTCTACAGATACTGTCACTGTCCGTTCTCTGCATGTGAGGTGCTCCAGAGTTAGGATGTCTACAGACACTGGCCCTGCCATGTCTGTGCATGTGAGTTGCTCCAGAGTTAGGATGTCTACAAATACTGTCCCTGCCCTGCCTGGATGTCTACAAACACTGTCCCTGCCCTCTCTGTGCATGTGACTTGCTCCAGAGTTAGGATGTCTACAAACACTGTCCCTGCCGTCTCTGTGCATGTGACTTGCTCCAGATTTAGGATGTCTACAAATACTGTCACTGCCCTGGCTGGATGTCTACAAACACGGTCCCTGCCCTCTCTGTGCATGTGACTTGCTCCAGAGGTAGGATGTCTACAAATACTGTCACTGTCCTCTCTGTGCATGTGAGGTGCTCCAGAGTCACTGCCCTCTCTGTGCATGTGAGGTGCTCCAGAGTTAGGATGTCTACAAACACTGTCCCTGCCCTCTCTGTGCATGTGAGGTGCTGCAGAGTTAGGATGTCTACAGATACTGTCACTGTCCGTTCTCTGCATGTGAGGTGCTCCAGAGTTAGGATGTCTACAGACACTGGCCCTGCCATGTCTGTGCATGTGAGTTGCTCCAGAGTTAGGATGTCTACAAATACTGTCCCTGCCCTGCCTGGATGTCTACAAACACTGTCCCTGCCCTCTCTGTGCATGTGACTTGCTCCAGAGTTAGGATGTCTACAAACACTGTCCCTGCCGTCTCTGTGCATGTGACTTGCTCCAGAGTTAGGATGTCTACAAATACTGTCACTGCCCTGGCTGGATGTCTACAAACACGGTCCCTGCCCTCTCTGTGCATGTGACTTGCTCCAGAGGTAAGATGTCTACAAATACTGTCACTGTCCTCTCTGTGCATGTGAGGTGCTCCAGAGTCACTGCCCTCTCTGTGCATGTGAGGTGCTCCAGAGTTAGGATGTCTACAAACACTGTCCCTGCCCTCTCTGTGCATGTGAGGTGCTCCAGAGTTAGGATGTCTACAAATACTGTCACTGCCCTCTCTGTGCATGTGAGGTGCTCCAGAGTTAGGATGTCTACAGACACTGTCACTGCCCTCTCTGTGCATGTGAGGTGCTCCAGTGTTAGGATGTCTACAGATACTGTCACTGTCCGTTCTCTGCATGTGAGGTGCTCCAGAGTTAGGATGTCTACAGACACTGGCCCTGCCATGTCTGTGCATGTGAGTTGCTCCAGAGTTAGGATGTCTACAAATACTGTCCCTGCCCTGCCTGGATGTCTACAAACACTGTCCCTGCCCTCACTGTGCATGTGACTTGCTCCAGAGTTAGGATGTCTGCAAACACTGTCCCTGCCCTCTCTGTGCATGTGACTTGCTCCAGAGTTAGGATGTCTACAAATACTGTCACTGCCCTGTCTAGATGTCTACAAACACTGTCCCTGCCCTCTCTGTGCATGTGACTTGCTCCAGAGTTAGGATGTCTACAAACACGGTCGCTGCTCCTCTCTGTGCATGTGAGGTGCACTAGAGTCACTGCCCTCTCTGTGCATGTGAGGTGCTCCAGAGTTAGGATGTCTACAAACACTGTCCCTGCCCTCTCTGTGCATGTGAGGTGCTCCAGAGTTAGGATGTCTATACATACTGTCAATGTCATCTCTGTGCATGTGAGGTGCTCCAGAGTCACTGCCCTCTCTGTGCATTTGCGAGGTACTCCAGAGTTAGGATGTCTACAAACACTGTCGCTGCTCCTCTCTGTGCATGTGAGTTGCTCCAGAGTTAGGATGTCTACAGACACTGTCACTGCCCTCTCTGTGCATGTGAGGTGATCCAGAGTTAGGATGTCTACAGATACTGTCACTGTCCGTTCTCTGCATGTGAGGTGCTCCAGAGTTAGGATGTCTACAGACACTGACCCTGCCATGTCTGTGCATGTGAGTTGCTCCAGAGTTAGGATGTCTACAAATACTGTCCCTGCCCTGCCTGGATGTCTACACACACTGTCCCTGCCCTCTCTGTGCATATGACTTGCTCCAGAGTTAGGATGTCTACAAACACTGTCCCTGCCATCTCTGTGCATGTGACTTGCTCCAGAGTTAGGATGTCTACAAATACTGTCACTGCCCTGGCTGGATGTCTACAAACACGGTCCCTGCCCTCTCTGTGCATGTGACTTGCTCCAGAGGTAGGATGTCTACAAATACTGTCACTGTCCTCTCTGTGCATGTGAGGTGCACTAGAGTCACTGCCCTCTCTGTGCATGTGAGGTGCTCCAGAGTTAGGATGTCTACAAACACTGTCCCTGCCCTCTCTGTGCATGTGAGGTGCTGCAGAGTCAGGATGTCTACAAATACTGTCACTGCCCTCTCTGTGCATGTGAGGTGCTCCAGAGTTAGGATGTCTACAGACACTGTCACTGCCCTCTCTGTGCATGTGAGGTGCTCCAGAGTTAGGATGTCTACAGATACTGTCACTGTCCGTTCTCTGCATGTGAGGTGCTCCAGAGTTAGGATGTCTACAGACACTGGCCCTGCCATGTCTGTGCATGTGAGTTGCTCCAGAGTTAGGATGTCTACAAATACTGTCCCTGCCCTGCCTGGATGTCTACAAACACTGTCCCTGCCCTCTCTGTGCATGTGACTTGCTCCAGAGTTAGGATGTCTACAAACACTGTCCCTGCCGTCTCTGTGCATGTGACTTGCTCCAGAGTTAGGATGTCTACAAATACTGTCACTGCCCTGGCTGGATGTCTAAAAACACGGTCCCTGCCCTCTCTGTGCATGTGACTTGCTCCAGAGGTAAGATGTCTACAAATACTGTCACTGTCCTCTCTGTGCATGTGAGGTGCTCCAGAGTCACTGCCCTCTCTGTGCATGTGAGGTGCTCCAGAGTTAGGATGTCTACAAACACTGTCCCTGCCCTCTCTGTGCATGTGAGGTGCACCAGATTTAGGATGTCTACAAATACTGGGTCTGCCCTCTCTGTGCAAGTGAGGTGCTCCAGAGTTAGGATGTCTACAGACACTGTCACTGCCCTCTCTGTGCATGTGAGGTGCTCCAGTGTTAGGATGTCTACAGATACTGTCACTGTCCGTTCTCTGCATGTGAGGTGCTCCAGAGTTAGGATGTCTACAGACACTGGCCCTGCCATGTCTGTGCATGTGAGTTGCTCCAGAGTTAGGATGTCTACAAATACTGTCCCTGCCCTGCCTGGATGTCTAAAAACACTGTCCCTGCCCTCAGTGTGCATGTGACTTGCTCCAGAGTTAGGATGTCTACAAACACTGTCCCTGCCCTCTCTGTGCATGTGACTTGCTCCAGAGTTAGGATGTCTACAAATACTGTCACTGCCCTGTCTAGATGTCTAAAAACACTGTCCCTGCCCTCTCTGTGCATGTGACTTGCTCCAGAGTTAGGATGTCTACAAACACTGTCGCTGCTCCTCTCTGTGCATGTGAGGTGCTCCAGAGTTAGGATGTCTACAAACACTTTCACTGCCCTCTCTGTGCATGTGAGGTGCTCCAGAGTTAGGATGTCTACAAACACTGTCGCTGCCCTCTCTATGCATGTGAGTTGCTCCAGAGTCAGGATGTCTGCAGACACTGTCACTGCCCTCTCTGTGCATGCAAGGTGCTCCAGAGTCAGAATGTCTACAGACAGTGTCCCTGCCCTGTCTGAATGACTACAATCACTGTCACTGCCCTCTCTGTGCATTTGAGTTGCTCCAGAGTTAGGATGTCTACAGACACTGTCACTGCCCTCTCTCTGCATGTGAGGTGCTCCAGAGTAAGGATGTCTACAGACACTGTCACGCCCTCTCTGTGCATGTGAGGTGCTCCAGAGTTAGGATGTCTATAGATACTGTCACTGTCCGTTCTCTGCATGTGAGGTGCTCCAGAGTTAGGATGTCTACAGACACTGGCCCTGCCATGTCTGTGCATGTGAGTTGCTCCAGAGTTAGGATGTCTACAAATACTGTCCCTGCCCTGCCTGGATTTCTACAAACAGTTTCCCTTCCCTCTCTGTGCATGTCACTTGCTCCAGAGTTAGGATGTCTACAAATACTGTCACTGCCCTGTCTGGATGTCCACAAATACTGTCCCTGCCCTCTCTGTGCATGTGACTTGCTCCAGAGGTAGGATGTCTACAAATACTGTCACTGTCTTCTCTGTGCATGTGAGGTGCTCCAGAGTCACTGCCCTCTCTGTGCATGTGAGGTGCTCCATAGTTAGGATGTCTACAAACACTGTCCCTGCCCTCTCTGTGCATGTGAGGTGCTCCAGAGTTAGGATGTCTACAAATACTGTCACTGCCCTCGCCGTGCATGTGAGGTGCTCCAGAGTTAGGATGTCTACAAATACTGTCACTGCCCTCTCTGTGCATGTGAGGTGCTCCAGAGTTAGGATGTCCACAAACACTGTCGCTGCCCTCTCTGTGCATGTGAGCTGCTCCAGAGTCAGGATGTCTACAGACACTGTCCCTGCCCTGTCTGAATGTCTACAATCACCGTCACTGCCCTCTCTGTGCAATTGAGTTGCTCCAGAGTTAGGATGTCTACAGACACTGTCACTGCCCTCTCTGTGCATGTGAGGTGCTCCAGAGTTAGGATGTCTACAGACACTGTCACTGCCCTCTCTGTGCATGTGAGGTGCTCCAGTGTTAGGATGTCTACAGATACTGTCACTGTCTGTTCTCTGCATGTGAGGTGCTCCAGAGTTAAGATGTCTACAGACACTGACCCTGCCATGTCTGTGCATGTGAGTTGCTCCAGAGTTAGGATGTCTACAAATTCTGTCCCTGCCCTGTCTGGATGTGTACAAACACTGTCCCTGCCCTCTCTGTGCATGTGAGGTGCTCCAGAGTGAGGATGTCTACGGACGCTATCACTGTCCTCTCTGTGCATGTGAGGTGCTCCAGAGTTAGGATGTCTAATAACACTGTTGCTGCCCTCTCTGTGCATGTTAGGTGCTCCAGAGTTAGGATGTCTACAAACACTGTCACTGCCCTCTCTGTGCATCTGAGGTGCCCTCTCTGTGCATTTGAGGTGCTCCAGAGTTAGGATGTCTACAAACACTGTCACTGCCCTCTCTGTGCATGTGAGCTGCTCCAGAGTTAGGAGGTCGACAGACACTGTCGATGCCCTCTCTGTGCATGCGAGGTGTTCCAGAGTCAGGATGTCTACAAACGCTGTCACTGCCCTATCTGTGTATGTGAGGTGCTCCAGAGTTAGGATTTCTACACATACTGTCACTGCCCTCTCTGTGCATGTGAGTTGCTCCAGAGTTAGGATGTCTACAAATACTGTCACTGTCCTCTCTGTGCATGTGAATTGCTCCACAGTTAGGATGTCTACACATACTGTCAATGTCATCTCTGTGCATGTGAGGTGCTCCAGAGTCACTGCCCTCTCTGTGCATTTGCGAGGTACTCCAGAGTTAGGATGTCTACAAACACTGTCGCTGCTCCTCTCTGTGCATGTGAGGTGCTCCAGAGTTAGGATGTCCACAAACACTGTCACTGCCCTCTCTGTGCATGTGAGGTGCTCCAGAGTTAGGATGTCTACAAACACTTTCACTACCCTCTCTGTGCATGTGAGGTGCTCCAGAGTTAGGATGTCTACAAACACTGTCGCTGCCCTCTCTATGCATATGAGTTGCTCCAGAGTCAGGATGGCTGCAGACACTGTCACTGCCCTCTCTGTGCATGCAAGGTGCTCCAGAGTCAGAATGTCTACAGACAGTGTCCCTGCCCTGTCTGAATGTCTACAATAACTGTCACTGCCCTCTCTGTGCATTTGAGTTGCTCCAGAGTTAGGATGTCTACAGACACTCTCACTGCCCTCTCTGTGCATGTGAGGTGCTCCAGAGTTAGGATGTCTACAGACACTGTCACTGCCCTCTCTGTGCATGTGAGGTGCTCCAGAGTTAGGATGTCTACAGATACTGTCACTGTCCGTTCTCTGCATGTGAGGTGCTCCAGAGTTAGGATGTCTACAGACACTGGCCCTGCCATGTCTGTGCATGTGAGTTGCTCCAGAGTTAGGATGTCTACAAATACTGTCCCTGCCCTGCCTGGATGTCTACAAACACTGTCCCTGCCCTCTCTGTGCATGTGACTTGCTCCAGAGTTAGGATGTCTACAAACACTGTCCCTGCCGTCTCTGTGCATGTGACTTGCTCCAGATTTAGGATGTCTACAAATACTGTCACTGCCCTGGCTGGATGTCTACAAACACGGTCCCTGCCCTCTCTGTGCATGTGACTTGCTCCAGAGGTAGGATGTCTACAAATACTGTCACTGTCCTCTCTGTGCATGTGAGGTGCTCCAGAGTCACTGCCCTCTCTGTGCATGTGAGGTGCTCCAGAGTTAGGATGTCTACAAACACTGTCCCTGCCCTCTCTGTGCATGTGAGGTGCTGCAGAGTTAGGATGTCTACAGATACTGTCACTGTCCGTTCTCTGCATGTGAGGTGCTCCAGAGTTAGGATGTCTACAGACACTGGCCCTGCCATGTCTGTGCATGTGAGTTGCTCCAGAGTTAGGATGTCTACAAATACTGTCCCTGCCCTGCCTGGATGTCTACAAACACTGTCCCTGCCCTCTCTGTGCATGTGACTTGCTCCAGAGTTAGGATGTCTACAAACACTGTCCCTGCCGTCTCTGTGCATGTGACTTGCTCCAGAGTTAGGATGTCTACAAATACTGTCACTGCCCTGGCTGGATGTCTACAAACACGGTCCCTGCCCTCTCTGTGCATGTGACTTGCTCCAGAGGTAAGATGTCTACAAATACTGTCACTGTCCTCTCTGTGCATGTGAGGTGCTCCAGAGTCACTGCCCTCTCTGTGCATGTGAGGTGCTCCAGAGTTAGGATGTCTACAAACACTGTCCCTGCCCTCTCTGTGCATGTGAGGTGCTCCAGAGTTAGGATGTCTACAAATACTGTCACTGCCCTCTCTGTGCATGTGAGGTGCTCCAGAGTTAGGATGTCTACAGACACTGTCACTGCCCTCTCTGTGCATGTGAGGTGCTCCAGTGTTAGGATGTCTACAGATACTGTCACTGTCCGTTCTCTGCATGTGAGGTGCTCCAGAGTTAGGATGTCTACAGACACTGGCCCTGCCATGTCTGTGCATGTGAGTTGCTCCAGAGTTAGGATGTCTACAAATACTGTCCCTGCCCTGCCTGGATGTCTACAAACACTGTCCCTGCCCTCACTGTGCATGTGACTTGCTCCAGAGTTAGGATGTCTGCAAACACTGTCCCTGCCCTCTCTGTGCATGTGACTTGCTCCAGAGTTAGGATGTCTACAAATACTGTCACTGCCCTGTCTAGATGTCTACAAACACTGTCCCTGCCCTCTCTGTGCATGTGACTTGCTCCAGAGTTAGGATGTCTACAAACACTGTCGCTGCTCCTCTCTGTGCATGTGAGGTGCACTAGAGTCACTGCCCTCTCTGTGCATGTGAGGTGCTCCAGAGTTAGGATGTCTACAAACACTGTCCCTGCCCTCTCTGTGCATGTGAGGTGCTCCAGAGTTAGGATGTCTATACATACTGTCAATGTCATCTCTGTGCATGTGAGGTGCTCCAGAGTCACTGCCCTCTCTGTGCATTTGCGAGGTACTCCAGAGTTAGGATGTCTACAAACACTGTCGCTGCTCCTCTCTGTGCATGTGAGTTGCTCCAGAGTTAGGATGTCTACAGACACTGTCACTGCCCTCTCTGTGCATGTGAGGTGATCCAGAGTTAGGATGTCTACAGATACTGTCACTGTCCGTTCTCTGCATGTGAGGTGCTCCAGAGTTAGGATGTCTACAGACACTGACCCTGCCATGTCTGTGCATGTGAGTTGCTCCAGAGTTAGGATGTCTACAAATACTGTCCCTGCCCTGCCTGGATGTCTACACACACTGTCCCTGCCCTCTCTGTGCATATGACTTGCTCCAGAGTTAGGATGTCTACAAACACTGTCCCTGCCATCTCTGTGCATGTGACTTGCTCCAGAGTTAGGATGTCTACAAATACTGTCACTGCCCTGGCTGGATGTCTACAAACACGGTCCCTGCCCTCTCTGTGCATGTGACTTGCTCCAGAGGTAGGATGTCTACAAATACTGTCACTGTCCTCTCTGTGCATGTGAGGTGCACTAGAGTCACTGCCCTCTCTGTGCATGTGAGGTGCTCCAGAGTTAGGATGTCTACAAACATTGTCCCTGCCCTCTCTGTGCATGTGAGGTGCTGCAGAGTCAGGATGTCTACAAATACTGTCACTGCCCTCTCTGTGCATGTGAGGTGCTCCAGAGTTAGGATGTCTACAGACACTGTCACTGCCCTCTCTGTGCATGTGAGGTGCTCCAGAGTTAGGATGTCTACAGATACTGTCACTGTCCGTTCTCTGCATGTGAGGTGCTCCAGAGTTAGGATGTCTACAGACACTGGCCCTGCCATGTCTGTGCATGTGAGTTGCTCCAGAGTTAGGATGTCTACAAATACTGTCCCTGCCCTGCCTGGATGTCTACAAACACTGTCCCTGCCCTCTCTGTGCATGTGACTTGCTCCAGAGTTAGGATGTCTACAAACACTGTCCCTGCCGTCTCTGTGCATGTGACTTGCTCCAGAGTTAGGATGTCTACAAATACTGTCACTGCCCTGGCTGGATGTCTAAAAACACGGTCCCTGCCCTCTCTGTGCATGTGACTTGCTCCAGAGGTAAGATGTCTACAAATACTGTCACTGTCCTCTCTGTGCATGTGAGGTGCTCCAGAGTCACTGCCCTCTCTGTGCATGTGAGGTGCTCCAGAGTTAGGATGTCTACAAACACTGTCCCTGCCCTCTCTGTGCATGTGAGGTGCACCAGATTTAGGATGTCTACAAATACTGGGTCTGCCCTCTCTGTGCAAGTGAGGTGCTCCAGAGTTAGGATGTCTACAGACACTGTCACTGCCCTCTCTGTGCATGTGAGGTGCTCCAGTGTTAGGATGTCTACAGATACTGTCACTGTCCGTTCTCTGCATGTGAGGTGCTCCAGAGTTAGGATGTCTACAGACACTGGCCCTGCCATGTCTGTGCATGTGAGTTGCTCCAGAGTTAGGATGTCTACAAATACTGTCCCTGCACTGCCTGGATGTCTAAAAACACTGTCCCTGCCCTCAGTGTGCATGTGACTTGCTCCAGAGTTAGGATGTCTACAAACACTGTCCCTGCCCTCTCTGTGCATGTGACTTGCTCCAGAGTTAGGATGTCTACAAATACTGTCACTGCCCTGTCTAGATGTCTAAAAACACTGTCCCTGCCCTCTCTGTGCATGTGACTTGCTCCAGAGTTAGGATGTCTACAAACACTGTCGCTGCTCCTCTCTGTGCATGTGAGGTGCTCCAGAGTTAGGATGTCTACAAACACTTTCACTGCCCTCTCTGTGCATGTGAGGTGCTCCAGAGTTAGGATGTCTACAAACACTGTCGCTGCCCTCTCTATGCATGTGAGTTGCTCCAGAGTCAGGATGTCTGCAGACACTGTCACTGCCCTCTCTGTGCATGCAAGGTGCTCCAGAGTCAGAATGTCTACAGACAGTGTCCCTGCCCTGTCTGAATGACTACAATCACTGTCACTGCCCTCTCTGTGCATTTGAGTTGCTCCAGAGTTAGGATGTCTACAGACACTGTCACTGCCCTCTCTCTGCATGTGAGGTGCTCCAGAGTAAGGATGTCTACAGACACTGTCATGCCCTCTCTGTGCATGTGAGGTGCTCCAGAGTTAGGATGTCTATAGATACTGTCACTGTCCGTTCTCTGCATGTGAGGTGCTCCAGAGTTAGGATGTCTACAGACACTGGCCCTGCCATGTCTGTGCATGTGAGTTGCTCCAGAGTTAGGATGTCTACAAATACTGTCCCTGCCCTGCCTGGATTTCTACAAACAGTTTCCCTTCCCTCTCTGTGCATGTCACTTGCTCCAGAGTTAGGATGTCTACAAATACTGTCACTGCCCTGTCTGGATGTCCACAAATACTGTCCCTGCCCTCTCTGTGCATGTGACTTGCTCCAGAGGTAGGATGTCTACAAATACTGTCACTGTCTTCTCTGTGCATGTGAGGTGCTCCAGAGTCACTGCCCTCTCTGTGCATGTGAGGTGCTCCAGAGTTAGGATGTCTACAAACACTGTCCCTGCCCTCTCTGTGCATGTGAGGTGCTCCAGAGTTAGGATGTCTACAAATACTGTCACTGCCCTCGCCGTGCATGTGAGGTGCTCCAGAGTTAGGATGTCTACAAATACTGTCACTGCCCACTCTGTGCATGTGAGGTGCTCCAGAGTTAGGATGTCTACAAACACTGTCGCTGCCCTCTCTGTGCATGTGAGCTGCTCCAGAGTCAGGATGTCTACAGACACTGTCCCTGCCCTGTCTGAATGTCTACAATCACCGTCACTGCCCTCTCTGTGCAATTGAGTTGCTCCAGAGTTAGGATGTCTACAGACACTGTCACTGCCCTCTCTGTGCATGTGAGGTGCTCCAGAGTTAGGATGTCTACAGACACTGTCACTGCCCTCTCTGTGCATGTGAGGTGCTCCAGTGTTAGGATGTCTACAGATACTGTCACTGTCTGTTCTCTGCATGTGAGGTGCTCCAGAGTTAAGATGTCTACAGACACTGACCCTGCCATGTCTGTGCATGTGAGTTGCTCCAGAGTTAGGATGTCTACAAATTCTGTCCCTGCCCTGTCTGGATGTGTACAAACACTGTCCCTGCCCTCTCTGTGCATGTGAGGTGCTCCAGAGTGAGGATGTCTACGGACGCTATCACTGTCCTCTCTGTGCATGTGAGGTGCTCCAGAGTTAGGATGTCTAATAACACTGTTGCTGCCCTCTCTGTGCATGTTAGGTGCTCCAGAGTTAGGATGTCTACAAACACTGTCACTGCCCTCTCTGTGCATCTGAGGTGCCCTCTCTGTGCATTTGAGGTGCTCCAGAGTTAGGATGTCTACAAACACTGTCACTGCCCTCTCTGTGCATGTGAGCTGCTCCAGAGTTAGGATGTCGACAGACACTGTCGATGCCCTCTCTGTGCATGCGAGGTGTTCCAGAGTCAGGATGTCTACAAACGCTGTCACTGCCCTATCTGTGTATGTGAGGTGCTCCAGAGTTAGGATTTCTACACATACTGTCACTGCCCTCTCTGTGCATGTGAGTTGCTCCAGAGTTAGGATGTCTACAAATACTGTCACTGTCCTCTCTGTGCATGTGAATTGCTCCACAGTTAGGATGTCTACACATACTGTCAATGTCATCTCTGTGCATGTGAGGTGCTCCAGAGTCACTGCCCTCTCTGTGCATTTGCGAGGTACTCCAGAGTTAGGATGTCTACAAACACTGTCGCTGCTCCTCTCTGTGCATGTGAGGTGCTCCAGAGTTAGGATGTCCACAAACACTGTCACTGCCCTCTCTGTGCATGTGAGGTGCTCCAGAGTTAAGATGTCTACAAACACTTTCACTGCCCTCTCTGTGCATGTGAGGTGCTCCAGAGTTAGGATGTCTACAAATACTGTCCCTGCCCTGCCTGGATGTCTACAAACACTGTCCCTGCCCTCTCTGTGCATGTGACTTGCTCCAGAGTTAGGATGTCTACAAACACTGTCCCTGCCGTCTCTGTGCATGTGACTTGCTCCAGAGTTAGGATGTCTACAAATACAGTCACTGCCCTGGCTGGATGTCTACAAACACGGTCCCTGCCCTCTCTGTGCATGTGACTTGCTCCAGAGGTAAGATGTCTACAAATACTGTCACTGTCCTCTCTGTGCATGTGAGGGGCTCCAGAGTCACTGCCCTCTCTGTGCATGTGAGGTGCTCCAGAGTTAGGATGTCTACAAACACTGTCCCTGCCCTCTCTGTGCATGTGAGGTGCTCCAGAGTTAGGATGTCTACAAATACTGTCACTGCCCTCTCTGTGCATGTGAGGTGCTCCAGAGTTAGGATGTCTACAGACTCTGTCACTGCCCTCTCTGTGCATGTGAGGTGCTCCAGTGTTAGGATGTCTACAGATACTGTCACTGTCCGTTCTCTGCATGTGAGGTGCTCCAGAGTTAGGATGTCTACAGACACTGGCCCTGCCATGTCTGTGCATGTGAGTTGCTCCAGAGTTAGGATGTCTACAAACACTGTCCCTGCCCTCTCTGTGCATGTGACTTGCTCCAGAGTTAGGATATCTACAAATACTGTCACTGCCCTGTCTAGATGTCTACAAACACTGTCCCTGCCCTCTCTGTGCATGTGACTTGCTCCAGAGTTAGGATGTCTACAAACACTGTCGCTGCTCCTCTCTGTGCATGTGAGGTGCTCCAGAGTTAGGATGTCTACAAATACTGTCACTGTCCTCTCTGTGCATGTGAGGTGCTCCTGAGTCACTGCCCTCTCTGTGCATGTGAGGTGCTCCAGAGTTAGGATGTCTACAAACACTGTCCCTGCCCTCTCTGTGCATGTGAGGTGCTCCAGAGTTAGGATGTCTACAGACACTGTCACTGACCTCTCTGTGCATGTGAGGTGCTCCAGAGTTAGGATGTCCACAGATACTGTCACTGTCCATTCTCTTCATGTGAGGTGCTCCAGAGTTAGGATGTCTACAGACACTGGCCCTGCCATGTCTGTGAGTTGCTCCAGAGTTAGGATGTCTACAAATACTGTCCCTGCCCTGCCTGGATGTCTACAAACACTGTCCCTGCCCTCTCTGTGCATGTGACTTGCTCCAGAGTTAGGATGTCTACAAACACTGTCCCTGCCCTCCCTGTGCATGTGACTTGCTCCAGAGTTAGGATATCTACAAATACTGTCACTGCCCTGGCTGGATGTCTACAAACACGGTCCCTGCCCTCTCTGTGCATGTGACTTGCTCCAGAGGTAGGATGGCTACAAATACTGTCACTGTCCTCTCTGTGCATGTGAGGTGCACTAGAGTCACTGCCCTCTCTGTGCATGTGAGGTGCTCCAGAGTTAGGATGTCTACAAACATTGTCCCTGCCCTCTCTGTGCATGTGAGGTGCTGCAGAGTCAGGATGTCTACAAATACTGTCACTGCCCTCTCTGTGCATGTGAGGTGCTCCAGAGTTAGGATGTCTACAGACACTGTCACTGCCCTCTCTGTGCATGTGAGGTGCTCCAGAGTTAGGATGTCTACAGATACTGTCACTGTCCGTTCTCTGCATGTGAGGTGCTCCAGAGTTAGGATGTCTACAGACACTGGCCCTGCCATGTCTGTGCATGTGAGTTGCTCCAGAGTTAGGATGTCTACAAATACTGTCCCTGCCCTGCCTGGATGTCTACAAACACTGTCCCTGCCCTCTCTGTGCATGTGACTTGCTCCAGAGTTAGGATGTCTACAAACACTGTCCCTGCCGTCTCTGTGCATGTGACTTGCTCCAGAGTTAGGATGTCTACAAATACTGTCACTGCCCTGGCTGGATGTCTAAAAACACGGTCCCTGCCCTCTCTGTGCATGTGACTTGCTCCAGAGGTAAGATGTCTACAAATACTGTCACTGTCCTCTCTGTGCATGTGAGGTGCTCCAGAGTCACTGCCCTCTCTGTGCATGTGAGGTGCTCCAGAGTTAGGATGTCTACAAACACTGTCCCTGCCCTCTCTGTGCATGTGAGGTGCACCAGATTTAGGATGTCTACAAATACTGGGTCTGCCCTCTCTGTGCAAGTGAGGTGCTCCAGAGTTAGGATGTCTACAGACACTGTCACTGCCCTCTCTGTGCATGTGAGGTGCTCCAGTGTTAGGATGTCTACAGATACTGTCACTGTCCGTTCTCTGCATGTGAGGTGCTCCAGAGTTAGGATGTCTACAGACACTGGCCCTGCCATGTCTGTGCATGTGAGTTGCTCCAGAGTTAGGATGTCTACAAATACTGTCCCTGCACTGCCTGGATGTCTAAAAACACTGTCCCTGCCCTCAGTGTGCATGTGACTTGCTCCAGAGTTAGGATGTCTACAAACACTGTCCCTGCCCTCTCTGTGCATGTGACTTGCTCCAGAGTTAGGATGTCTACAAATACTGTCACTGCCCTGTCTAGATGTCTAAAAACACTGTCCCTGCCCTCTCTGTGCATGTGACTTGCTCCAGAGTTAGGATGTCTACAAACACTGTCGCTGCTCCTCTCTGTGCATGTGAGGTGCTCCAGAGTTAGGATGTCTACAAACACTTTCACTGCCCTCTCTGTGCATGTGAGGTGCTCCAGAGTTAGGATGTCTACAAACACTGTCGCTGCCCTCTCTATGCATGTGAGTTGCTCCAGAGTCAGGATGTCTGCAGACACTGTCACTGCCCTCTCTGTGCATGCAAGGTGCTCCAGAGTCAGAATGTCTACAGACAGTGTCCCTGCCCTGTCTGAATGACTACAATCACTGTCACTGCCCTCTCTGTGCATTTGAGTTGCTCCAGAGTTAGGATGTCTACAGACACTGTCACTGCCCTCTCTCTGCATGTGAGGTGCTCCAGAGTAAGGATGTCTACAGACACTGTCATGCCCTCTCTGTGCATGTGAGGTGCTCCAGAGTTAGGATGTCTATAGATACTGTCACTGTCCGTTCTCTGCATGTGAGGTGCTCCAGAGTTAGGATGTCTACAGACACTGGCCCTGCCATGTCTGTGCATGTGAGTTGCTCCAGAGTTAGGATGTCTACAAATACTGTCCCTGCCCTGCCTGGATTTCTACAAACAGTTTCCCTTCCCTCTCTGTGCATGTCACTTGCTCCAGAGTTAGGATGTCTACAAATACTGTCACTGCCCTGTCTGGATGTCCACAAATACTGTCCCTGCCCTCTCTGTGCATGTGACTTGCTCCAGAGGTAGGATGTCTACAAATACTGTCACTGTCTTCTCTGTGCATGTGAGGTGCTCCAGAGTCACTGCCCTCTCTGTGCATGTGAGGTGCTCCAGAGTTAGGATGTCTACAAACACTGTCCCTGCCCTCTCTGTGCATGTGAGGTGCTCCAGAGTTAGGATGTCTACAAATACTGTCACTGCCCTCGCCGTGCATGTGAGGTGCTCCAGAGTTAGGATGTCTACAAATACTGTCACTGCCCACTCTGTGCATGTGAGGTGCTCCAGAGTTAGGATGTCTACAAACACTGTCGCTGCCCTCTCTGTGCATGTGAGCTGCTCCAGAGTCAGGATGTCTACAGACACTGTCCCTGCCCTGTCTGAATGTCTACAATCACCGTCACTGCCCTCTCTGTGCAATTGAGTTGCTCCAGAGTTAGGATGTCTACAGACACTGTCACTGCCCTCTCTGTGCATGTGAGGTGCTCCAGAGTTAGGATGTCTACAGACACTGTCACTGCCCTCTCTGTGCATGTGAGGTGCTCCAGTGTTAGGATGTCTACAGATACTGTCACTGTCTGTTCTCTGCATGTGAGGTGCTCCAGAGTTAAGATGTCTACAGACACTGACCCTGCCATGTCTGTGCATGTGAGTTGCTCCAGAGTTAGGATGTCTACAAATTCTGTCCCTGCCCTGTCTGGATGTGTACAAACACTGTCCCTGCCCTCTCTGTGCATGTGAGGTGCTCCAGAGTGAGGATGTCTACGGACGCTATCACTGTCCTCTCTGTGCATGTGAGGTGCTCCAGAGTTAGGATGTCTAATAACACTGTTGCTGCCCTCTCTGTGCATGTTAGGTGCTCCAGAGTTAGGATGTCTACAAACACTGTCACTGCCCTCTCTGTGCATCTGAGGTGCCCTCTCTGTGCATTTGAGGTGCTCCAGAGTTAGGATGTCTACAAACACTGTCACTGCCCTCTCTGTGCATGTGAGCTGCTCCAGAGTTAGGATGTCGACAGACACTGTCGATGCCCTCTCTGTGCATGCGAGGTGTTCCAGAGTCAGGATGTCTACAAACGCTGTCACTGCCCTATCTGTGTATGTGAGGTGCTCCAGAGTTAGGATTTCTACACATACTGTCACTGCCCTCTCTGTGCATGTGAGTTGCTCCAGAGTTAGGATGTCTACAAATACTGTCACTGTCCTCTCTGTGCATGTGAATTGCTCCACAGTTAGGATGTCTACACATACTGTCAATGTCATCTCTGTGCATGTGAGGTGCTCCAGAGTCACTGCCCTCTCTGTGCATTTGCGAGGTACTCCAGAGTTAGGATGTCTACAAACACTGTCGCTGCTCCTCTCTGTGCATGTGAGGTGCTCCAGAGTTAGGATGTCCACAAACACTGTCACTGCCCTCTCTGTGCATGTGAGGTGCTCCAGAGTTAAGATGTCTACAAACACTTTCACTGCCCTCTCTGTGCATGTGAGGTGCTCCAGAGTTAGGATGTCTACAAATACTGTCCCTGCCCTGCCTGGATGTCTACAAACACTGTCCCTGCCCTCTCTGTGCATGTGACTTGCTCCAGAGTTAGGATGTCTACAAACACTGTCCCTGCCGTCTCTGTGCATGTGACTTGCTCCAGAGTTAGGATGTCTACAAATACAGTCACTGCCCTGGCTGGATGTCTACAAACACGGTCCCTGCCCTCTCTGTGCATGTGACTTGCTCCAGAGGTAAGATGTCTACAAATACTGTCACTGTCCTCTCTGTGCATGTGAGGGGCTCCAGAGTCACTGCCCTCTCTGTGCATGTGAGGTGCTCCAGAGTTAGGATGTCTACAAACACTGTCCCTGCCCTCTCTGTGCATGTGAGGTGCTCCAGAGTTAGGATGTCTACAAATACTGTCACTGCCCTCTCTGTGCATGTGAGGTGCTCCAGAGTTAGGATGTCTACAGACTCTGTCACTGCCCTCTCTGTGCATGTGAGGTGCTCCAGTGTTAGGATGTCTACAGATACTGTCACTGTCCGTTCTCTGCATGTGAGGTGCTCCAGAGTTAGGATGTCTACAGACACTGGCCCTGCCATGTCTGTGCATGTGAGTTGCTCCAGAGTTAGGATGTCTACAAACACTGTCCCTGCCCTCTCTGTGCATGTGACTTGCTCCAGAGTTAGGATATCTACAAATACTGTCACTGCCCTGTCTAGATGTCTACAAACACTGTCCCTGCCCTCTCTGTGCATGTGACTTGCTCCAGAGTTAGGATGTCTACAAACACTGTCGCTGCTCCTCTCTGTGCATGTGAGGTGCTCCAGAGTTAGGATGTCTACAAATACTGTCACTGTCCTCTCTGTGCATGTGAGGTGCTCCTGAGTCACTGCCCTCTCTGTGCATGTGAGGTGCTCCAGAGTTAGGATGTCTACAAACACTGTCCCTGCCCTCTCTGTGCATGTGAGGTGCTCCAGAGTTAGGATGTCTACAAATACTGTCACTGCCCTCTCTGTGCATGTGAGGTGCTCCAGAGTTAGGATGTCTACAGACTCTGTCACTGCCCTCTCTGTGCATGTGAGGTGCTCCAGTGTTAGGATGTCTACAGATGCTGTCACTGTCCGTTCTCTGCATGTGAGGTGCTCCATAGTTAGGATGTCTACAGACACTGGCCCTGCCATGTCTGTGCATGTGAGTTGCTCCAGAGTTAGGATGTCTACAAATACTGTCCCTGCCCTGCCTGGATGTCTACAAACACTGTCCCTGCCCTCACTGTGCATGTGACTTGCTCCAAAGTTAGGATGTCTACTAACACTGTCCCTGCCCTCTCTGTGCATATGACTTGCTCCAGAGTTAGGATATCTACAAATACTGTCACTGCCCTGTCTAGATGACTACAAACACTGTCCCTGCCCTCTCTGTGCATGTGACTTGCTCCAGAGTTAGGATGTCTACAAACACTGTCGCTGCTCCTCTCTGTGCATGTGAGGTGCTCCAGAGTTAGGATGTCTATACATACTGTCAATGTCATCTCTGTGCATGTGAGGTGCTCCAGAGTCACTGCCCTCTCTGTGCATGTGAGGTGCTCCAGAGTTAGGATGTCTACAGATACTGTCACTGTCCGTTCTCTGCATGTGAGGTGCTCCAGAGTTAGGATGTCTACAGACACTGACCCTGCCATGTCTGTGCATGTGAGTTGCTCCAGAGTTAGGATGTCTACAAATACTGTCCCTGCCCTGCCTGGATGTCTACAAACACTGTCCCTGCCCTCTCTGTGCATGTGACTTGCTCCAGAGTTAGGATGTCTACAAACACTGTCCCTGCCATCTCTGTGCATGTGACTTGCTCCAGAGTTAGGATGTCTACAAATACTGTCACTGCCCTGGCTAGATGTCTACAAACACGGTCCCTGCCCTCTCTGTGCATGTGACTTGCTCCAGAGGTAGGATGTCTACAAATACTGTCACTGTCCTCTCTGTGCATGTGAGGGGCTCCAGAGTCACTGCCCTCTCTGTGCATGTGAGGTGCTCCAGAGTTAGGGTGTCTACAAACACTGTCCCTGCCCTCTCTGTACATGTGAGGTGCTGCAGAGTTAGGATGTCTACAAATACTGTCACTGCCCTCTCTGTGTATGTGAGGTGCTCCAGAGTTAGGATGTCTACAGACACTGTCACTGCCCTCTCTGTTCATGTGAGGTGCTCCAGAGTTAGGATGTCTACAGATACTGTCACTGTCCGTTCTCTGCATGTGAGGTGCTCCAGAGTTAGGATGTCTACAGACACTGGCCCTGCCATGTCTGTGCATGTGAGTTGCTCCAGAGTTAGGATGTCTACAAATACTGTCCCTGCCCTGCCTGGATGTCTACAAACACTGTCCCTGCCCTCTCTGTGCATGTGACATGCTCCAGAGTTAGGATGTCTACAAACACTGTCCCTGCCGTCTCTGTGCATGTGACTTGCTCCAGAGTTAGGATGTCTACAAATACTGTCACTGCCCTGGCTGGATGTCTACAAACACGGTCCCTGCCCTCTCTGTGCATATGACTTGCTCCAGAGGTAAGATGTCTACAAATACTGTCACTGCCCTCTCTGTGCATGTGAGGTGCTCCAGAGTTAGGATGTCTACAAACACTGTCCCTGCCCTCTCTGTGCATGTGAGGTGCTCCAGAGTTAGGATGTCTACAAATACTGTCACTGCCCTCGCCGTGCATGTGAGGTGCTCCAGAGTTAGGATGTCTACAAATACTGTCACTGCCCTCTCTGTGCATGTGAGGTGCTCCAGAGTTAGGATGTCTACAAACACTGTCTCTGCCCTCTCTGTGCATGTGAGCTGCTCCAGAGTCAGGATGTCTACAGACACTGTCCCTGCCCTGTCTGAATGTCTACAATCACCGTCACTGCCCTCTCTGTGCAATTGAGTTGCTCCAGAGTTAGGATGTCTACAGACACTGTCACTGCCCTCTCTGTGCATGTGAGGTGCTCCAGAGTTAGGATGTCTACAGACACTGTCACTGCCCTCTCTGTGCATGTGAGGTGCTCCAGTGTTAGGATGTCTACAGATACTGTCACTGTCTGTTCTCTGCATGTGAGGTGCTCCAGAGTTAAGATGTCTACAGACACTGACCCTGCCATGTCTGTGCATGTGAGTTGCTCCAGAGTTAGGATGTCTACAAATTCTGTCCCTGCCCTGTCTGGATGTCTACAAACACTGTCCCTGCCCTCTCTGTGCATGTGACTTGCTCCAGAGTTAGGATGTGTACAAACACTGTCACTGCCCTCTCTGTGCATGTGAGCTGCTCCAGAGTTAGGATGTCGACAGACACTGTCGATGCCCTCTCTGTGCATGCGAGGTGTTCCAGAGTCAGGATGTCTACAAACGCTGTCACTGCCCTATCTGTGTATGTGAGGTGCTCCAGAGTTAGGATTTCTACACATACTGTCACTGCCCTCTCTGTGCATGTGAGTTGCTCCAGAGTTAGGATGTCTACAAATACTGTCACTGTCCTCTCTGTGCATGTCAATTGCTCCACAGTTAGGATGTCTACACATACTGTCCATGTCATCTCTGTGCATGTGAGGTGCTCCAGAGTCACTGCCCTCTCTGTGCATTTGCGAGGTACTCCAGAGTTAGGATGTCTACAAACCCTGTCGCTGCTCCTCTCTGTGCATGTGAGGTGCTCCAGAGTTAGGATGTCCACAAACACTGTCACTGCCCTCTCTGTGCATGTGAGGTGCTCCAGAGTTAAGATGTCTACAAACACTTTCACTGCCCTCTCTGTGCATGTGAGGTGCTCCAGAGTTAGGATGTCTACAAACACTGTCCCTGCCCTCACTGTGCATGTGACTTGCTCCAAAGTTAGGATGTCTACTAACACTGTCCCTGCCCTCTCTGTGCATATGACTTGCTCCAGAGTTAGGATATCTACAAATACTGTCACTGCCCTGTCTAGATGACTACAAACACTGTCCCTGCCCTCTCTGTGCATGTGACTTGCTCCAGAGTTAGGATGTCTACAAACACTGTCGCTGCTCCTCTCTGTGCATGTGAGGTGCTCCAGAGTTAGGATGTCTATACATACTGTCAATGTCATCTCTGTGCATGTGAGGTGCTCCAGAGTCACTGCCCTCTCTGTGCATGTGAGGTGCTCCAGAGTTAGGATGTCAACAGATACTGTCACTGTCCGTTCTCTGCATGTGAGGTGCTCCAGAGTTAGGATGTCTACAGACACTGACCCTGCCATGTCTGTGCATGTGAGTTGCTCCAGAGTTAGGATGTCTACAAATACTGTCCCTGCCCTGCCTGGATGTCTACAAACACTGTCCCTGCCCTCTCTGTGCATGTGACTTGCTCCAGAGTTAGGATGTCTACAAACACTGTCCCTGCCATCTCTGTGCATGTGACTTGCTCCAGAGTTAGGATGTCTACAAATACTGTCACTGCCCTGGCTAGATGTCTACAAACACGGTCCCTGCCCTCTCTGTGCATGTGACTTGCTCCAGAGGTAGGATGTCTACAAATACTGTCACTGTCCTCTCTGTGCATGTGAGGGGCTCCAGAGTCACTGCCCTCTCTGTGCATGTGAGGTGCTCCAGAGTTAGGGTGTCTACAAACACTGTCCCTGCCCTCTCTGTACATGTGAGGTGCTGCAGAGTTAGGATGTCTACAAATACTGTCACTGCCCTCTCTGTGTATGTGAGGTGCTCCAGAGTTAGGATGTCTACAGACACTGTCACTGCCCTCTCTGTTCATGTGAGGTGCTCCAGAGTTAGGATGTCTACAGATACTGTCACTGTCCGTTCTCTGCATGTGAGGTGCTCCAGAGTTAGGATGTCTACAGACACTGGCCCTGCCATGTCTGTGCATGTGAGTTGCTCCAGAGTTAGGATGTCTACAAATACTGTCCCTGCCCTGCCTGGATGTCTACAAACACTGTCCCTGCCCTCTCTGTGCATGTGACATGCTCCAGAGTTAGGATGTCTACAAACACTGTCCCTGCCGTCTCTGTGCATGTGACTTGCTCCAGAGTTAGGATGTCTACAAATACTGTCACTGCCCTGGCTGGATGTCTACAAACACGGTCCCTGCCCTCTCTGTGCATATGACTTGCTCCAGAGGTAAGATGTCTACAAATACTGTCACTGCCCTCTCTGTGCATGTGAGGTGCTCCAGAGTTAGGATGTCTACAAACACTGTCCCTGCCCTCTCTGTGCATGTGAGGTGCTCCAGAGTTAGGATGTCTACAAATACTGTCACTGCCCTCGCCGTGCATGTGAGGTGCTCCAGAGTTAGGATGTCTACAAATACTGTCACTGCCCTCTCTGTGCATGTGAGGTGCTCCAGAGTTAGGATGTCTACAAACACTGTCTCTGCCCTCTCTGTGCATGTGAGCTGCTCCAGAGTCAGGATGTCTACAGACACTGTCCCTGCCCTGTCTGAATGTCTACAATCACCGTCACTGCCCTCTCTGTGCAATTGAGTTGCTCCAGAGTTAGGATGTCTACAGACACTGTCACTGCCCTCTCTGTGCATGTGAGGTGCTCCAGAGTTAGGATGTCTACAGACACTGTCACTGCCCTCTCTGTGCATGTGAGGTGCTCCAGTGTTAGGATGTCTACAGATACTGTCACTGTCTGTTCTCTGCATGTGAGGTGCTCCAGAGTTAAGATGTCTACAGACACTGACCCTGCCATGTCTGTGCATGTGAGTTGCTCCAGAGTTAGGATGTCTACAAATTCTGTCCCTGCCCTGTCTGGATGTCTACAAACACTGTCCCTGCCCTCTCTGTGCATGTGACTTGCTCCAGAGTTAGGATGTCTACAAACACTGTCACTGCCCTCTCTGTGCATGTGAGCTGCTCCAGAGTTAGGATGTCGACAGACACTGTCGATGCCCTCTCTGTGCATGCGAGGTGTTCCAGAGTCAGGATGTCTACAAACGCTGTCACTGCCCTATCTGTGTATGTGAGGTGCTCCAGAGTTAGGATTTCTACACATACTGTCACTGCCCTCTCTGTGCATGTGAGTTGCTCCAGAGTTAGGATGTCTACAAATACTGTCACTGTCCTCTCTGTGCATGTCAATTGCTCCACAGTTAGGATGTCTACACATACTGTCCATGTCATCTCTGTGCATGTGAGGTGCTCCAGAGTCACTGCCCTCTCTGTGCATTTGCGAGGTACTCCAGAGTTAGGATGTCTACAAACCCTGTCGCTGCTCCTCTCTGTGCATGTGAGGTGCTCCAGAGTTAGGATGTCCACAAACACTGTCACTGCCCTCTCTGTGCATGTGAGGTGCTCCAGAGTTAAGATGTCTACAAACACTTTCACTGCCCTCTCTGTGCATGTGAGGTGCTCCAGAGTTAGGATGTCTACAAACACTGTCGCTGCCCTCTCTATGCAAGTGAGTTGCTCCAGAGTCAGGATGGCTGCAGACACTGTCACTGCCCTCTCTGTGCATGCAAGGTGCTCCAGAGTCAGAATGTCTACAGACAGTGTCCCTGCCCTGTCTCAATGTCTACAATCACTGTCACTGCCCTCTCTGTGCATTTGAGTTGCTCCAGAGTTAGGATGTCTACAAATACTGTCCCTGCCCTGCCTGGATGTCTACAAACACTGTCCCTGCCCTCTCTGTGCATGTGACTTGCTCCAGAGTTAGGATGTCTACAAACACTGTCCCTGCCGTCTCTGTGCATGTGACTTGCTCCAGAGTTAGGATGTCTACAAATACTGTCACTGCCCTGGCTGGATGTCTACAAACACGGTCCCTGCCCTCTCTGTGCATGTGACTTGCTCCAGAGGTAAGATGTCTACAAATACTGTCACTGTCCTCTCTGTGCATGTGAGGTGCTCCAGAGTCACTGCCCTCTCTGTGCATGTGAGGTGCTCCAGAGTTAGGATGTCTACAAACACTGTCCCTGCCCTCTCTGTGCATGTGAGGTGCTCCAGAGTTAGGATGTCTACAAATACTGTCACTGCCCTCTCTGTGCCTGTGAGGTTCTCCAGAGTTAGGATGTCTACAGACTCTGTCACTGCCCTCTCTGTGCATGTGAGGTGCTCCAGTGTTAGGATGTCTACAGATACTGTCACTGTCCGTTCTCTGCATGTGAGGTGCTCCAGAGTTAGGATGTCTACAGACACTGGCCCTGCCATGTCTGTGCATGTGAGTTGCTCCAGAGTTAGGATGTCTACAAACACTGTCCCTGCCCTCTCTGTGCATGTGACTTGCTCCAGAGTTAGGATATCTACAAATACTGTCACTGCCCTGTCTAGATGTCTACAAACACTGTCCCTGCCCTCTCTGTGCATGTGACTTGCTCCAGAGTTAGGATGTCTACAAACACTGTTGCTGCTCCTCTCTGTGCATGTGAGGTGCTCCAGAGTTAGGATGTCTACAAATACTGTCACTGTCCTCTCTGTGCATGTGAGGTGCTCCTGAGTCACTGCCCTCTCTGTGCATGTGAGGTGCTCCAGAGTTAGGATGTCTACAAACACTGTCCCTGCCCTCTCTGTGCATGTGAGGTGCTCCAGAGTTAGGATGTCTACAAATACTGTCACTGCCCTCTCTGTGCATGTGAGGTGCTCCAGAGTTAGGATGTCTACAGACTCTGTCACTGCCCTCTCTGTGCCTGTGAGGTGCTCCAGAGTTAGGATGTCTACAGACTCTGTCACTGCCCTCTCTGTGCATGTGAGGTGCTCCAGTGTTAGGATGTCTACAGATACTGTCACTGTCCGTTCTCTGCATGTGAGGTGCTCCAGAGTTAGGATGTCTACAGACACTGGCCCTGCCATGTCTGTGCATGTCAGTTGCTCCAGAGTTAGGATGTCTACAAATACTGTCCCTGCCCTGCCTGGATTTCTACAAACACTGTCCCTTCCCTCTCTGTGCATGTCACTAGCTCCAGAGTTAGGATGTCTACAAACACTGTCCCTGCCGTCTCTGTGCATGTGACTTGCTCCAGAGTTAGGATGTCTACAAATACTGTCACTGCCCTGTCTGGATGTCTACAAATACTGTCCCTGCCCTCTCTGTGCATGTGACTTGCTCCAGAGGTAGGATGTCTACAAATACTGTCACTGTCTTCTCTGTGCATGTGAGGTGCTCCAGAGTCACTGCCCTCTCTGTGCATGTGAGGTGCTCCAGAGTTAGGATGTCTACAAACACTGTCCCTGCCCTCTCTGTGCAAGTGAGGTGCTCCAGAGTTAGGATGTCTACAAATACTGTCACTGCCCTCGCCGTGCATGTGAGGTGCTCCAGAGTTAGGATGTCTACAAATACTGTCACTGCCCTCTCTGTGCATGTGAGGTGCTCCAGAGTTAGGATGTCTACAAACACTGTCCCTGCCCTCTCTGTGCATGTGAGGTGCTCCAGAGTTAGGATGTCTACAAATACTGTCACTGCCCTCTCTGTGCATGTGAGGTGCTCCAGAGTTAGGATGTCTACAAATACTGTCACTGCCCTCTCTGTGCCTGTGAGGTGCTCCAGAGTTAGGATGTCTACAGACTCTGTCACTGCCCTCTCTGTGCATGTGAGGTGCTCCAGTGTTAGGATGTCTACAGATACTGTCACTGTCCGTTCTCTGCATGTGAGGTGCTCCAGAGTTAGGATGTCTACAGACACTGGCCCTGCCATGTCTGTGCATGTGAGTTGCTCCAGAGTTAGGATGTCTACAAACACTGTCCCTGCCCTCTCTGTGCATGTGACTTGCTCCAGAGTTAGGATATCTACAAATACTGTCACTGCCCTGTCTAGATGACTACAAACACTGTCCCTGCCCTCTCTGTGCATGTGACTTGCTCCAGAGTTAGGATGTCTACAAACACTGTCGCTGCTCCTCTCTGTGCATGTGAGGTGCTCCAGAGTTAGGATGTCTATACATACTGTCAATGTGATCTCTGTGCATGTGAGGTGCTCCAGAGTCACTGCCCTCTCTGTGCATGTGAGGTGCTCCAGAGTTAGGATGTCTACAGACACTGTCACTGCCCTCTCTGTGCATGTGAGGTGCTCCAGAGTTAGGATGTCTACAGATACTGTCACTGTCCGTTCTCTGCATGTGAGGTGCTCCAGAGTTAGGATGTCTACAGACACTGACCCTGCCATGTCTGTGCATGTGAGTTGCTCCAGAGTTAGGATGTCTACAAATACTGTCCCTGCCCTGCCTGGATGTCTACAAACACTGTCCCTGCCCTCTCTGTGCATGTGACTTGCTCCAGAGTTAGGATGTCTACAAACACTGTCCCTGCCATCTCTGTGCATGTGACTTGCTCCAGAGTTAGGATGTCTACAAATACTGTCACTGCCCTGGCTAGATGTCTACAAACACGGTCCCTGCCCTCTCTGTGCATGTGACTTGCTCCAGAGGTAGGATGTCTACAAATACTGTCACTGTCCTCTCTGTGCATGTGAGGTGCTCCAGAGTCACTGCCCTCTCTGTGCATGTGAGGTGCTCCAGAGTTAGGATGTCTACAAACACTGTCCCTGCCCTCTCTGTGCATGTGAGGTGCTGCAGAGTTAGGATGTCTACAAATACTGTCACTGCCCTCTCTGTGTATGTGAGGTGCTCCAGAGTTAGGATGTCTACAGACACTGTCACTGCCCTCTCTGTTGATGTGAGGTGCTCCAGAGTTTGGATGTCTACAGATACTGTCACTGTCCGTTCTCTGCATGTGAGGTGCTCCAGAGTTAGGATGTCTACAGACACTGGCCCTGCCATGTCTGTGCATGTGAGTTGCTCCAGAGTTAGGATGTCTACAAATACTGTCCCTGCCCTGCCTGGATGTCTACAAACACTGTCCCTGCCCTCTCTGTGCATGTGACATGCTCCAGAGTTAGGATGTCTACAAACACTGTCCCTGCCGTCTCTGTGCATGTGACTTGCTCCAGAGTTAGGATGTCTACAAATACTGTCACTGCCCTGGCTGGATGTCTACAAACACGGTCCCTGCCCTCTCTGTGCATATGACTTGCTCCAGAGGTAAGATGTCTACAAATACTGTCACTGTCCTCTCTGTGCATGTGAGGTGCTCCAGAGTCACTGCCCTCTCTGTGCATGTGAGGTGCTCCAGAGTTAGGATGTCTACAAACACTGTCCCTGCCCTCTCTGTGCATGTGAGGTGCTCCAGAGTTAGGATGTCTACAAATACTGTCACTGCCCTCTCTGTGCATGTGAGGTGCTCCAGAGTTAGGATGTCTACAGACACTGTCACTGCCCTCTCTGTGCATGTGAGGTGCTCCAGTGTTAGGATGTCTACAGATACTGTCACTGTCCGTTCTCTGCATGTGAGGTGCTCCAGAGTTAGGATGTCTACAGTCACTGGCCCTGCCATGTCTGTGCATGTGAGTTGCTCCAGAGTTAGGATGTCTACAAATACTGTCCCTGCCCTGCCTGGATGTCTACAAACACTGTCCCTGCCCTCACTGTGCATGTGACTTGCTCCAGAGTTAGGATGTCTACAAACACTGTCCCTGCCCTCTCTGTGCATGTGACTTGCTCCAGAGTTAGGATGTCTACAAATACTGTCACTGCCCTGTCTAGATGTCTACAAACACTGTCCCTGCCCTCTCTGTGCATGTGACTTGCTCCAGAGTTAGGATGTCTACAAACACTGTCGCTGCTCCTCTCTGTGCATGTGAGGTGCTCCAGAGTTAGGATGTCTACAAACACTGTCACTGCCCTCTCTGTGCATGTGAGGTGCTCCAGAGTTAGGATATCTACAAACACTTTCACTGCCCTCTCTGTGCAAGTGAGGTGCTCCAGAGTTAGGATGTCTACAAACACTGTCGCTGCCCTCTCTATGCATGTGAGTTGCTCCAGAGTCAGGATGTCTGCAGACACTGTCACTGCCCTCTCTGTGCATGCAAGGTGCTCCAGAGTCAGAATGTCTACAGACAGTGTCCCTGCCCTGTCTGAATGACTACAATCACTATCACTGCCCTCTCTGTGCATTTGAGTTGCTCCAGAGTTAGGATGTCTACAGACACTGTCACTGCCCTCTCTGTGCATGTGAGGTGCTCCAGAGTTAGGATGTCTACAGACACTGTCACACCCTCTCTGTGCATGTGAGGTGCTCCAGAGTTAGGATGTCTACAGATACTGTCACTGTCCGTTCTCTGCATGTGAGGTGCTCCAGAGTTAGGATGTCTACAGACACTGGCCCTGCCATGTCTGTGCATGTGAGTTGCTCCAGAGTTAGGATGTCTACAAATACTGTCCCTGCCCTGCCTGGATTTCTACAAACACGGTCCCTTCCCTCTCTGTGCATGTCACTTGCTCCAGAGTTAGGATGTCTACAAACACTGTCCCTGCCGTCTCTGTGCATGTGACTTGCTCCAGAGTTAGGATGTCTACAAATACTGTCACTGCCCTGTCTGGATGTCTACAAATACTGTCCCTGCCCTCTCTGTGCATGTGACTTGCTCCAGAGGTAGGATGTCTACAAATACTGTCACTGTCTTCTCTGTGCATGTGAGGTGCTCCAGAGTCACTGCCCTCTCTGTGCATGTGAGGTGCTCCAGAGTTAGGATGTCTACAAACACTGTCCCTGCCCACTCTGTGCAAGTGAGGTGCTCCAGAGTTAGGATGTCTACAAATACTGTCACTGCCCTCGCCGTGCATGTGAGGTGCTCCAGAGTTAGGATGTCTACAAATACTGTCACTGCCCTCTCTGTGCATGTGAGGTGCTCCAGAGTTAGGATGTCTACAGACACTGGCCCTGCCATGTCTGTGCATGTGAGTTGCTCCAGAGTTAGGATGTCTACAAATACTGTCCCTGCCCTGCCTGGATTTCTACAAACACTGTCCCTTCCCTCTCTGTGCATGTCACTAGCTCCAGAGTTAGGATGTCTACAAACACTGTCCCTGCCGTCTCTGTGCATGTGACTTGCTCCAGAGTTAGGATGTCTACAAATACTGTCACTGCCCTGTCTGGAGGTCTACAAATACTGTCCCTGCCCTCTCTGTGCATGTGACTTGCTCCAGAGGTAGGATGTCTACAAATACTGTCACTGTCTTCTCTGTGCATGTGAGGTGCTCCAGAGTCACTGCCCTCTCTGTGCATGTGAGGTGCTCCAGAGTTAGGATGTCTACAAACACTGTCCCTGCCCTCTCTGTGCAAGTGAGGTGCTCCAGAGTTAGGATGTCTACAAATACTGTCACTGCCCTCGCCGTGCATGTGAGGTGCTCCAGAGTTAGGATGTCTACAAATACTGTCACTGCCCTCTCTGTGCATGTGAGGTGCTCCAGAGTTAGGATGTCTACAAACACTGTCCCTGCCCTCTCTGTGCAAGTGAGGTGCTCCAGAGTTAGGATGTCTACAAATACTGTCCCTGCCCTCGCCATGCATGTGAGGTGCTCCAGAGTTAGGATGTCTACAAATACTGTCACTGCCCTCTCTGTGCATGTGAGGTGCTCCAGAGTTAGGATGTCTACAAACACTGTCGCTGCCCTCTCTGTGCATGTGAGCTGCTCCAGAGTCAGGATGTCTACAGACACTGTCCCTGCTCTGTCTGAATGTCTACAATCACCGTCACTGCCCTCTCTGTGCAATTGAGTTGCTCCAGAGTTAGGATGTCTACAGACACTGTCACTGCCCTCTCTGTGCATGTGAGGTGCTCCAGAGTTAGGATGTCTACAGACACTGTCACTGGCCTCTCTATGCATGTGAGGTGCTCCAGTGTTAGGATGTCTACAGATACTGTCACTGTCTGTTCTCTGCATGTGAGGTGCTCCAGAGTTAAGATGTCTACAGACACTGACCCTGCCATGTCTGTGCATGTGAGTTGCTCCAGAGTTAGGATGTCTACAAATTCTGTCCCTGCCCTGTCTTGATGTCTACAAACACTGTCCCTGCCCTCTCTGTGCATGTGAGGTGCTCCAGAGTGAGGATGTCTACAGACGCTATCACTGTCCTCTCTGTGCATGTGAGGTGCTCCAGAGTTAGGATGTCTAATAACACTGTTGCTGCCCTCTCTGTGCATGTTAGGTGCTCCAGAGTTAGGATGTCTACAAACACTGTCACTGCCCTCTCTGTGCATGTGAGGTGCCCTCTCTGTGCATTTGAGGTGCTCCAGAGTTAGGATGTCTACAAACACTCTCACTGCCCTCTCTGTGCATGTGAGCTGCTCCAGAGTTAGGATGTCTACAGACACTGTCGATGCCCTCTCTGTGCATGCGAGGTGTTCCAGAGTTAGGATGTCTACAAATACTGTCACTGCCCTCGCCGTGCATGTGAGGTGCTCCAGAGTTAGGATGTCTACAAATACTGTCACTGCCCTCTCTGTGCATGTGAGGTGCTCCAGAGTTAGGATGTCTACAGACTCTGTCACTGCCCTCTCTGTGCATGTGAGGTGCTCCAGTGTTAGGATGTCTACAGATACTGTCACTGTCCGTTCTCTGCATGTGAGGTGCTCCATAGTTAGGATGTCTACAGACACTGGCCCTGCCATGTCTGTGCATGTGAGTTGCTCCAGAGTTAGGATGTCTACAAATACTGTCCCTGCCCTGCCTGGATGTCTACTAACACTGTCCCTGCCCTCTCTGTGCATGTGACTTGCTCCAGAGTTAGGATATCTACAAATACTGTCACTGCCCTGTCTAGATGACTACAAACACTGTCCCTGCCCTCTCTGTGCATGTGACTTGCTCCAGAGTTAGGATGTCTACAAACACTGTCGCTGCTCCTCTCTGTGCATGTGAGGTGCTCCAGAGTTAGGATGTCTATACATACTGTCAATGTCATCTCTGTGCATGTGAGGTGCTCCAGAGTCACTGCCCTCTCTGTGCATGTGAGGTGCTCCAGAGTTAGGATGTCTACAGACACTGTCACTGCCCTCTCTGTGCATGTGAGGTGCTCCAGAGTTAGGATGTCTACAGATACTGTCACTGTCCGTTCTCTGCATGTGAGGTGCTCCAGAGTTAGGATGTCTACAGACACTGACCCTGCCATGTCTGTGCATGTGACTTGCTCCAGAGTTAGGATGTCTGCAAATACTGTCACTGCCCTGGCTAGATGTCTACAAACACGGTCCCTGCCCTCTCTGTGCATGTGACTTGCTCCAGAGGTAGGATGTCTACAAATACTGTCACTGTCCTCTCTGTGCATGTGAGGTGCTCCAGAGTCACTGCCCTCTCTGTGCATGTGAGGTGCTCCAGAGTTAGGATGTCTACAAACACTGTCCCTGCCCTCTCTGTGCATGTGAGGTGCTGCAGAGTTAGGATGTCTACAAATACTGTCACTGCCCTCTCTGTGTATGTGAGGTGCTCCAGAGTTAGGATGTCTACAGACACTGTCACTGCCCTCTCTGTTCATGTGAGGTGCTCCAGAGTTAGGATGTCTACAGATACTGTCACTGTCCGTTCTCTGCATGTGAGGTGCTCCAGAGTTAGGATGTCTACAGACACTGGCCCTGCCATGTCTGTGCATGTGAGTTGCTCCAGAGTTAGGATGTCTACAAATACTGTCTCTGCCCTGCCTGGATGTCTACAAACACTGTCCCTGCCCTCTCTGTGCATGTGACATGCTCCAGAGTTAGGATGTCTACAAACACTGTCCCTGCCGTCTCTGTGCATGTGACTTGCTCCAGAGTTAGGATGTCTACAAATACTGTCACTGCCCTGGCTGGATGTCTACAAACACGGTCCCTGCCCTCTCTGTGCATATGACTTGCTCCAGAGGTAAGATGTCTACAAATACTGTCACTGTCCTCTCTGTGCATGTGAGGTGCTCCAGAGTCACTGCCCTCTCTGTGCATGTGTGGTGCTCCAGAGTTAGGATGTCTACAAACACTGTCCCTGCCCTCTCTGTGCATGTGAGGTGCTCCAGAGTTAGGATGTCTACAAATACTGTCACTGCCCTCTCTGTGCATGTGAGGTGCTCCAGAGTTAGGATGTCTACAGACACTGTCACTGCCCTCTCTGTGCATGTGAGGTGCTCCAGTGTTAGGATGTCTACAGATACTGTCACTGTCCGTTCTCTGCATGTGAGGTGCTCCAGAGTTAGGATGTCTACAGTCACTGGCCCTGCCATGTCTGTGCATGTGAGTTGCTCCAGAGTTAGGATGTCTACAAATACTGTCCCTGCCCTGCCTGGATGTCTACAAACACTGTCCCTGCCCTCACTGTGCATGTGACTTGCTCCAGAGCTAGGATGTCTACAAACACTGTCCCTGCCCTCTCTGTGCATGTGACTTGCTCCAGAGTTAGGATGTCTACAAATACTGTCACTGCCCTGTCTAGATGTCTACAAACACTGTCCCTGCCCTCTCTGTGCATGTGACTTGCTCCAGAGTTAGGATGTCTACAAACACTGTCGCTGCTCCTCTCTGTGCATGTGAGGTGCTCCAGAGTTAGGATGTCTACAAACACTGTCACTGCCCTCTCTGTGCATGTGAGGTGCTCCAGAGTTGGGATATCTACAAACACTTTCACTGCCCTCTCTGTGCAATGAGGTGCTCCAGAGTTAGGATGTCTACAAACACTGTCGCTGCCCTCTCTATGCATGTGAGTTGCTCCAGAGTCAGGATGTCTGCAGACACTGTCACTGCCCTCTCTGTGCATGCAAGGTGCTCCAGAGTCAGAATGTCTACAGACAGTGTCCCTGCCCTGTCTGAATGACTACAATCACTATCACTGCCCTCTCTGTGCATTTGAGTTGCTCCAGAGTTAGGATGTCTACAGACACTGTCACTGCCCTCTCTGTGCATGTGAGGTGCTCCAGAGTTAGGATGTCTACAGACACTGTCACACCCTCTCTGTGCATGTGAGGTGCTCCAGAGTTAGGATGTCTACAGATACTGTCACTGTCCGTTCTCTGCATGTGAGGTGCTCCAGAGTTAGGATGTCTACAGACACTGGCCCTGCCATGTCTGTGCATGTGAGTTGCTCCAGAGTTAGGATGTCTACAAATACTGTCCCTGCCCTGCCTGGATTTCTACAAACACTGTCCCTTCCCTCTCTGTGCATGTCACTTGCTCCAGAGTTAGGATGTCTACAAACACTGTCCCTGCCGTCTCTGTGCATGTGACTTGCTCCAGAGTTAGGATGTCTACAAATACTGTCACTGCCCTGTCTGGATGTCTACAAATACTGTCCCTGCCCTCTCTGTGCATGTGACTTGCTCCAGAAGTAGGATGTCTACAAATACTGTCACTGTCTTCTCTGTGCATGTGAGGTGCTCCAGAGTCACTGCCCTCTCTGTGCATGTGAGGTGCTCCAGAGTTAGGATGTCTACAAACACTGTCCCTGCCCTCTCTGTGCAAGTGAGGTGCTCCAGAGTTAGGATGTCTACAAATACTGTCACTGCCCTCGCTGTGCATGTGAGGTGCTCCAGAGTTAGGATGTCTACAAATACTGTCACTGCCCTCTCTGTGCATGTGAGGTGCTCCAGAGTTAGGATGTCTACAAACACTGTCCCTGCCCTCTCTGTGCAAGTGAGGTGCTCCAGAGTTAGGATGTCTACAAATACTGTCACTGCCCTCGCCGTGCATGTGAGGTGCTCCAGAGTTAGGATGTCTACAAATACTGTCACTGCCCTCTCTGTGCATGTGAGGTGCTCCAGAGTTAGGAGGTCTACAAACACTGTCGCTGCCCTCTCTGTGCATGTGAGCTGCTCCAGAGTCAGGATGTCTACAGACACTGTCCCTGCTCTGTCTGAATGTCTACAATCACCGTCACTGCCCTCTCTGTGCAATTGAGTTGCTCCAGAGTTAGGATGTCTACAGACACTGTCACTGCCCTCTCTGTGCATGTGAGGTGCTCCAGAGTTAGGATGTCTACAGACACTGTCACTGGCCTCTCTGTGCATGTGAGGTGCTCCAGTGTTAGGATGTCTACAGATACTGTCACTGTCTGTTCTCTGCATGTGAGGTGCTCCAGAGTTAAGATGTCTACAGACACTGACCCTGCCATGTCTGTGCATGTGAGTTGCTCCAGAGTTAGGATGTCTACAAATTCTGTCCCTGCCCTGTCTTGATGTCTACAAACACTGTCCCTGCCCTCTCTGTGCATGTGAGGTGCTCCAGAGTGAGGATGTCTACAGACGCTATCACTGTCCTCTCTGTGCATGTGAGGTGCTCCAGAGTTAGGATGTCTAATAACACTGTTGCTGCCCTCTCTGTGCATGTTAGGTGCTCCAGAGTTAGGATGTCTACAAACACTCTCACTGCCCTCTCTGTGCATGTGAGCTGCTCCAGAGTTAGGATGTCTACAGACACTGTCGATGCCCTCTCTGTGCATGCGAGGTGTTCCAGAGTTAGGATGTCTACAAATACTGTCACTGCCCTCGCCGTGCATGTGAGGTGCTCCAGAGTTAGGATGTCTACAAATACTGTCACTGCCCTCTCTGTGCATGTGAGGTGCTCCAGAGTTAGGATGTCTACAGACTCTGTCACTGCCCTCACTGTGCATGTGACTTGCTCCAGAGCTAGGATGTCTACAAACACTGTCCCTGCCCTCTCTGTGCATGTGACTTGCTCCAGAGTTAGGATGTCTACAAATACTGTCACTGCCCTGTCTAGATGTCTACAAACACTGTCCCTGCCCTCTCTGTGCATGTGACTTGCTCCAGAGTTAGGATGTCTACAAACACTGTCGCTGCTCCTCTCTGTGCATGTGAGGTGCTCCAGAGTTAGGATGTCTACAAACACTGTCACTGCCCTCTCTGTGCATGTGAGGTGCTCCAGAGTTGGGATATCTACAAACACTTTCACTGCCCTCTCTGTGCAAGTGAGGTGCTCCAGAGTTAGGATGTCTACAAACACTGTCGCTGCCCTCTCTATGCATGTGAGTTGCTCCAGAGTCAGGATGTCTGCAGACACTGTCACTGCCCTCTCTGTGCATGCAAGGTGCTCCAGAGTCAGAATGTCTACAGACAGTGTCCCTGCCCTGTCTGAATGACTACAATCACTATCACTGCCCTCTCTGTGCATTTGAGTTGCTCCAGAGTTAGGATGTCTACAGACACTGTCACTGCCCTCTCTGTGCATGTGAGGTGCTCCAGAGTTAGGATGTCTACAGACACTGTCACACCCTCTCTGTGCATGTGAGGTGCTCCAGAGTTAGGATGTCTACAGATACTGTCACTGTCCGTTCTCTGCATGTGAGGTGCTCCAGAGTTAGGATGTCTACAGACACTGGCCCTGCCATGTCTGTGCATGTGAGTTGCTCCAGAGTTAGGATGTCTACAAATACTGTCCCTGCCCTGCCTGGATTTCTACAAACACTGTCCCTTCCCTCTCTGTGCATGTCACTTGCTCCAGAGTTAGGATGTCTACAAACACTGTCCCTGCCGTCTCTGTGCATGTGACTTGCTCCAGAGTTAGGATGTCTACAAATACTGTCACTGCCCTGTCTGGATGTCTACAAATACTGTCCCTGCCCTCTCTGTGCATGTGACTTGCTCCAGAGGTAGGATGTCTACAAATACTGTCACTGTCTTCTCTGTGCATGTGAGGTGCTCCAGAGTCACTGCCCTCTCTGTGCATGTGAGGTGCTCCAGAGTTAGGATGTCTACAAACACTGTCCCTGCCCTCTCTGTGCAAGTGAGGTGCTCCAGAGTTAGGATGTCTACAAATACTGTCACTGCCCTCGCCGTGCATGTGAGGTGCTCCAGAGTTAGGATGTCTACAAATACTGTCACTGCCCTCTCTGTGCATGTGAGGTGCTCCAGAGTTAGGATGTCTACAGACACTGGCCCTGCCATGTCTGTGCATGTGAGTTGCTCCAGAGTTAGGATGTCTACAAATACTGTCCCTGCCCTGCCTGGATTTCTACAAACACTGTCCCTTCCCTCTCTGTGCATGTCACTTGCTCCAGAGTTAGGATGTCTACAAACACTGTCCCTGCCGTCTCTGTGCATGTGACTTGCTCCAGAGTTAGGATGTCTACAAATACTGTCACTGCCCTGTCTGGATGTCTACAAATACTGTCCCTGCCCTCTCTGTGCATGTGACTTGCTCCAGAGGTAGGATGTCTACAAATACTGTCACTGTCTTCTCTGTGCATGTGAGGTGCTCCAGAGTCACTGCCCTCTCTGTGCATGTGAGGTGCTCCAGAGTTAGGATGTCTACAAACACTGTCCCTGCCCTCTCTGTGCAAGTGAGGTGCTCCAGAGTTAGGATGTCTACAAATACTGTCACTGCCCTCGCTGTGCATGTGAGGTGCTCCAGAGTTAGGATGTCTACAAATACTGTCACTGCCCTCTCTGTGCATGTGAGGTGCTCCAGAGTTAGGATGTCTACAAACACTGTCCCTGCCCTCTCTGTGCAAGTGAGGTGCTCCAGAGTTAGGATGTCTACAAATACTGTCACTGCCCTCGCCGTGCATGTGAGGTGCTCCAGAGTTAGGATGTCTACAAATACTGTCACTGCCCTCTCTGTGCATGTGAGGTGCTCCAGAGTTAGGATGTCTACAAACACTGTCGCTGCCCTCTCTGTGCATGTGAGCTGCTCCAGAGTCAGGATGTCTACAGACACTGTCCCTGCTCTGTCTGAATGTCTACAATCACTGTCACTGCCCTCTCTGTGCAATTTAGTTGCTCCAGAGTTAGGATGTCTACAGACACTGTCACTGCCCTCTCTGTGCATGTGAGGTGCTCCAGAGTTAGGATGTCTACAGACACTGTCACTGGCCTCTCTGTGCATGTGAGGTGCTCCAGTGTTAGGATGTCTACAGATACTGTCACTGTCTGTTCTCTGCATGTGAGGTGCTCCAGAGTTAAGATGTCTACAGACACTGACCCTGCCATGTCTGTGCATGTGAGTTGCTCCAGAGTTAGGATGTCTACAAATTCTGTCCCTGCCCTGTCTTGATGTCTACAAACACTGTCCCTGCCCTCTCTGTGCATGTGAGGTGCTCCAGAGTGAGGATGTCTACAGACGCTATCACTGTCCTCTCTGTGCATGTGAGGTGCTCCAGAGTTAGGATGTCTAATAACACTGTTGCTGCCCTCTCTGTGCATGTTAGGTGCTCCAGAGTTAGGATGTCTACAAACACTGTCACTGCCCTCTCTGTGCATGTGAGGTGCCCTCTCTGTGCATTTGAGGTGCTCCAGAGTTAGGATGTCTACAAACACTCTCACTGCCCTCTCTGTGCATGTGAGCTGCTCCAGAGTTAGGATGTCTACAGACACTGTCGATGCCCTCTCTGTGCATGCGAGGTGTTCCAGAGTTAGGATGTCTACAAATACTGTCACTGCCCTCGCCGTGCATGTGAGGTGCTCCAGAGTTAGGATGTCTACAAATACTGTCACTGCCCTCTCTGTGCATGTGAGGTGCTCCAGAGTTAGGATGTCTACAGACTCTGTCACTGCCCTCTCTGTGCATGTGAGGTGCTCCAGTGTTAGGATGTCTACAGATACTGTCACTGTCCGTTCTCTGCATGTGAGGTGCTCCATAGTTAGGATGTCTACAGACACTGGCCCTGCCATGTCTGTGCATGTGAGTTGCTCCAGAGTTAGGATGTCTACAAATACTGTCCCTGCCCTGCCTGGATGTCTACAAACACTGTCCCTGCCCTCACTGTGCATGTGACTTGCTCCAGAGTTAGGATGTCTACAGATACTGTCACTGTCCGTTCTCTGCATGTGAGGTGCTCCAGAGTTAGGATGTCTACAGACACTGGCCCTGCCATGTCTGTGCATGTGAGTTGCTCCAGAGTTTGGATGTTTACAAATACTGTCCCTGCCCTGCCTGGATTTCTACAAACACTGTCCCTTCCCTCTCTGTGCATGTCACTTGCTCCAGAGTTAGGATGTATACAAACACTGTCCCTGCCGTCTCTGTGCATGTGACTTGCTCCAGAGTTAGGATGTCTACAAATACTGTCACTGCCCTGTCTGGATGTCTACAGATACTGTCACTGTCCGTTCTCTGCATGTGAGGTGCTCCATAGTTAGGATGTCTACAGACACTGGCCCTGCCATGTCTGTGCATGTGAGGTGCTCCAGAGTTAGGATGTCTACAAATACTGTCACTGCCCTCGCCGTGCATGTGAGGTGCTCCAGAGTTAGGATGTCTACAAATACTGTCACTGCCCTCTCTGTGCATGTGAGGTGCTCCAGAGTTAGGATGTCTACAAACACTGGCCCTGCCATGTCTGTGCATGTGAGTTGCTCCAGAGTTAGGATGTCTACAAATACTGTCCCTGCCCTGCCTGGATTTCTACAAACACTGTCCCTTCCCTCTCTGTGCATGTCACTTGCTCCAGAGTTAGGATGTCTACAAACACTGTCCCTGCCGTCTCTGTGCATGTGACTTGCTCCAGAGTTAGGATGTCTACAAATACTGTCACTGCCCTGTCTGGATGTCTACAAATACTGTCCCTGCCCTCTCTGTGCATGTGACTTGTTCCAGAGGTAGGATGTCTACAAATACTGTCACTGTCTTCTCTGTGCATGTGAGGTGCTCCAGAGTCACTGCCCTCTCTGTGCATTTGAGGTGCTCCAGAGTTAGGATGTCTACAAACACTGTCCCTGCCCTCTCTGTGCAAGTGAGGTGCTCCAGAGTTAGGATGTCTACAAATACTGTCACTGCCCTCGCCGTGCATGTGAGGTGCTCCAGAGTTAGGATGTCTACAAATACTGTCACTGCCCTCTCTGTGCATGTGAGGTGCTCCAGAGTTAGGATGTCTACAAACACTGTCCCTGCCCTCTCTGTGCAAGTGAGGTGCTCCAGAGTTAGGATGTCTACAAATACTGTCACTGCCCTCGCCGTGCATGTGAGGTGCTCCAGAGTTAGGATGTCTACAAATACTGTCACTGCCCTCTCTGTGCATGTGAGGTGCTCCAGAGTTAGGATGTCTACAAACACTGTTGCTGCCCTCTCTGTGCATGTGAGCTGCTCCAGAGTCAGGATGTCTACAGACACTGTCCCTACTCTGTCTGAATGTCTACAATCACCGTCACTGCCCTCTCTGTGCAATTGAGTTGCTCCAGAGTTAGGATGTCTACAGACACTGTCACTGCCCTCTCTGTGCATGTGAGGTGCTCCAGAGTTAGGATGTCTACAGACACTGTCACTGGCCTCTCTGTGCATGTGAGGTGCTCCAGTGTTAGGATGTCTACAGATACTGTCACTGTCTGTTCTCTGCATGTGAGGTGCTCCAGAGTTAAGATGTCTACAGCCACTGACCCTGCCATGTCTGTGCATGTGAGTTGCTCCAGAGTTAGGATGTCTACAAATTCTGTCCCTGCCCTGTCTTGATGTCTACAAACACTGTCCCTGCCCTCTCTGTGCATGTGAGGTGCTCCAGAGTGAGGATGTCTACAGACGCTATCACTGTCCTCTCTGTGCATGTGAGGTGCTCCAGAGTTAGGATGTCTAATAACACTGTTGCTGCCCTCTCTGTGCATGTTAGGTGCTCCAGAGTTAGGATGTCTACAAACACTGTCACTGCCCTCTCTGTGCATGTGAGGTGCCCTCTCTGTGCATTTGAGGTGCTCCAGAGTTAGGATGTCTACAAACACTCTCACTGCCCTCTCTGTGCATGTGAGCTGCTCCAGAGTTAGGATGTCTACAGACACTGTCGATGCCCTCTCTGTGCATGCGAGGTGTTCCAGAGTTAGGATGTCTACAAATACTGTCACTGCCCTCGCCGTGCATGTGAGGTGCTCCAGAGTTAGGATGTCTACAAATACTGTCACTGCCCTCTCTGTGCATGTGAGGTGCTCCAGAGTTAGGATGTCTACAGACTCTGTCACTGCCCTCTCTGTGCATGTGAGGTGCTCCAGTGTTAGGATGTCTACAGATACTGTCACTGTCCGTTCTCTGCATGTGAGGTGCTCCATAGTTAGGATGTCTACAGACACTGGCCCTGCCATGTCTGTGCATGTGAGTTGCTCCAGAGTTAGGATGTCTACAAATACTGTCCCTGCCCTGCCTGGATTTCTACAAAGACTGTCCCTTCCCTCTCTGTGCATGTCACTTGCTCCAGAGTTAGGATGTATACAAACACTGTCCCTGCCGTCTCTGTGCATGTGACTTGCTCCAGAGTTAGGATGTCTACAAATACTGTCACTGCCCTGTCTGGATGTCTACAGATACTGTCACTGTCCGTTCTCTGCATGTGAGGTGCTCCATAGTTAGGATGTCTACAGACACTGGCCCTGCCATGTCTGTGCATGTGAGTTGCTCCAGAGTTAGGATGTCTACAAATACTGTCCCTGCCCTGCCTGGATGTCTACAAACACTGTCCCTGCCCTCACTGTGCATGTGACTTGCTCCAGAGTTAGGATGTCTACAGATACTGTCACTGTCCGTTCTCTGCATGTGAGGTGCTCCAGAGTTAGGATGTCTACAGACACTGGCCCTGCCATGTCTGTGCATGTGAGTTGCTCCAGAGTTTGGATGTTTACAAATACTGTCCCTGCCCTGCCTGGATTTCTACAAACACTGTCCCTTCCCTCTCTGTGCATGTCACTTGCTCCAGAGTTAGGATGTCTACAAACACTGTCCCTGCCGTCTCTGTGCATGTGACTTGCTACAGAGTTAGGATGTCTACAAATACTGTCACTGCCCTGTCTGGATGTCTACAAATACTGTCCCTGCCCTCTCTGTGCATGTGACTTGCTCCAGAGGTAGGATGTCTACAAATACTGTCACTGTCTTCTCTGTGCATGTGAGGTGCTCCAGAGTCACTGCCCTCTCTGTGCATGTGAGGTGCTCCAGAGTTAGGATGTCTACAAACACTGTCCCTGCCCTCTCTGTGCAAGTGAGGTGCTCCAGAGTTAGGATGTCTACAAATACTGTCACTGCCCTCGCCGTGCATGTGAGGTGCTCCAGAGTTAGGATGTCTACAAATACTGTCACTGCCCTCTCTGTGCATGTGAGGTGCTCCAGAGTTAGGATGTCTACAAACACTGGCCCTGCCATGTCTGTGCATGTGAGTTGCTCCAGAGTTAGGATGTCTACAAATACTGTCCCTGCCCTGCCTGGATTTCTACAAACACTGTCCCTTCCCTCTCTGTGCATGTCACTTGCTCCAGAGTTAGGATGTCTACAAACACTGTCCCTGCCGTCTCTGTGCATGTGACTTGCTCCAGAGTTAGGATGTCTACAAATACTGTCACTGCCCTGTCTGGATGTCTACAAATACTGTCCCTGCCCTCTCTGTGCATGTGACTTGTTCCAGAGGTAGGATGTCTACAAATACTGTCACTGTCTTCTCTGTGCATGTGAGGTGCTCCAGAGTCACTGCCCTCTCTGTGCATTTGAGGTGCTCCAGAGTTAGGATGTCTACAAACACTGTCCCTGCCCTCTCTGTGCAAGTGAGGTGCTCCAGAGTTAGGATGTCTACAAATACTGTCACTGCCCTCGCCGTGCATGTGAGGTGCTCCAGAGTTAGGATGTCTACAAATACTGTCACTGCCCTCTCTGTGCATGTGAGGTGCTCCAGAGTTAGGATGTCTACAAACACTGTCCCTGCCCTCTCTGTGCAAGTGAGGTGCTCCAGAGTTAGGATGTCTACAAATACTGTCACTGCCCTCGCCGTGCATGTGAGGTGCTCCAGAGTTAGGATGTCTACAAATACTGTCACTGCCCTCTCTGTGCATGTGAGGTGCTCCAGAGTTAGGATGTCTACAAACACTGTTGCTGCCCTCTCTGTGCATGTGAGCTGCTCCAGAGTCAGGATGTCTACAGACACTGTCCCTACTCTGTCTGAATGTCTACAATCACCGTCACTGCCCTCTCTGTGCAATTGAGTTGCTCCAGAGTTAGGATGTCTACAGACACTGTCACTGCCCTCTCTGTGCATGTGAGGTGCTCCAGAGTTAGGATGTCTACAGACACTGTCACTGGCCTCTCTGTGCATGTGAGGTGCTCCAGTGTTAGGATGTCTACAGATACTGTCACTGTCTGTTCTCTGCATGTGAGGTGCTCCAGAGTTAAGATGTCTACAGCCACTGACCCTGCCATGTCTGTGCATGTGAGTTGCTCCAGAGTTAGGATGTCTACAAATTCTGTCCCTGCCCTGTCTTGATGTCTACAAACACTGTCCCTGCCCTCTCTGTGCATGTGAGGTGCTCCAGAGTGAGGATGTCTACAGACGCTATCACTGTCCTCTCTGTGCATGTGAGGTGCTCCAGAGTTAGGATGTCTAATAACACTGTTGCTGCCCTCTCTGTGCATGTTAGGTGCTCCAGAGTTAGGATGTCTACAAACACTGTCACTGCCCTCTCTGTGCATGTGAGGTGCCCTCTCTGTGCATTTGAGGTGCTCCAGAGTTAGGATGTCTACAAACACTCTCACTGCCCTCTCTGTGCATGTGAGCTGCTCCAGAGTTAGGATGTCTACAGACACTGTCGATGCCCTCTCTGTGCATGCGAGGTGTTCCAGAGTTAGGATGTCTACAAATACTGTCACTGCCCTCGCCGTGCATGTGAGGTGCTCCAGAGTTAGGATGTCTACAAATACTGTCACTGCCCTCTCTGTGCATGTGAGGTGCTCCAGAGTTAGGATGTCTACAGACTCTGTCACTGCCCTCTCTGTGCATGTGAGGTGCTCCAGTGTTAGGATGTCTACAGATACTGTCACTGTCCGTTCTCTGCATGTGAGGTGCTCCATAGTTAGGATGTCTACAGACACTGGCCCTGCCATGTCTGTGCATGTGAGTTGCTCCAGAGTTAGGATGTCTACAAATACTGTCCCTGCCCTGCCTGGATTTCTACAAAGACTGTCCCTTCCCTCTCTGTGCATGTCACTTGCTCCAGAGTTAGGATGTATACAAACACTGTCCCTGCCGTCTCTGTGCATGTGACTTGCTCCAGAGTTAGGATGTCTACAAATACTGTCACTGCCCTGTCTGGATGTCTACAAATACTGTCCCTGCCCTCTCTGTGCATGTGACTTGCTCCAGAGGTAGGATGTCTACAAATACTGTCACTGTCTTCTCTGTGCATGTGAGGTGCTCCAGAGTCACTGCCCTCTCTGTGCATGTGAGGTGCTCCAGAGTTAGGATGTCTACAAACACTGTCCCTGCCCTCTCTGTGCAAGTGAGGTGCTCCAGAGTTAGGATGTCTACAAATACTGTCACTGCCCTCGCCGTGCATGTGAGGTGCTCCAGAGTTAGGATGTCTACAAATACTGTCACTGCCCTCTCTGTGCATGTGAGGTGCTCCAGAGTTAGGATGTCTACAGACACTGGCCCTGCCATGTCTGTGCATGTGAGTTGCTCCAGAGTTAGGATGTCTACAAATACTGTCCCTGCCCTGCCTGGATTTCTACAAACACTGTCCCTTCCCTCTCTGTGCATGTCACTTGCTCCAGAGTTAGGATGTCTACAAACACTGTCCCTGCCGTCTCTGTGCATGTGACTTGCTCCAGAGTTAGGATGTCTACAAATACTGTCACTGCCCTGTCTGGATGTCTACAAATACTGTCCCTTCCCTCTCTGTGCATGTGACTTGCTCCAGAGGTAGGATGTCTACAAATACTGTCACTGTCTTCTCTGTGCATGTGAGGTGCTCCAGAGTCACTGCCCTCTCTGTGCATGTGAGGTGCTCCAGAGTTAGGATGTCTACAAACACTGTCCCTGCCCTCTCTGTGCAAGTGAGGTGCTCCAGAGTTAGGATGTCTACAAATACTGTCACTGCCCTCGCCGTGCATGTGAGGTGCTCCAGAGTTAGGATGTCTACAAATACTGTCACTGCCCTCTCTGTGCATGTGAGGTGCTCCAGAGTTAGGATGTCTACAAACACTGTCCCTGCCCTCTCTGTGCAAGTGAGGTGCTCCAGAGTTAGGATGTCTACAAATACTGTCACTGCCCTCGCCGTGCATGTGAGGTGCTCCAGAGTTAGGATGTCTACAAATACTGTCACTGCCCTCTCTGTGCATGTGAGGTGCTCCAGAGTTAGGATGTCTACAAACACTGTCGCTGCCCTCTCTGTGCATGTGAGCTGCTCCAGAGTCAGGATGTCTACAGACACTGTCCCTGCTCTGTCTGAATGTCTACAATCACCGTCACTGCCCTCTCTGTGCAATTGAGTTGCTCCAGAGTTAGGATGTCTACAGACACTGTCACTGCCCTCTCTGTGCATGTGAGGTGCTCCAGAGTTAGGATGTCTACAGACACTGTCACTGGCCTCTCTGTGCATGTGAGGTGCTCCAGTGTTAGGATGTCTACAGATACTGTCACTGTTTGTTCTCTGCATGTGAGGTGCTCCAGAGTTAAGATGTCTACAGACACTGACCCTGCCATGTCTGTGCATGTGAGTTGCTCCAGAGTTAGGATGTCTACAAATTCTGTCCCTGCCCTGTCTTGATGTCTACAAACACTGTCCCTGCCCTCTCTGTGCATGTGAGGTGCTCCAGAGTGAGGATGTCTACAGACGCTATCACTGTCCTCTCTGTGCATGTGAGGTGCTCCAGAGTTAGGATGTCTAATAACACTGTTGCTGCCCTCTCTGTGCATGTTAGGTGCTCCAGAGTTAGGATGTCTACAAACACTGTCACTGCCCTCTCTGTGCATGTGAGGTGCCCTCTCTGTGCATTTGAGGTGCTCCAGTGTTAGGATGTCTACAAACACTCTCACTGCCCTCTCTGTGCATGTGAGCTGCTCCAGAGTTAGGATGTCTACAGACACTGTCGATGCCCTCTCTGTGCATGCGAGGTGTTCCAGAGTTAGGATGTCTACAAATACTGTCACTGCCCTCGCCGTGCATGTGAGGTGCTCCAGAGTTAGGATGTCTACAAATACTGTCACTGCCCTCTCTGTGCATGTGAGGTGCTCCAGAGTTAGGATGTCTACAGACTCTGTCACTGCCCTCTCTGTGCATGTGAGGTGCTCCAGTGTTAGGATGTCTACAGATACTGTCACTGTCCGTTCTCTGCATGTGAGGTGCTCCATAGTTAGGATGTCTACAGACACTGGCCCTGCCATGTCTGTGCATGTGAGTTGCTCCAGAGTTAGGATGTCTACAAATACTGTCCCTGCCCTGCCTGGATGTCTACAAACACTGTCCCTGCCCTCACTGTGCATGTGACTTGCTCCAGAGTTAGGATGTCTACTAACACTGTCCCTGCCCTCTCTGTGCATGTGACTTGCTCCAGAGTTAGGATATCTACAAATACTGTCACTGCCCTGTCTAGATGACTACAAACACTGTCCCTGCCCTCTCTGTGCATGTGACTTGCTCCAGAGTTAGGATGTCTACAAACACTGTCGCTGCTCCTCTCTGTGCATGTGAGGTGCTCCAGAGTTAGGATGTCTATACATACTGTCAATGTCATCTCTGTGCATGTGAGGTGCTCCAGAGTCACTGCCCTCTCTGTGCATGTGAGGTGCTCCAGAGTTATGATGTCTACAGACACTGTCACTGCCCTCTCTGTGCATGTGAGCTGCTCCAGAGTTAGGATGTCTACAGACACTGTCGATGCCCTCTCTGTGCATGCGAGGTGTTCCAGAGTTAGGATGTCTACAAATACTGTCACTGCCCTCGCCGTGCATGTGAGGTGCTCCAGAGTTAGGATGTCTACAAATACTGTCACTGCCCTCTCTGTGCATGTGAGGTGCTCCAGAGTTAGGATGTCTACAGACTCTGTCACTGCCCTCTCTGTGCATGTGAGGTGCTCCAGTGTTAGGATGTCTACAGATACTGTCACTGTCCGTTCTCTGCATGTGAGGTGCTCCATAGTTAGGATGTCTACAGACACTGGCCCTGCCATGTCTGTGCATGTGAGTTGCTCCAGAGTTAGGATGTCTACAAATACTGTCCCTGCCCTGCCTGGATTTCTACAAAGACTGTCCCTTCCCTCTCTGTGCATGTCACTTGCTCCAGAGTTAGGATGTATACAAACACTGTCCCTGCCGTCTCTGTGCATGTGACTTGCTCCAGAGTTAGGATGTCTACAAATACTGTCACTGCCCTGTCTGGATGTCTACAAATACTGTCCCTGCCCTCTCTGTGCATGTGACTTGCTCCAGAGGTAGGATGTCTACAAATACTGTCACTGTCTTCTCTGTGCATGTGAGGTGCTCCAGAGTCACTGCCCTCTCTGTGCATGTGAGGTGCTCCAGAGTTAGGATGTCTACAAACACTGTCCCTGCCCTCTCTGTGCAAGTGAGGTGCTCCAGATTTAGGATGTCTACAAATACTGTCACTGCCCTCGCCGTGCATGTGAGGTGCTCCAGAGTTAGGATGTCTACAAATACTGTCACTGCCCTCTCTGTGCATGTGAGGTTCTCCAGAGTTAGGATGTCTACAGACACTGGCCCTGCCATGTCTGTGCATGTGAGTTGCTCCAGAGTTAGGATGTCTACAAATACTGTCCCTGCCCTGCCTGGATTTCTACAAACACTGTCCCTTCCCTCTCTGTGCATGTCACTTGCTCCAGAGTTAGGATGTCTACAAACACTGTCCCTGCCGTCTCTGTGCATGTGACTTGCTCCAGAGTTAGGATGTCTACAAATACTGTCACTGCCCTGTCTGGATGTCTACAAATACTGTCCCTTCCCTCTCTGTGCATGTGACTTGCTCCAGAGGTAGGATGTCTACAAATACTGTCACTGTCTTCTCTGTGCATGTGAGGTGCTCCAGAGTCACTGCCCTCTCTGTGCATGTGAGGTGCTCCAGAGTTAGGATGTCTACAAACACTGTCCCTGCCCTCTCTGTGCAAGTGAGGTGCTCCAGAGTTAGGATGTCTACAAATACTGTCACTGCCCTCGCCGTGCATGTGAGGTGCTCCAGAGTTAGGATGTCTACAAATACTGTCACTGCCCTCTCTGTGCATGTGAGGTGCTCCAGAGTTAGGATGTCTACAAACACTGTCCCTGCCCTCTCTGTGCAAGTGAGGTGCTCCAGAGTTAGGATGTCTACAAATACTGTCACTGCCCTCGCCGTGCATGTGAGGTGCTCCAGAGTTAGGATGTCTACAAATACTGTCACTGCCCTCTCTGTGCATGTGAGGTGCTCCAGAGTTAGGATGTCTACAAACACTGTCGCTGCCCTCTCTGTGCATGTGAGCTGCTCCAGAGTCAGGATGTCTACAGACACTGTCCCTGCTCTGTCTGAATGTCTACAATCACCGTCACTGCCCTCTCTGTGCAATTGAGTTGCTCCAGAGTTAGGATGTCTACAGACACTGTCACTGCCCTCTCTGTGCATGTGAGGTGCTCCAGAGTTAGGATGTCTACAGACACTGTCACTGGCCTCTCTGTGCATGTGAGGTGCTCCAGTGTTAGGATGTCTACAGATACTGTCACTGTCTGTTCTCTGCATGTGAGGTGCTCCAGAGTTAAGATGTCTACAGACACTGACCCTGCCATGTCTGTGCATGTGAGTTGCTCCAGAGTTAGGATGTCTACAAATTCTGTCCCTGCCCTGTCTTGATGTCTACAAACACTGTCCCTGCCCTCTCTGTGCATGTGAGGTGCTCCAGAGTGAGGATGTCTACAGACGCTATCACTGTCCTCTCTGTGCATGTGAGGTGCTCCAGAGTTAGGATGTCTAATAACACTGTTGCTGCCCTCTCTGTGCATGTTAGGTGCTCCAGAGTTAGGATGTCTACAAACACTGTCACTGCCCTCTCTGTGCATGTGAGGTGCCCTCTCTGTGCATTTGAGGTGCTCCAGTGTTAGGATGTCTACAAACACTCTCACTGCCCTCTCTGTGCATGTGAGCTGCTCCAGAGTTAGGATGTCTACAGACACTGTCGATGCCCTCTCTGTGCATGCGAGGTGTTCCAGAGTTAGGATGTCTACAAATACTGTCACTGCCCTCGCCGTGCATGTGAGGTGCTCCAGAGTTAGGATGTCTACAAATACTGTCACTGCCCTCTCTGTGCATGTGAGGTGCTCCAGAGTTAGGATGTCTACAGACTCTGTCACTGCCCTCTCTGTGCATGTGAGGTGCTCCAGTGTTAGGATGTCTACAGATACTGTCACTGTCCGTTCTCTGCATGTGAGGTGCTCCATAGTTAGGATGTCTACAGACACTGGCCCTGCCATGTCTGTGCATGTGAGTTGCTCCAGAGTTAGGATGTCTACAAATACTGTCCCTGCCCTGCCTGGATGTCTACAAACACTGTCCCTGCCCTCACTGTGCATGTGACTTGCTCCAGAGTTAGGATGTCTACTAACACTGTCCCTGCCCTCTCTGTGCATGTGACTTGCTCCAGAGGTAGGATATCTACAAATACTGTCACTGCCCTGTCTAGATGACTACAAACACTGTCCCTGCCCTCTCTGTGCATGTGACTTGCTCCAGAGTTAGGATGTCTACAAACACTGTCGCTGCTCCTCTCTGTGCATGTGAGGTGCTCCAGAGTTAGGATGTCTATACATACTGTCAATGTCATCTCTGTGCATGTGAGGTGCTCCAGAGTCACTGCCCTCTCTGTGCATGTGAGGTGCTCCAGAGTTATGATGTCTACAGACACTGTCACTGCCCTCTCTGTGCATGTGAGGTGCTCCAGAGTTAGGATGTCTACAGACACTGTCACTGCCCTCTCTGTGCATGTGAGGTGCTCCAGAGTTAGGATGTCTACAAATACTGTCCCTGCCCTGCCTGGATGTCTACAAACACTGTCCCTGCCCTCTCTGTGCATGTGACTTGCTCCAGAGTTAGGATGTCTACAAACACTGTCCCTGCCATCTCTGTGCATGTGACTTGCTCCAGAGTTAGGATGTCTACAAATACTGTCACTGCCCTGGCTAGATGTCTACAAACACGGTCCCTGCCCTCTCTGTGCATGTGACTTGCTCCAGAGTTAGGATGTCTACAAATACTGTCACTGCCCTGTCTAGATGTCTACAAACACTGTCCCTGCCCTCTCTGTGCATGTGACTTGCTCCAGAGTTAGGATGTCTACAAACACTGTCGCTGCTCCTCTCTGTGCATGTGAGGTGCTCCAGAGTTAGGATGTCTATACATACTGTCAATGTCATCTCTGTGCATGTGAGGTGCTCCAGAGTCACTGCCCTCTCTGTGCATTTGCGAGGTACTCCAGAGTTAGGATGTCTAAAAACACTGTCGCTGCTCCTCTCTGTGCATGTGAGTTGCTCCAGAGTTAGGATGTCTACAGACACTGTCACTGCCCTCTCTGTGCATGTGAGGTGCTCCAGAGTTAGGATGTCTACAGACACTGTCACTGCCCTCTCTGTGCATGTGAGGTGCTCCAGAGTTAGGATGTCTACAGATACTGTCACTGTCCGTTCTCTGCATGTGAGGTGCTCCAGAGTTAGGATGTCTACAGACACTGGCCCTGCCATGTCTGTACATGTGAGTTGCTCCAGAGTTAGGATGTCTACAAATACTGTCCCTGCCCTGCCTGGATGTCTACAAACACTGTCCCTGCCCTCTCTGTGCATGTGACTTGCTCCAGAGTTAGGATGTCTACAAACACTGTCCCTGCCGTCTCTGTGCATGTGACTTGCTCCAGAGTTAGGATGTCTACAAATACTGTCACTGCCCTGGCTGGATGTCTACAAACACGGTCCCTGCCCTCTCTGTGCATGTGACTTGCTCCAGAGGTAGGATGTCTACAAATACTGTCACTGTCCTCTCTGTGCATGTGAGGTGCTCCAGAGTCACTGCCCTCTCTGTGCTTGTGAGGTGCTCCAGAGTTAGGATGTCTACAAACACTGCCCCTGCCCTCTCTGTGCATGTGAGGTGCTGCAGAGTTAGGATGTCTACAAATACTGTCACTGTCCTCTCTGTGCATGTGAGGTGCTCCAGAGTTAGGATGTCTACAGACACGGTCACTGCCCTCTCTGTGCATGTGAGGTGCTCCAGAGTTAGGATGTCTACAGATACTGTCACTGTCCGTTCTCTGCATGTGAGGTGCTCCAGAGTTAGGATATCTACAGACACTGGCCCTGCCATGTCTGTGCATGTGAGTTGCTCCAGAGTTAGGATGTCTACAAATACTGTCCCTGCCCTGCCTGGATGTCTACAAACACTGTCCCTGCCCTCTCTGTGCATGTGACTTGCTCCAGAGTTAGGATGTCTACAAACACTGTCCCTGCCGTCTCTGTGCATGTGACTTGCTCCAGAGTTAGGATGTCTACAAATACTGTCACTGCCCTGGCTGGATGTCTACAAACACGGTCCCTGCCCTCTCTGTGCATGTGACTTGCTCCAGAGGTAAGATGTCTACAAATACTGTCACTGTCCTCTCTGTGCATGTGAGGTGCTCCAGAGTCACTGCCCTCTCTGTGCATGTGAGGTGCTCCAGAGTTAGGATGTCTACAAATACTGTCCCTGCCCTCTCTGTGCAAGTGAGGTGCTCCAGAGTTAGGATGTCTACAAATACTGTCACTGCCCTCTATGTGCATGTGAGGTGCTCCAGAGTTAGGATGTCTACAGACACTGTCACTGCCCTCTCTGTGCATGTGAGGTGCTCCAGTGTTAGGATGTCTACAGATACTGTCACTGTCCGTTCTCTGCATGTGAGGTGCTCCAGAGTTAGGATGTCTACAGACACTGGCCCTGCCATGTCTGTGCATGTGAGTTGCTCCAGAGTTAGGATGTCTACAAATACTGCCCCTGCCTTGCCTGGATGTCTACAAACACTGTCCCTGCCCTCACTGTGCATGTGACTTGCTCCAGAGTTAGGATGTCTACAAACACTGTCCCTGCCCTCTCTGTGCATGTGACTTGCTCCAGAGTTAGGATGTCTACAAATACTGTCACTGCCCTGTCTAGATGTCTACAAACACTGTCCCTGCCCTCTCTGTGCATGTGACTTGCTCCAGAGTTAGGATGTCTACAAACACTGTCGCTGCTCCTCTCTGTGCATGTGAGGTGCTCCAGAGTTAGGATGTCTACAAACACTGTCACTGCCCTCTCTGTGCATGTGAGGTGCTCCAGAGTTAGGATGTCTATAAGCACTTTCACTGCCCTCTCTGTGCATGTGAGGTGCTCCAGAGTTAGGATGTCTACAAACACTGTCGCTGCCCTCTCTATGCATGTGAGTTGCTCCAGAGTCAGGATGTCTGCAGACACTGTCACTGCCCTCTCTGTGCATGCAAGGTGCTCCAGAGTCAGAATGTCTACAGACAGTGTCCCTGCCCTGTCTGAATGACTACAATCACTGTCACTGCTCTCTCTGTGCATTTGAGTTGCTCCAGAAATAGGATGTCTACAGACACTGTCACTGCCCTCTCTGTGCATGTGAGGTGCTCCAGAGTTAGGATGTCTACAGACACTGTCACGCCCTCTCTGTGCATGTGAGGTGCTCCAGAGTTAGGATGTCTACAGATACTGTCACTGTCCGTTCTCTGCATGTGAGGTGCTCCAGAGTTAGGATGTCTAAAGACACTGGCCCTGCCATGTCTGTGCATGTGAGTTGCTCCAGTTAGGATGTCTACAAATACTGTCCCTGCCCTGCCTGGATTTCTACAAACACTGTCCCTGCCCTCTCTGTGCATGTCACTTGCTCCAGAGTTAGGATGTCTACAAACACTGTCCCTGCCGTCTCTGTGCATGTGACTTGCTCCAGAGTTAGGATGTCTACAAATACTCTCACTGCCCTGGCTGGATGTCTACAAACACGGTCCCTGCCCTCTCTGTGCATGTGACTTGCTCCAGAGGTAGGATGTCTACAAATACTGTCACTGTCCTCTCTGTGCATGTGAGGTGCTCCAGAGTCACTGCCCTCTCTGTGCATGTGAGGTGCTCCAGAGTTAGGATGTCTACAAACACTGTCCCTGCCCTCTCTGTGCATGTGAGGTGCTCCAGAGTTAGGATGTCTACAAATACTGTCACTGCCCTCTCTGTGCATGTGAGGTGCTCCAGATTTAGGATGTCTACAGACACTGTCACTGCCCTCTCTGTGCATGTGAGGTGCTCCAGAGTTAGGATGTCTACAGATACTGTCACTGTCCGTTCTCTGCATGTGAGGTGCTCCAGAGTTAGGATGTCTACAGACACTGGCCATGCCATGTCTGTGCATGTGAGTTGCTCCAGAGTTAGGGTGTCTATAAATACTGTCCCTGCCCTGCCTGGATGTCTACAAACACTGTCCCTGCCCTCTCTGTGCATGTGACTTGCTCCAGAGTTAGGATGTCTACAAACACTGTCCCTGCCGTCTCTGTGCATGTGACTTGCTCCAGAGTTAGGATGTCTACAAATACTGTCACTGCCCTGGCTGGATGTCTACAAACACGGTCCCTGCCCTCTCTGTGCATGTGACTTGCTCCAGAGGTAGGATGTCTACAAATACTGTCACTGTCCTCTCTGTGCATGTGAGGTGCTCCAGAGTCACTGCCCTCTCTGTGCATGTGAGGTGCTCCAGAGTTAGGATGTCTACAAACACTGTCCCTGCCCTCTCTGTGCATGTGAGGTGCTCCAGAGTTAGGATGTCTACAAATACTGTCACTGCCCTCTCTGTGCATGTGAGGTGCTCCAGAGTTAGGATGTCTACAGACACTGTCACTGCCCTCTCAGTGCATGTGAGGTGCTCCAGTGTTAGGATGTCTACAGATACTGTCACTGTCCGTTCTCTGCATGTGAGGTGCTCCAGAGTTAGGATGTCTACAGACACTGGCCCTGCCATGTCTGTGCATGTGAGTTGCTCCAGAGTTAGGATGTCTACAAACACTGTCCCTGCCCTCTCTGTGCATGTGACTTGCTCCAGAGTTAGGATGTCTACAAATACTGTCACTGCCCTGTCTGGATGTCTACAAACACTGTCCCTGCCCTCTCTGTGCATGCGAGGTGCTCCAGAGTTAGGATTTCTACAAATACTGTCACTGTCCTCTCTGTGCATGTGAATTGCTCCACAGTTAGGATGTCTACACATACTGTCAATGTCATCTCTGTGCATGTGAGGTGCTTCAGAGTCACTGCCCTCTCTGTGCATTTGCGAGGTACTCCAGAGTTAGGATGTCTACAAACATTGTCGCTGCTCCTCTCTGTGCATGTGAGGTGCTCCAGAGTTAGGATGTCTACAAACACTGTAACTGCCCTCTCTGTGCATGTGAGGTGCTCCAGAGTTAGGATGTCTACAAACACTTTCACTGCCCTCTCTGTGCATGTGAGGTGGTCCAGAGTTAGGATGTCTACAAACGCTGTCGCTGCCCTCTCTGTGCATGTGAGGTGCTCCAGAGTTAGGATGTCTACAAACACTTTCACTGCCCTCTCCGTGCATGTGAGGTGCTCCAGAGTTAGGATGTCTACAAATACTGTCACTGCCTTCTCTGTGCATGTGAGGTGCTCCAGAGTTAGGATGTCTAAAAACACTGTTGCTGCCATCTCTGTGCATGTGAGCTGCTCCAGAGTCAGAATGTCTACAGACACTGTCCCTGCCCTGTCTGAATGTCTACAATCACCGTCACTGCCCTCTCTGTGCATTTGAGTTGCTCCAGAGTTAGGATGTCTACAGACACTGTCACTGCCCTCTCTGTGCATGTGAGGTGCTCCAGAGTTAGGATGTCCACAGACACTGTCACTGCCCTCTCTGTGCATGTGAGGTGCTCCAGTGTTAGGATGTCTACAGATACTGTCACTGTCCGTTCTCTGCATGTGAGGTGCTCCAGAGGTAGGATGTCTACAGACACTGACCCTGCCATGTCTGTGCATGTGAGTTGCTCCAGAGTTAGGATGTCTACAAATACTGTCCCTGCCCTGTCTGGATGTCTACAAACACTGTCCCCGCCCTCTCTGTGCATGTGACTTGGTCCAGAGTTAGGATGTCTACAAACACTGTCACTGCCCTTTCTGTGCATGTGACTTGCTCCAGAGTTAGGATGTCTACAAATACTGTCACTGCCCTGTCTGGATGTCTACAAACACTGTTCCTGCCCTCTCTGTGCATGTGACTTGCTCCAGAGTTAGGATGTCTACAAATACTGTCACTGTCCTCTCTGTGTATGTGAGGTGCTCCAGAGTCACTGCCCTCTCTGTGCATGCGAGGTGCTCCAGAGTTAGGATGTCTACAAACACTGTCGCTGCCCTATCTGTGTATGCGAGGTGCTCCAGAGTTAAAATGTCTACAGATGCTATCACTGTCCTCTCTGTGCATGTGAGGTGCTCCAGAGTCAGGATGTCTACAAACACTGTTGCTACCCTCTCTGTGCATGTGAGGTGCCCTCTCTGGGCATGTGAGGTGCTCCAGAGTTAGGATGTCTACAAACACTGTCGCTGCCCTCTCTGTGCATGTGAGGTGCCCTCTCTGTGCATGTGAGGTGCTCCAGAGTCCGGATGTCTACAAACAGTGTCCCTGCCCTCTCCGTGCATGTGAGGTGCTCCAGTCAGGATGTCTAAAGACGCTGTCACTGCCCTCTCTGTGCATGTGAGGTGCTCCAGAGTGAGGATGTCTACAAACACTGTCACTGCCCTCTCTGTGCATGTGAGATGCCCTCTCTGTGCATGTGAGGTGCTCCAGAGTTAGGATGTCTACAAACACTGTTGCTGCCCTCTCTGTGCATGTGAGGTGCTCCAGAGTTAGGATGTCTACAAACACTGTCACTGCTCTCTCAGTGCATGCGAGGTGCTCCAGAGTTAGGATGTCTACAGACACTGTTGCTGCCCTCTCTGTGCATGTGAGGTGCTCCAGAGTTAGGATGTCTACAAACGCTGTCACTGCCCTCTCTGTGCATGCGAGGTGCTCCAGAGTTAGGATGTCTACAGACACTGGCCCTGCCATGTCTGTGCATGTGAGTTGCTCCAGAGTTAGGATGTCTACAAATACTGTCCCTGCCCTGCCTGGATGTCTACAAACACTGTCCCTGCCCTCTCTGTGCATGTGACTTGCTCCAGAGTTAGGATGTCTACAAATACTGTCACTGCCCTGTCTGGATGTCTACAAACACTGTCCCTGCCCTCTCTGTGCATGCGAGGTGCTCCAGAGTTAGGATTTCTACAAATACTGTCACTGTCTTCTCTGTGCATGTGAATTGCTCCACAGTTAGGATGTCTACACATACTGTCAATGTCATCTCTGTGCATGTGAGGTGCTTCAGAGTCACTGCCCTCTCTGTGCATTTGCGAGGTACTCCAGAGTTAGGATGTCTACAAACATTGTCGCTGCTCCTCTCTGTGCATGTGAGGTGCTCCAGAGATAGGATGTCTACAAACACTGTAACTGCCCTCTCTGTGCATGTGAGGTGCTCCAGAGTTAGGATGTCTACAAACACTTTCACTGCCCTCTCTGTGCATGTGAGGTGGTCCAGAGTTAGGATGTCTACAAACGCTGTCGCTGCCCTCTCTGTGCATGTGAGGTGCTCCAGAGTTAGGATGTCTACAAACACTTTCACTGCCCTCTCCGTGCATGTGAGGTGCTCCAGAGTTAGGATGTCTACAAATACTGTCGCTGCCTTCTCTGTGCATGTGAGGTGCTCCAGAGTTAGGATGTCTACAAACACTGTTGCCGCCCTCTCTGTGCATGTGAGCTGCTCCAGAGTCAGAATGTCTACAGACACTGTCCCTGCCCTGTCTGAATGTCTACAATCACCGTCACTGCCCTCTCTGTGCATTTCAGTTGCTCCAGAGTTAGGATGTCTACAGACACTGTCACTGCCCTCTCTGTGCATGTGAGGTGCTCCAGAGTTAGGATGTCTACAGACACTGTCACTGCCCTCTCTGTGCATGTGAGGTGCTCCAGTGTTAGGATGTCTACAGATACTGTCACTGTCCGTTCTCTGCATGTGAGGTGCTCCAGAGGTAGGATGTCTGCAGACACTGACCCTGCCATGTCTGTGCATGTGAGTTGCTCCAGAGTTAGGATGTCTACAAATACTGTCCCTGCCCTGTCTGGATGTCTACAAACACTGTCCCCGCCCTCTCTGTGCATGTGACTTGGTCCAGAGTTAGGATGTCTACAAACACTGTCCCTGCCCTTTCTGTGCATGTGACTTGCTCCAGAGTTAGGATGTCTACAAAGACTGTCACTGCCCTGTCTGGATGTCTACAAACACTGTTCCTGCCCTCTCTGTGCATGTGACTTGCTCCAGAGTTAGGATGTCTACAAATACTGTCACTGTCCTCTCTGTGTATGTGAGGTGCTCCAGAGTCACTGCCCTCTCTGTGCATGCGAGGTGCTCCAGAGTTAGGATGTCTACAAACACTGTCGCTGCCCTATCTGTGTATGCGAGGTGCTCCAGAGTTAGAATGTCTACAGATGCTATCACTGTCCTCTCTGTGCATGTGAGGTGCTCCAGAGTCAGGATGTCTACAAACACTGTTGCTACCCTCTCTGTGCATGTGAGGTGCCCTCTCTGGGCATGTGAGGTGCTCCAGAGTTAGGATGTCTACAAACACTGTTGCTGCCCTCTCTGTGCATGTGAGGTGCCCTCTCTGTGCATGTGAGGTGCTCCAGAGTCCGGATGTCTACAAACAGTGTCCCTGCCCTCTCCGTGCATGTGAGGTGCTCCAGTCAGGATGTCTAAAGACGCTGTCACTGCCCTCTCTGTGCATGTGAGGTGCTCCAGAGTGAGGATGTCTACAAACACTGTCACTGCCCTCTCTGTGCATGTGAGATGCCCTCTCTGTGCATGTGAGGTGCTCCAGAGTTAGGATGTCTACAAACACTGTCACTGCTCTCTCAGTGCATGCGAGGTGCTCCAGAGTTAGGATGTCTACAGACACTGTTGCTGCCCTCTCTGTGCATGTGAGGTGCTCCAGAGTTAGGATGTCTACAAACGCTGTCACTGCCCTCTCTGTGCATGCGAGGTGCTCCAGAGTTAGGATGTCTACAAACACTGTTGCTGCCCTCTCTGTGCATGTGAGGTGCTCCAGAGTTAGGATGTCTACACATACTGTCGCTGCCCTCTATGTGCATGTGAGGTGCCCTCTCTGTGCATGTGAGGTGCTCCAGAGTTAGGATGTCTACAAACACTGTTGCTGCCCTTTCTGTGCATGCGAGGTGCTCCAGAGTTAGGATGTCTACAAACACTGTCTCTGCCCTTTCTGTGCATGTGAGGTGCTCCAGAGTTAGGATGTCTACAAACACTGTCGCTGCCCTCTCTGTGCATGTGAGGTGCCCTCTCTGTGCATGTGAGGTGCTCCAGAGTTAGGATGTCTACAAATACTGTCACCCAAGTTGTAAAGTCGGAAGGTGGTGCTGCTGCACGCTACGCATCGGTGAATCGAGGGGTAAAATACTCAATACTTGATCAGTGTTGTCAATCGGAGCTTTGGTTATTAAATGCTACGTGTCCCATGATGAACTGAACACTATTGAGAGATGAGAGTTTACTAACTAGTTATCAGAGAACCAAGAGTGCAGTGGTGAATACATGGAATTGGAGAATAAGTGTAAAACCATTTACGATGATCTAGCTATTTTTTACGGAGTTTTCTTCTTATGCAAGAAAGTGCATTGCTTGCAAGAACTTAATCAGGAAACATCTATAATTCTGGCATGGATTCTGATTGGGTTGTCAACTTTTCAAATGGATCCTATGTATACCTATACAATCAAAAATTCATAAAACCCTGCCTGTGTGAAGTGAAAACTGCCACACAGAAAATTAATGTATTAGAATTGTTTTCCTTACTTATAACTTGTCGCATCCATGTTAGGTTTATGCCCCTTAATGTTACTTTGTGATGTTTATACTTCTTAAAACCCAATAAAAATCATTTGAAATGACAAAAAAGTAGGAGGGTTGTGCTTTTTCCAGGTCGTTGCTACAGCCATATTGCAGTGGTTGCTATAGCAGCTGAAAGTCATTGCCACCATAACATCCTGTCCTTCCTCAAGCTCTCTCCCAAGATGGGATCTTTGTGCCAACTCCACTAGCTCTGGAGTGGAGGGGATATGAAACCAGGACATTCTTAATGGCGCTGAGAACGTCTTCCCAGAATTGGTACAGTTTGGGACACCTCCTTCTGATGTGTAACACGTGACCCTGAAGCCAGCACCTCCTCCAACATTTTAACTCAGAGTAGCCTACATAGGGTGAAGCATGTTAGGGTCGTAAGGCCAATTATACAAATGATGTAAGTATACTTCCTTGATCATTGTGCTTCTAGTGCTCTTAGCTATAGGCATACACAGTACACTGTGTCTCTTATTTTCACATTGCCGCCCTAGTGAGGATTCCAAATGCTTCTCGTGTGCCCACATTTTTTTTTAAATCTGCTTTTATTAGTTTTTAATCAACAAAGCAGACATTCACATCACAGTCCTTTGTTAGGTTGCATCCACTCTTTTGTTACATATAGGTTCAACTTTTGCATGGAGTTTTTTTACGCATAATAATAATATTGTACACATTAAACACTGTCATTGTATCTCACTGTGCGTAGCACATTTGGCCTCCATCTGTACTGCCAGTTGGGAGTCTGCCCTTGGGGGTGTTTCATCGGTACTATACTAGTGTGTGAGTTATGGGTCGTTCTGCCAACTTTGGAGGCAGCCAATAATGTTCGGGACAACTTAAACAAAACTAGGACAATAATATTCGATTTAACTCGAACTAGAGCAACCCTTCCCGTTCCCCATTTCGATCGGCGCCCTATGCGCCTCCCTGTCTCGGTCTGTAAGTACATGGTGCCAGGTCTACATCTGGTGCTATCTGATTGTGGTTTTACTGGCATTACCTCTACTCTGCACTTTGGGTGTTAACGCGTCTCTTCTACTTCACTTTGTATAGTCGTGATGGGTGCCAATATGTCATCATTGTCATCGGTTACTGCTCTCCAGTATTCTCCAAGTCGTGGAGAGCTCCACAGCATGTGTAGCAGGTCCGCGTCTATGGTATAGCATTGTGGGCACCCTGCGTCTGCGCGGTTGTAATATTTATTAATTTTTGGCCGGGGTGAGAGATGCTTTTTGTATTGTGTAGTATTGTAGTAATTGACAGCAAATGTTCCATGGTACACTAATAGGATCTTCTAATACAGTGGTCCACTCAGCAACTGTGAAGGGGCGGCAAAGATCTCCCTCCCAGCTCTGCCGCAAGGATGATAGTGCTACCACTGTTTGGTGCCTGAGGGATACGGCAAACCATTTTGTGAGGTGTCGGCCTTGCCCTATGACATACAGGTATTGTATCATTAAGTGTATTGGGGTTCTTGGGTACAGTGTTGCGCCTCGTGTTAAGTATAGGCACCTGCGGTAGCAATGGTATGCTGTGTGGAGCAGCAGCGGGATTGGAGCCTTCTCCTTGTTGCATGGGTGAAACAGAGTGAGGAGGGCACGATGGGACCAGGGCGGGGAGATGGCTGCTCTGTCAGGTAGCTGACGCCCTGACAGACACCCTGCCACCCATTGCAGTTGCACAGCAAGATAATACTGTTCTAGATTGGGTAGTGTCGACAGGTAGAGTTTCCGAAGAGCTACTCAGTGATGGGAACCTTGTGTGCACACATGGGAGTATTACACACGGTTCAGAAAAAAAATTCATTATTTGACCTCATGACTTTTGAACCTGGTCCTATGGCCATAAACCTTTCAAATTCTGCTCGTTCTCTATTTGTGGGCAATTGATTGTGAGGGTGCATCACTGTCATACAGCTTCTGGAGTCCATAAAATTGCCATGAGAGTGTGGTCTTCATTGGATTCAGCAAAAATAAAGAAAACAAAAAATATGACTTCTTGCTGAATGCATCCACAAGTGATGATATATTTATTCACTGAAAAAAACATAGGTTTCAGGGCTGTTATAGTTAGCTGGACATTTCACTCGTACAAAACCATTGAAATTCCTCCGTTATAGTTAGTTCTGCTAACTATAACTCGCGCGCCCGCAATCCACTGCTGATGATGTTACATAGTACATCATTCATGACATGGTCAGTGACATCACTGATGACATCACTGATGACATCTCAAATGACATCACTGATGACATCATCCAGTGAATGTGGTTTGGTTCGTTATTTAAATATGTATTATATATATAGCAATCTGCATTGAAGAATGAGTGGATATATAAATATCTGGATGGAGGATTTAGTAGCAGTGAGATTGACTGTTTACTTGACTAATTTATAGTGTCTCACTAAATATATTGGATAGTAACTAAACTGTGTGAATATCTGTATCACTTTGTCAGTTGTTGTGTAAACTGCTGCACCAGTTGGTTACTAGCTACGTGAAAGTCTATATTAGTTATTGATTGGTTAACTGAGTATTTGTATGGGAGAGTGAATGTGTGTGTGGTTCGGAGGGGGGTGTATGACTGCCCAAATATGTGTGAATAGTTGATTCAGTAGGTATATGAGGTTAAGACTGCATGTTATAACAATTGTTTGGGTGAGTGAATATCTTTATGGGTGTGGTGATGAGCAAATATATCTCTCAATGGTACATGTCCAACAAACTAGAAAAATAAAAGGCAGTGTATGTGACAGTTGTTGTATATAAATAAGTATACATAAGACTCAGTGATTGTATGAGTGACTGTATGGATAACTGTATACTTGTAACAGTGATTTTATAACACACTAAGTATGAGTTACTATCTATATGAATAAATGAAGTGGTGTTTGTGAGAAGGTGGCCTGATATATGCTGTCCACTAGTTCTAGTGGGCACCTTGTATCAGTCCAAACAACCCCTTATGGTGATAGGTTAAAGGCAACCTTTATTAAAAGCTATCCTAGTGGTAGCTATGGAGAGCAGCCTTCAGGCTAAGTCTTGAAGGAATGTAAAGCAGCTTGTTTTACCAGTCTATAATCTCTTGAATGATCAAATGAAACGACAAGCACACCAGGTATATATTCAAAATATATGTATTTAAGATAAAACACACCCCTCTAGTCTCTTTATGAGACTGGAGTTTGAAGTACTTAGTTTACAAGTGCACCAGCATCAGTAATAGCACAAATACACGTTTGGGCCCTAGGGGCGTACCAAACTATTTACCAAAAAAGCGGTATAAGAACCACGACTGGAATAGACACTAGGCCTATAGCCTGTAGTATCGCTGGGCCCCCAAGGAACCACCCAAGGTAGTGACACAGGGGACCCACGGGGACTGTAGGCAGTGTGTAAATATAACCGTGGGTTTCCGTTATCTTCTATGGGCAATGTCGTGGTTGGAAATTTAAAGATTAGGGACACTTCTAATCGTTTTGGACTTAAGAAGTTCTAGGGCTAGCACCCACGTGAGCACTGGCGTACTCGAGTTATCTCACCCAGGAAAGCCGGGTGCATATGTGTCTTTTGGTGTCGGGTCGCATTGTCGATTTCAATGGAAGCCTGCAAAGAACTGCTGCTGCCATGAAGAGGAGAAGTGTCCGAAGAGATCCAAGCCCGGATCTAGGAAGGAAGGAACCTGAAAGCAGAGGGGACAGAGTCTGGGTCACTTGCCAGTGACCGAGGGCAGGATGGACCAATGCACACAGATGTTGGGTGCTTCAGGTGAGTTGATGGGTGTCTTGACTCTTCAGCCACTCTTCAGCCATGAGGTCCAGGAGGCGTCGACGAAGTCCACGAGCCGGATTCGAGCTGTCCCACGAAGTCTGTCGAGTGCTGCGGTGTCGGCGACCAGATTGGACCCAACAAGCCTTGGCAACGGCAAATTACTGGAATTCAGAGAAGGGACTGCAGTGCAGACCCGCAAGGTCTGAGGGACTCACCCAGTTAGGGTAAGTCAGGGCACATCTGGAGCAACCAGGAAAGCTCAATTAGAAAAGGAGTTGCCTTCGTGGGGACCTGCTAGCCAACAGGCTAGTGATCACGAAGGAGCCTCGAGCGGTCTCATTTGGAACTGGACCACGGGTCACTCGTGGAGTGGAGGCCAGCAATCTTTCAGTGCAGGAGGTGCTCAAGGCTGAGGCTACTCGGAGCCCAAAGCACAACTTCGAGGAGGACCAGGAAGATAGTGTTACTGCAAAAGTTCATGGTGTCCAGGGGTCACGGTTCCACGTCACCCACGATAGCCACGGGCCTCAGCTTTCTGTGGACTCAGGGTAGCCTCGGAAAAGTCTAGAAATCCACCTCTGATGATGCAAAGACTTTGACGTCTGGCGGGAGCTTCAGTGATGCAGACCGGTTAGTTGCTTCTTTGGTGCCTGCCAAGCAAGGAAGTCACTCCTTGACCCCAAGGGAGATTTCTTCAGTCTTCTAGTCAGGATAGAACGTCGAAGGTCCAGGATGTACGTTGCAGAGTTTCGTCCAGGGAAATCTAAAGTCCTAGGGACTGGATTCCTATACTTATAGCAAGTTTAGGGGATGGACTAACTCTAAGGCCCCACCTATGGGTGGGCTTGGAAAGAGGGGTGGTTACACCCATTTCCTTTGTCCAGTTTCATGCCAGAGCAGGGGCAGGTAGCCACTGCAACCGGTTCTAACTGGACTATGCACAGGGACACCTAATGTTCCCCCAGTGCAGGACTTCAAAGCACCAGAGAGTACTCCCGTCCAACCCCAATACACATCTGCCTGTCTGGGGAGGTGGTTACACCCCCCTTCGACAGGAAACCTATTGTCCAGGCCTCCCCTGCCAGAGTTTCGGTCAGCAGCAGGAGGCCAGACCCGTGTCTGTGGCAGAGGCATCCATTTTGTGATGCCAGGGCTCAGGAAAGTCCTACCGGGTTTAGCCAGTGTGAAAATTGTCTCTCCCTCTAGAAGGGTGGAATGCTACCCCTGCCGTCAGAACTGGCGGGGGGTAGTATTCCAAAGCGTTTGACACCAAACACATGTTTTGATGCAGCCACCCCAAAGTTAGCATTTACTGTGAGGTTATAATGCACTTAAGAGAATATGGTATGGCTGTATCACAGAACAGCTATAAGGAAGGATTTCCGAAAGCTGCAGAGGGGCTCAGCTCATGCTTGGGCACCCTCTCACACAAAACCAAGCACTCTGCCTTCAGGATTGTCAAGGCCTGCCTAGGAGTGACTTATAGGTTTATATGTGTCTGTATATATATGTGGATATAGGTAGCCTATACCACTGTAAGGGGTGCAAGCACACCCTTACCCAGGCTGCAGTATCAGACCTATGGTGCCATTTTGGAGTGCTTCCCAGGGGTGGCATAATACATGCTTCAGCCCCTGGTAGGCCTCTGAGGCACCTATGCCCTAGGTACATAGTATACCATATACTAGGGGCTTATAAGGGACTCCAGAATCCAATTAGTTATGTACCCAATGTACATGGAAACCATTTTAGAGAGGAAGCAGCTAGGCTGTGGTCCTGATTAGCAGGGCCACAGCCAGACTAAGGTCGAAAAACAGTGAAACACCAGCAAAAAGTGGGGGTACCCATGTGAAGCAGATCTACTCTCCTACATTGTTTGTATAAGTGTGTAGCTGACTAAATGTAAGTATGATCCATTGTTTGCATAAGTGAGTAGGATGACTGAATAACTGAATAGGATGTGTGCTGGTGTGTAATGTCTATATAGGTATATAAGTATATTTGATAGTGTTCTATTGATCATTGACAGCATGTATGAGTGAATCTATAGGTAAGTGATTAGATGCGTGTGTAGATCTAGGAATCACTGAGTGGGTTTTTAGAAACTTGTAATGGTGTGTCAATGGATTCAAATATGGTACTCCGTATTTTACAGTGAGTGATGAAAGGTTATATTAGTGTATGAGGAGGTGTATCTGATTGTCACGTGGATGATGTCATCAGTGATGTCATCAGTGATGTCATTTGAGATGTCATCAGTGATGTCATCAGTGATGTCACTGACCATGTCATGAATGATGTAATATGTGACATCATCAGCAGTGGATTGCGGGCACGCGAGTTATAGTTAGCAGAACTAACTATAACAGAGAAATTTCAATGGTTTTGTACAAGTGAAATGTCCAGCTAACTATAACAGCCCTGAAACCTATGGTTTTTTCAGAGAATTTCTAAGGTTTTTTAAATGCTAATTCCTAACTATAACATGTCTGAAACCTATGGCTTTTTCAGTGAATTTCAAAGGTTTTTTAAATGATAATTTTTAAATGCTCTAATAGTTATATGTATTTTTTTATACTGATTTTCTACAGTTTTTTAACGGTTTGTTTTTACTTTTTTTATTTTTTAAATTACATTATATATTTTTAGAGTAAATGGAAATAAAAATGTTTTTTAAAATATTGAAACTGAAATATTGTTTTTTTTTTGGTTTTAATTTTTATTTTAATATATTTATATTATTTTCTTTGTTTTTTTTTCTATTTTTTTTGGGAGTCGCGCACCCAAAGCGTACCTTTCTCGATTACTACGCAGAACCTAGCCGCCATTTTAGAAATGTTGTGAAGGATCCGCGTAGGGTGTGCGAAGGGTGCGTATTTTCTGAGATGTGCTCGATCGCTATGCGACCGGTACATGACTCCAGCTCCCGCGCATTCGCGACACATGCGCATTACTGTACGCGACGCTCGCGCGCTTCCGCATGATGTCATATACTTGTTCGACGTGGTGGGTGCGCAATTCCCGCAAAAAAATGTTATGTCTAATACGTCTTTAATATACATATTAGGGCAAGACATTATCTAAGCTATTCAGAAAATAACATTTTTTTACTTGTAATAAACTTATATTACTTTTAAATGCAATTTCGCGAAGTCGCGTTGGGTGCGTGCTGCCTGAGCGCAGGGTGCGCGGACACCATGTGACCTGAAAAAAAAAGATTTGATTGGTTCATTACATTTTCCATTCTAACTATTAAAGAACCCCATCCATTTCCATCATTCTTCTTTGAGCTTCTTTGGAGAGTGATCTCTGAGCTTGCAAGAACCTATTTCCATTACATTTTTTTGAGTGTTTTTGAGAATAAAACCAACATCATGGCTTCAGGACAACAGCCACAGGACCAGGAGGAACATTGTTCAGAGGAAGAATTTTTACCGGAAGCTCCACGCCCACAAAGGCCAGTATCGGTGGTGTGGAAGTTTTTCACCTTTCCGGAGGGGCAGAAGAAAGTGAACGCCACCAAAGTAACCTGCAGGATCTGTGAGCGTGTTTTGTCCCGAGGTAGGGCTGAAAAAAAATACTCTTGCGGTACTGCCTCGTTGTATAAGCACCTGAAGACTCTGCATCCAGTGAATCTGGCTCGGGAGGAGTGCAGGAGAGCACAACAGAACCCTCCACCTGCTGTGCCTAGTACCTCTGGCAGTTCTACATCACCATCACCACCGGACATACGTCCTGAATTTGCTCTACTGAAGCAGCACTGCGTAAAGTGCAACAAACTAATATCCTATGGAGAGCAGTCTGTTGAAGCAGTGTGTGTGGCGCAACCAAATCATCGTTGTTAGACTTTTGTTTGCTTTTTTTTGTTGGGAATGGCTGTTAATTCCTGAATTTCATAAAAATACAAAAAAAATATGAAAGAAAAAACAAGTTCTATTTAGAACTAACTTCTCTGGTTAAAGAAAGAACTATATTTGTATGTTAATGTGTGAAAGTTTGTTTGAATGTATGTGTATAGATTAATTGACTGAAAGAATGCATTAGTAGTGTATGGTGAATGTATAAGTGCAGAACTATAAGTGTGTTGGTTAGTTAGGGGACTGTATGCATAGTGGATGGGGGTTTGAAGCAGTCCATGTGCTAAGGCCTGGCTCACTGCATGAATACTTGGGTACTGACTGAATGATTAGAGTACTGCAAGGAGAGTGCCTGGGTGAATTTATAAGTGTTTGGGTTTTCGCGCAGTGAATGGATTAGTACATGGTGCTGAATGGATCATTAGAGGAGTGCAAGGGGAGTGACAGGGTGTTTTCTGGAAGTGTATAGATACTGACTAGGGAACTGAAGGTGTCAAAGACAAGTGTGTAGGTGGTTAGAGGACTGCATGCATAGTGGATAGGCGTTTGAAGCAGTCTATGTGCTAAGGCGTGGCTCACTGCATGAGTACTTGTGTACTGACTGAATGATTAGATTACTGCATGGAGAGTGCCTGGGTGAATTAATAAGTGTTTGAGTTTTGGCGCAGTGAATGGATTAGTACATGGTGCTGAATGGGTCACTAGAGGAGTGCAAGGGGAGTGACAGGGTGTTTGCTGGAAGTGTATGGATACTGACTGGGGAATTGAAGGTGTGAAAGACAAGTGTGTAGGTGGTTAGAGGACTGAATGCATAGTGGATAGGGGTTTGAAGGAGTCCATGTGCTAAGTCCTGGCTCACTGCATGAGCACTTGGGTACTGACTGAATGATTAGAGTACTGCAAGGAGAGTTCCTGGGTGAATTTATAAGTAATTGGGTTTCCGCGCAGTAAATGGATTAGTACATGGTGCTGAATGGATCATTAGAGGAGTGCAAGGAGAGTGACAGGGTGTTTGCCTCAAGTGTATGGATACTGACTGGGGAATTGAAGGTGTGAAAGACAAGTGTGTAGGTGGTTAGATGACGGCATGCATAGTGGGTAGGCGTTTGAAGCAGTCCATGTGCTAAGGCCCCTGGATCACTGCATGAGTACTTGGGTACTGACTGAATGATTAGAGTACTGCAAGAAGAGTGCCTGGGTGAATTTATAAGTTGTTGGGTTTTGGCACAGTGAATTGATTAGTACATGATGCTGAATGAGTCACTAGAGGAGTGCAAGGGGAGTGACAGGGTGTTTGCTGGAAGTGTATGGATACTGACTAGGGAATTGAAGGTGTGAAAGACAAGTGTGTAGGTGGTTAGAGGACTGCATGCATAGTGGATAGGCGTTTGAAGCAGTCCATGTGCGAAGGCGTGCCTCACTGCATGAGTACTTGGGTACTGACTGAATGATTACATTACTGCAAGGAGAGTGCCTGGGTGAATTTATAAGTGTTTGAGTTTTGGCGCAGTGAATGGATTGGTACATGATGCTGAATAGGTCACTAGAGGAGTGCAAGGGGAGTGACAGGGTGTTTACTGGAAGTGTATGAATACTGACTGGGGAATTGAAGGTGTGAAAGACAAGTGTGTAGGTGGTTCGAGGACTGCATGCATAGTGGATAGGCGTTTGAAGCAGTCCATGTGCTAAGGCGAGGCTCACTGCATGAGTACTTGGGTACTGACTGAATGATTAGAGTACTGCAAGGAGAGTGCCTGGGTGAATGTATAAGTGTTTGGGTTTTGGCGCAGTGAATGGATTAGTACATGGTGCTGAATGGGTCACTAGAGGAGTGCAAGGGGAGTGACTGGGTATTGGCTAGAAGTGCATGGATACTGACTGGGGAATTGAAGGTGTGAAAGACAAGTGTGTAGGTGGTTAGAGGATTGCATGCATGGTGGATAGACGTTTGAAGCAGTCCATATGCTAAGGCATGGCTCACAGCATGAGTACTTGGGTACTGACTGAATGATTAGAGTCCTGCAAGGAGAGTTCCTGGGTGAATTTATAAGTGTTTGAGTTTTGGTGCAGTGAATGGATTAGTACATGATGCTGAATGGGTCACTAGAGGAGTGCACGGGGAGTGACAGGGTGTTTGCCGGAAGTGTATGAATACTGACTGCGGAATTGAAGGTGTGAAAGACAAGTGTGTAGGTGTTTAGAGGACTGCATGTATAGTGGATAGGCATTTGAAGCAGTCCATGTGCTAAAGCCTGGCTCACTGCAAGAGTACTTGGGTACTGACTGAATGATTAAAGTACTGCAAGGAGAGTGCCTGGGTGAATTTTTAAGTAGTTGGGTTTTGGCGCAGTGAATGGATTAGTACATGGTGCTGAATGGGTCACTACAGGAGTGCACAGGAGTGACAGGGTGTTTGCCGGAAGTGTATGGATACTGACTGGGGAATTGAAGCTGTGAAAGACAAATGTGTAGGTGGTTAGAGGACTGCATGCGTAGGATAGGCGTTTGAAGCAGTCCATGTGCTAAGGCGTGGCTCACTGCATGAGTACTTGGGTACTGACTGAATGATTAGAGTACTGCAAGGAGAGTGCCTGGGTGAATTTATAAGTGTTTGGGTTTTGGCGCAGTGAATGGATTAGTACATGGTGCTGAATGGGTCACTAGAGGAGTGCAAGGGGAATGACAGGGTGTTTGCTGGAAGTGTATGGATACTGATGGGGAATTGAAGGTATGAAAGACAAGTGTGTAGGTGGTTAGAGGACTGCATGCATAGTGGATAGGCGTTTGAAGCAGTCCATGTGCTAAGGCCTGGCTCACTGCATGAGTACTTGGGTACTAACTGAATGTTTAGAGTACTGCAAGGAGAGTGCCTGGGTGAATTTATAAGTGGTTGGGTTTTGACACAGTGAATGAATTAGTACATGATGCTGAATGGGTCACTAGAGGATTGAAAGGGCAGTGACAGGGTGTTTGCTGGAAGTGTATGGTTACTGACTGGGGAATTGAAGGTGTTAAAGACAAATGTGTAGGTGGTTAGAGGAGTGCATGCATAGGATAAGGGTTTGAAGCAGCCCATGTGCTAAGGCCTGGCTCACTGCATGAATACTTGGGAACTGACTGAATGATTAGAGTACTGCAAGGAGAGTGCCTGGGTGAATATAGAAGTGTTTGGGTTTTGGCGCAGTGAATGGATTAGTACATGATGTTGAATGGGTCAATGGAGGAGTGCAAGGGGAGTGACAGGGTGTTTGCTGAAATGTATGAATACTGACTGGGGAATTTAAGTTGTGAAAGACAAGTGTGTAGGTGGTTAGAGGACTGCATGCATAGTGGATAGGGTTTTGAAGCAGTCCATGTGCTAAGTCCTGGCTCACTGCATGAGTTCTTGGGTACTGGCTGAATGATTAGAGTACTGCAAGGAGAGTGCCTGGGTGAATTTATAAGTGATTGGGTTTTCGCGTGGTAAATGGATTAGTACATGGTGCTGAATGGATCATTAGAGGAGTGCAAAGGGAGTGACAGGGTGTTTGCTGGAAGTGTATGGATACTGACAAGGGATATGAAGGTGTGAAAGACAAGTGTGTAGGTGGTTAGAGGACTGAGTGCATAGTGGATAGGCGTTTGAAGCAGTCCATGTGCGAAGGCGTGCGTCACTGCATGAGTACTTGGGTACTGACTGAATAAATACATTACTGCAAGGAGAGTGCCTGGGTGAACTTATAAGTGTTTGAGTTTTGGCGCAGTGAATGGATTGGTACATGATGCTGAATGGGTCACTAGAGGAGTGCAAGGGGAGTGACAGGGTGTTTGCTGGAAGTGTATGAATACTGACTTGGGAATTGAAGGTGTGAAAGACAAGTGTGTAGGTGGTTCGAGGACTGCATGCATAGTGGATGGGGGTTTAAAGCAGTCCATGTGCTAAGTCCTGGCTCACTGCATGAGTACTTGGGTACTGACTGAATAATTAGAGTACTGCAAGGAGAGTGCCTGGGTGAATTCATAAGTGTTTGGGTTTTGGCGCAGTGAATGGATTACTACATGATGCTGAATGTGTCACTAGAGGAGTGCAAGGGGAGTGAGAGGGTGTTTGCTGGAAGTTTATGGCTACTGACTAGGGATTTGAAGGTGTGAAAGACAAGTGTGTAGGTGGTTAGAGGACTGCATGCATAGTGGATAGGCGTTTGAAGCAGTCCATGTGCTAAGGCCTGGCTCGCTGCATGAGTACTTGGGTACTGACTGAATGATTAGACTACTGTAAGGAGAGTGCCTGGGTGAATTTATAAGTAGTTGGGTTTTGGCGCAGTGAATGGATTAGTACATGGTGCTGAATGGGTCACTATAGGAGTGCACGGGGAGTGACAGGGTGTTTGCCGGAAGTGTATGGATACTGACTGGGGAATTGAAGGTGTGAAAGACAAATGTGTAGGTGGTTAGAGGATTGCATGCATAGAATAGGGGTTTGAAGCAGTCCATGCGCTAAGGCCTGGCTCACTGCATGAATACTTGGGTACTGACTGAATGATCAGAGTACTGCAAGGAGAGTGCCTGGGTGAATTTATAAGTGGTTGGGTTTCGGCGCAGTGAATGGATTAGTACATGATGCTGAATGGGTCACTAGAGGAGTGCAAGGGGAGTGACAGGGTGTTTGCTGGAAGTGTATGGATACTGACTAGGGAATTGAAGGTGTGAAAGACAAGTGTGTAGGTGGTTAGAGGACTGCATGCATAGTGGATAGGCGATTGAAGCAGTCCATGTGCTAAGGCGTGGCTCACTGCATGAGTACTTGGGTACTGACTGAATGATTAGAGTACTGCAAGGAGAGTGCCTGGGTGAATGTATAAGTGTTTGGGTTTTGGCGCAGTGAATGGATTAGTACATGGTGCTGAACGGGTCACTAGAGGAGTGCAAGGGGAGTGACAGGGTATTGGCTAGAAGTGCATGGATACTGACTGGGGAATTGAAGGTGTGAAAGACAAGTGTGTAGGTGGTTAGAGGACTGCATGCATAGTGGATAGGCGTTTGAAGCAGTCCATATGCTAAGGCATGGCTCACAGCATGAGAACTTGGGTACTGACTGAATGATTAGAGTCCTGCAAGGAGAGTGCCTGGGTGAATTTATAAATGTTTGAGTTTTGGTGCAGTGAATGCATTAGTACATGATGCTGAATGGGTCACTAGAGGAGTGCAAGGGGAGTGACAGGGTGTTTGCTTGAAGTGTATGAATACTGACTGCGGAATTGAAGGTGTGAAAGACAAGTGTGTAGGTGGTTAGAGGACTGCATGCATAGTGGATAGGCGTTTGAAGCAGTCTATGTGCTAAGGCCTGGCTCACTGCATGAGTACTTGGCTACTGACTGAATGATTAAAGTACTGCAAGGAGAGTGCCTGGGTAAATTTATAAGTGGTTGGGTTTTGGCGTAGTGAATGGATTAGTACATGGTGCTGAATGGGTCACTACAGGAGTGCACAGGGAGTGACAGGGTGTTTGCCGGAAGTTTCTGAATACTGACTGGGGAATTGAAGCTGTGAAAGACAAATGTGTAGGTGGTTAGAGGACTGCATGCGTAGGATAGGCGTTTGAAGCAGTCCATGTGCTAAGGCGTGGCTCACTGCATGAGTACTTGGGTACTGACTGAATTATTAGAGCACTGCAAGGAGAGTGCCTGGGTGAATTTATAAGTGTTTGGGTTTTGGCACAGTGAATGGATTAGTACAAGGTGCTGAATGGGTCACTAGAGGAGTGCAAGGGGAGTGAGAGGGTGTTTGCTGGAAGTGTATGGCTACTGACTAGGGATTTGAAGGTGTGAAAGACAAGTATGTAGGTGGTTAGAGGACTGCATGCATAGTGGATAGGCGTTTGAAGCAGTCCATGTGCTAAGGCCTGGCTCGCTGCATGAGTACTTGGGTACTGACTGAATGATTAGACTACTGTAAGGAGAGTGCCTGGGTGAATTTATAAGTGGTTGGGTTTTGGCGCAGTGAATGGATTAGTACATGGTGCTGAATGGGTCACTATAGGAGTGCACGGGGAGTGACAGGGTGTTTGCCGGAAGTGTATGGATACTGACTGGGGAATTGAAGGTGTGAAAGACTAATGTGTAGGTGGTTAGAGGATTGCATGCATAGGATAGGGGTTTGAAGCAGTCCATGCGCTAAGGCCTGGCTCACAGCATGAATACTTGGGTACTGACTGAATGATCAGAGTACTGCAAGGAGAGTGCCTGGGTGAATTTATAAGTGGTTGGGTTTCGGCGCAGTGAATGGATTAGTACATGATGCTGAATGGGTCACTAGAGGAGTGCAAGGGGAGTGACAGGGTGTTTGCTGGAAGTGTATGGATACTGACTAGGGAATTGAAGGTGTGAAAGACAAGTGTGTAGGTGGTTAGAGGACTGCATGCATAGTGGATAGGCGATTGAAGCAGTCCATGTGCTAAGGCGTGGCTCACTGCATGAGTACTTGGGTACTGACTGAATGATTAGAGTACTGCAAGGAGAGTGCCTGGGTGAATGTATAAGTGTTTGGGTTTTGGCGCAGTGAATGGATTAGTACATGGTGCTGAATGGGTCACTAGAGGAGTGCAAGGGGAGTGACAGGGTATTGGCTAGAAGTGCATGGATACTGACTGGGGAATTGAAGGTGTGAAAGACAAGTGTGTAGGTGGTTAGAGGACTGCATGCATAGTGGATAGGCGTTTGAAGCAGTCCATATGCTAAGGCATGGCTCACAGCATGAGAACTTGGGTACTGACTGAATGATTAGAGTCCTGCAAGGAGAGTGCCTGGGTGAATTTATAAATGTTTGAGTTTTGGTGCAGTGAATGCATTAGTACATGATGCTGAATGGGTCACTAGAGGAGTGCAAGGGGAGTGACAGGGTGTTTGCTTGAAGTGTATGAATACTGACTGCGGAATTGAAGGTGTGAAAGACAAGTGTGTAGGTGGTTAGAGGACTGCATGCATAGTGGATAGGCGTTTGAAGCAGTCTATGTGCTAAGGCCTGGCTCACTGCATGAGTACTTGGCTACTGACTGAATGATTAAAGTACTACAAGGAGAGTGCCTGGGTGAATTTATAAGTGGTTGGGTTTTGGCGTAGTGAATGGATTAGTACATGGTGCTGAATGGGTCACTACAGGAGTGCACAGGGAGTGACAGGGTGTTTGCCGGAAGTTTATGAATACTGACTGGGGAATTGAAGCTGTGAAAGACAAATGTGTAGGTGGTTAGAGGACTGCATGCGTAGGATAGGCGTTTGAAGCAGTCCATGTGCTAAGGCGTGGCTCACTGCATGAGTACTTGGGTACTGACTGAATTATTAGAGTACTGCAAGGAGAGTGCCTGGGTGAATTTATAAGTGTTTGGGTTTTGGCACAGTGAATGGATTAGTACAAGGTGCTGAATGGGTCACTAGAGGAGTGCAAGGAGAGTGACAGGGTGTTTGCTGGAAGTGTATGGATACTGACTGGAAAATTGAAGGTGTGAAAGACAAGTGTGTAGGTGGTTAGAGGACTGCATGCATAGTGGATAGGCGTTTGAAGCAGTCCATGTGCTAAGGCCTGGCTCACTGCATGAGTACTTGGGTACTAACTGAATGTTTAGAGTACTGCAAGGAGAGTGCCTGGGTGAATTTATAAGTGGTTGGGTTTTGGCACAGTGAATGAATTAGTACATGATGCTGAATGGGTCACTAGATGATTGCAAGGGGAGTGACAGGGTGTTTGCTTGAAGTGTATGGATACTGTCTGGGGAATTGAAGGTGTGAAAGACAAATGTGTAGGTTGTTAGAGGACTGCATGCATAGGACAGCGGTTTGAAGCAGCCCATGTGCTAAGGCCGGGCTCACTGCATGATTACTTAGGTACTGACTGAATGATTAGAGTACTGCAAGGAGAGTGCCTGGGTGAATTTATAAGTGTTTGGGTTTTGGCGTAGTGAATGGATTAGTACATGATCCTGAATGGGTCAATAGAGGAGTTCAAGGGGAGTGACAGGGTGTTTGCTGGAAGTGTGTGAATACTGACTGGGGAATGGAAGTTGTGAAAGACAAGTGTGTAGGTGGTTAGAGGACTGCATGCATAGTGGATAGGGGTTTGAAGCAGTCCATGTGCTAAGTCCTGGCTCACTGCATGAGTACTTGGGAACTGACTGAATGATTAGAGTACTGGAAGGAGAGTGCCTGGGTGAATTTATAAGTGATTGAGTTTTGGCGCAGTGAATGAATTAGTACATGATGCTGAATGGGTCATTAGAGGAGTGCAAGGGGAGTGACAGGGTGTTTGCCTCAAGTGTATGGATACTGACTGGGGAATTGAAGGTGTGAAAGACAAGTGTGTAGGTGGTTAGATGACGGCATGCATAGTGGGTAGGCGTTTGAAGCAGTCCATGTGCTAAGGCCTCTGGCTCACTGCATGAGTACTTGTGTACTGACTGAATGATTAGAGTACTGCAAGGAGAGTGCCTGGGTAAATTTATAAGTGGTTGGGTTTTTATTTTTTTAAAACACTTTTTATCTGTAACCAAGACAGCAGTATAGACAGATACATTGACACTGCGGAGATGTCCACCTTTACCATTACCACTCTTCCTCAGCCCCCCTCCTCACATAATACACCAATATCACTGCGACCCCTAGTACGACAAACGACCCCAGCTGCCCATGTTTGTGTGACCTTCCCCTGGGCTTGGAGACCTCCTGTCCCACGGTCTATCGGGGCCCTCCCCTCCATGTGTTTCTGATCCCGTGTAGCCCCTCCAAGTATTAGCTGTCACTCTTTCCTCAGTGTGTTACTGATTCTGCGCTGCCCTACCCAGTATAAGCTGTCTCTCTTTCCTAAGTTCAATCGTCGGAGAGATACAGATGTTCCCTCAATGCTTATTCCAGTTTCCTCACGTGTGATCCCATTTCCGTGGGCACCCCTCTCTTTGAACACCGTTTTCTCCGCAAGCATGCCATGATCCATATCCTTAACCCAGTCCACCATGGTCGGCGTGGAACCTACAACCCACCGCTGTGCCACGTTCCTTTTAGCTACACACCATCCCCCTGAGGCCCACTCTTGCTCTATTCGCGTGAGGTCCGTCTCTACCCAGATGTTAAGCAGACACAGTGCGGTTGTTGGCCGTATTGTCTTCCCACCCAGTATTCCTGTATGCGGGGGCAGTCCCAAAGGATGTGAAAGAATGTGCCAATCTGCGCGCACCGCCTGAGGCACCGCGGGTCTGGTCGCCTATGGAGTTTGTACAACAAGACAGCATCAAAGTATACCCTGTGTAGGACTTTAAGCTGTACCAACCGAAGACGCATTGGGATAGCCACTTCCCTGGGCGAGGCCAGTGCCTCTCGCCAGTCGTCGTCAGGCAGGACCCCGAGATCAGCCTCCCAGGCCGCTCTGAGCTTAATCATAGGGTCACCTCTATTGTTAGTCAGCTTCTTGTACGTGAGGGATATGGCCTTACGGTTCATAGGGTCCAACAAGAGCCTATCCTCCAGGGGAGAGGAGTCTGGAAGAGGTGCGTCCTTAGGCCGAGCCGCTTCTATAGCATGGTTAATCTGAAGGTAACGAAATCCCTCCGTTGGGGCCAACTGGTACTTGGTCTGAAGCTCCGGGAAAGATGCCTTTCTACCTTTTACCCACACATCACTCACCCTAGAGATTCCGATCAATTCCCATTTGTCGAATCCCACATATGTACTGAGTCTCCCTAATATGTCCGGTTCCCACAGTGGGGTCGCCTTCGTCAGGCGCCCCCTCCATCCCCCATCTGATTCTGCACCCCATGCCACACCTCCACCGCACGCGCCGTCGGGCCTGTCAATCCCAGCTTCCTGTGATTGGTGTATAGGGCTCTGTTATATCCCCCTTTTCCCAACAGCCAGTGGTCCGTACGGAATCTCGGATCATCGTGTCTCCCGAACACCCAGCTATTTATGGCCATCAGTTGCGAGGCCTGGTAATACCGACGCAGATCTGGCAAACCAATTCCCCCATCGTACCATCCCATGGTTAGTTTAGCCATTGCGATACAGGGCGACTTGTTGTCCCAAAGCAAGTCGCGAACCACGGCCTCGATCTGCGAAAAATAGGAGTTGGGAACCGGATTAGGCGTATTCTGTAGCGCATACAAGAAACGGGGCAGAGCGAGCATCTTGAATAGGGACGCCTTCCCCAATAAGGTGAGAGGGAGGGTCTTCCAATGTGCCACATCCGCACTAAACTGCCGCAGTACCCCCTGGAGATTCCTTTCAAAGGACAACGCCACGTCTTTGGTGATGAATATTCCCAAGTAGAGGAAACCCTGGCGGGCCACCGGGATGGAGTAACCTCTAGGACTCAGGGGAGGTTCTCCCAAGAGGGAGTACATCTGGGACTTAGACCAGTTTATTTGGTACCCTGAGTGCGCCCCGAAGATATGGAAGATGTGAAGTACCCGATGGAGCGAACGAGCGGGGGAGGCGAGGTACATCAAGATGTTGTCGGCATATAACGATATACAGTCCTCGTGTTCCGCCGTCCACCTTATGCCTCTTATCTCGGGGTCCCCCCTTATCCACACTGCCAATGGCTCCAGAACCATAGCGAAAAGCAGGGGCGACAGTGGGCATCCCTGCCTGGTGCCCCGCCCAAGGGGGAAGGTGGAGGAACGATGGTTATTCACCAAGACGTGCGCCCTAGGTTGTGAGTATAGCAGCCGAATCCAACTCTTGAAATTAGGACCGAATCCCATTCGGTCCAGGACAGCGAATAGGTATTCCCATGCCACGGTGTCAAATGCCAAACGCGCATCAAGCGCCAGCTGTATGGCCTCCTCCTCAAGGGTATGCACCCGTCCGATCACTGCGTTGACCCGACGCAGATTGCGCGCAGTATTCTGCCCAGGCATGAAACCAGACTGGTCCGGATGGATCAAATCGGGCAGAAAAGGGAGCAGTCGGTTCGCCAGTAGCTTGGCCAAAATCTTTGCCTCAATGGCAATTAGAAAGATAGGCCTGTATGACTGACACTCCTCCGCTGATTTACCGGGTTTGTGAATGACCACAATAGCGGCCTCGCGGACCTCCTCTGGCAGCAGGGCAAGCTCACGGCTTTCTTTATAGAGTCCGAGCAGGTGGGGTGCTAGCAAAGAGGCCGAAGCCTTAAGCAACTCCACCGGGATGCCGTTAGGGCCAGCCGCTTCTCCGGACCGGACATCTAGTATGGCCTTATGGACCTCCTCGATGGACAACTCAGCCTCGAGTGTCCTACTATCCTGTTCAGACAGCCCCCTGACCTCAATAGTGGCCAGGAGATCAGCCGCCCAAGCCGCCTGGGAGGCCGCTGGTGCTGCATAGACCAATGCGTAATGTCGGGCAAATGTTTCCGCAATCTCTCGGGAATCAGTTACCTGGGTACCACCAGCCCCCCTGAGCGCACACACCCACCGCGATGCCTGTTCCTTTCGCTCCAGCCAAGCCAACAGTTTCCCTGTACGCTCCCCCTGCTCATAGATCCTATGTCGGCTGGCCGACAGTCTCCTGCTTGCATCTTCCAGTAAGAGCTGCTTGTAGTCCTGTCGTTTTATGTTCAATATATGTTGAGTGTCATCCCCTGAGTCTAGGGAGGTCACCCCTTCGAGCCGTAGGATGTCAGCCTCCATCTCCTGAGGCCTCCGATGGCGCTCGGCCCTATGGCCAGTCATTACCGACAGTGCCCTCACCTTGATGACCGCTCCATATGCTCCCCATAATGTTACAGCAGATGTGACTGACCCGGTGTTTTCTGCAAAATAGTGTGCCATATCCGCCCGTAGAGACTCCCTGATGTTAGGGACCTTAAATACCCACTGTGGTATCCGTATAGGGCCTGGCTGCGGCGGGTGCCGCCCCCCCAGGACCGTACCCATCGGGGACTGGTCCGAGATACCCCGAGCCAAGCACCGCGTGTCCGAAAAGTCCTGGGCGTGATGTGCGTGCGTAAATAGGTAATCAAGTCGTGATTGACTCCCGTGGACCCCCGACTGAAATGTGAAGTGCGTATCCCTTACATGCGTCCACCTCCAGACATCCACCAGCCCCAGGGCCTCAGCAAATTCGCGCAGCTGGGAACCTCGTGCCGGATCAAGTCTAGGGGGGGATCTGTCCACCAATCCGTCCATAGTCAAGTTGAAGTCTCCCCCTACCACCAGAATGCCTAAAGGGAGATCGAGAAGCAGCTTCGCTACGTCAGACAATGTCGTGCGCTGCATGCCAGGTGGTACATACATGGAGACAAGATTGAGAACTCTACCCTCCCAACTGCCAGTGCACGCTACAAATCTCCCTAACTGATCCGTCCAGGTCCTGTGGTGGATGTAGGGACAGTTTTTCCTCAGGAGTATGCCTACCCCTCTAGAGCCAGAAGTGAAGCCCGAATGCGCCATCATGCGATAACCCCGCCTATCCAAGGCCCTGCACGAATTGCCATGTAGATGGGTCTCCTGTAGGAGTACCAAATCTAGCTCCTGACGATGGACATACTGCAACACCACCCCCCTTTTGATCTTGTCCCCCAACCCATTAATGTTCCAGGTTACTAGTCTAAGCCCTTTCACCACTGCCATATGTGTCGAGTCGTGTCTGGTCTGCCTCCATCGGGGGCATATGACGGCTGAATTCCATTCGTAAAGTGAACTGCGTGTCAACTGGACATCCCCTTGTATCATTTAGACATAGATTAATTTCCACTGTCAATTGAACAAAACACCCACTAATTTCAAAACGGATGCAATCGTCGTTCCTTACCACCGACCCGCCCCCCCTCCCACCCCCCCAACTCACCAAACACCCCCGTAATGCATACCATAGAAACAAACCCCCCTCTCTGCTTCCCTGCATCGCGGACCCAGAACTGCCCGCCCCCCCAACTTGCAGAGTGCCTGTCGCCCCCCCATGAACAAATCTAGGGAACGCAAAAAAACCCACTCCCTTTGCAGACAACAATCAGGTATGCACTCCTCCTCCCCTACCCGCCCCCCACCCCGGCTCTAAGTCAGTATAAAGCGATTCAGGCCCGAACCCCCCCACCTGATCTCCTTGTACCATCATTGCCATAAACCTTTTAAATCAGTGCCAGCCCCGGCTCACGAGGAGCAGACCTGTCCCCCTCTGTGGCGGGCACCCCTCTAATTTGCCGGGGAACGTAGCGGCCGCGGTAGGTTCAACCCTGCAAGTCTATGATGATTATGTCCCACATGAGTCTGCTAGAGGCCACCCCCATGCAGCCCCGAACAAGAAGGTCCCTCCCCATCGGGCCGCTTAGCTCCAATGTCACCTGTCCCAGCATCCCTCAAGCACCCAGGGCTAGATCGGCTAACCATTACCAGTCTCACCCGGCGCCCGATTGGCACCCTTCCTCCGTCTCCTGATGGGTCGATTCGGCATGCGCCCCGGGGCGTCGGTTTTGGCGCCAGTCCTCCTCCGCATCTGCCGCCGAGGGCGGCTTATGCCATATCTTCTCTACTTTGCGCCACCCGTCCAACCATTCCCAAGCCTCCTTCGGTTGGGTGAAAAACCACGATTTGCCGTTTGCTTCTACCCGTAGCTAGGCTGGGAACATCATGGCGTACTTGATTTCTTGTTCTCTAAGCGCCCTCTTGACCTCGAGAAAACTGCGCCTCTGTTTCTGAACTCTCAGCGTGAGGTCCGGGAAGAACCTGACCTGACTGTTCTCCAGCATGGGCGGTGGGGCCACCCTTTCCGTCTGCAGTATTACATCCCGATCCCGGAAGTTGAACACCCTTGCCAGCAGCGGCCTCGGAGGAGCCCCCGGCTTCGGCCGTCCCCCGGGTACCCGATGAGCTCTCTCGATGGTGAAACATTTAGAAAGTCCCCTGGGTTGCAGACGTTTGAGGATCAAGTCTTCTACGAACAGGTCTACCGCTTGCCCCTCCGCCCACTCCGGTACCCCAATAATGCGTATGTTATTTCTGCGCATTCTTCCTTCATAATCGTCCAACTGTAGGGCCATCACCTTGTGGGCAGAGCTAAGCTCCTTGATCCGCGCCTTGAGCTGGGCTGTGTCGGCGATAAGGTCTTTGGTAGTACTCTCCACCGACCCCATTCTCTCGGTGAGTAACGTCACCTCCGTAGCCACCGTGTCAATTCTCCCCTCCAGGAAGGTCCTGACCCTCATGATTGCCTCCAGCAGCTCCCTGTTCGAAGGCTCCGGGGTGTCTCCTGAAGGCTCAGACACTTGTTTGTTCTCCGTTTGCTGCTTCTGCCAAGCGAATTTGTCCAATTTCGACTGGGTTGCGGTCCTGTTCATCCTACCGGACGCCATGTTCTGAATTCCAAAGTCCACGTCAGAGGTCAGGGCACCCCCGCCAGTCGCCGCCGCCTGCAGTGAGATCACCCACTCAGCCTGTCGGTTTTCACGGGAGGCCCCCCTCCCGGGGGGGGGAGATCTGGCTAACGAGGACCCCTCAGGCCACCGAGCCACCCCGCCACGGTCCCCAGCCCAAGGGGTCCCGACTCCCCGTCTCTGCTGGCGTCTCCCGACCACTCCCGCCCTGGAGGTCACCACGCCTAACGAGGCCTGTCTTCTTCTGTATGCGGTAGGTAATGCCAGACAATGCTGAGGCCCCTTACCCCTTCAGAGCGCTGCCCCTGGACTTCTCCGTCCGGCCCCTCGACCTGATTCGGGATTTCCCTTCAGTGCACCCTCGTTTCCTGCCGGGGCAGCCTCTGATCCGGTCCAGTATTCTCCACCCGTGGGCATCCGCCTCCGGCCCGCCACCACGCTACCTTCTCGACTCTCCTGGGCCCCTAGCAGCCCCGCCCTGGTAGTGGATCAGCAGCGGATCGGGCGTCCCTGCCCCAATGTCACTTCTCGGCCAGCAGCCCACTAGCCCCCAAGCCAGTGGCAGTCACTTAATATTATTCTCCCCCCAATGGGTCTGTGTCCACTTGTTTTGCTCCTCTCTTGGGTTCCCAGCAGCTCCAGAACCCCGCTCCAGCCGCCACTCACCGCCGCCACCCAGGCCGCCTCCATACAGCGCTAACAGGCCCAGCAGTACGACCCAGAACCTGGTCCTCGACCCCCGCTGGAGTATGTAGGTCTTCTTAACTTCGGGGGCCACCAATCGCCCCCCCCATTCTTGCCCTGTGGAAGAGGATTCCCCAACCGGACGTACTCTCCTCGCCTCCGGTGCACAGCGCTGGAACAGGCCACGAACCCGGGCTCGCACAATTCACAGGCCGCGCTTCACGGTGCCTCCGCCCGTCAGGAGCCTCCAGCTGCCCGGGTCCTCCGCACTCCAATCTCTAGTCGGCTCCAATCCTTCGCAAACGCAGTCCGAGGGTCCGCGGGCCCCCCCGCAGCAGTTCACCACCATCGGGGCTGAGGGCAGGCCGGCAGAGGATTCGTTAGGACGGATATTGCGGGAGTGGCGCATCGGAGAGCAACTACCGAGCGGCCATTCCCGTCGGCGGTTAGCCACGCCCCAAGTGGTTGGGTTTTGGCGCAGTGAATGGATTAGTACATGATGCTGAATGGGTCACTAGAGGAGTGCAAGGGGAGTGACAGGGTGTTTGCTGGAAGTGTATGGATACTGACTAGGGAATTGAAGGTGTGAAAGACAAGTGTGTAGGTGGTTAGAGGATTGCATGCATAGTGGATAGGTGTTTGAAGCAGTCCATGTGCTAAAGCCTGGCTCGCTGCATGAGTACTTTGGTACTGACTGAATGATTAGAGTACTGCAAGGAGAGTTCCTGGGTGAATGTATAAGTGTTTGGGTTTTGGCGCTGTGAATGGATTAGTACATGGTGCTGAATGGGTCACTAGAGGAGTGCAAGAGGAGCGACAGGGTGTTTCCTGGAAGTGTATGGATACTGACTGGGGAATTGAAGGTGTGAAAGTCAAGTGTGTAGGTGGTTAGAGGACGGCATGCATAGTGGGTAGGCGTTTGAAGCAGTCCATGTGCTAAGGCCTGGCTCACTGCATGAGTACATGGGTACTGACTGAATGATTAGAGTACTGCAAGGAGAGTGCCTGGGTGAATTTATAAAGGGTTGGGTTTTGGCGCAGTGAATGGATTAGTGCATGGTGCTGAATGGGTCACTACAGGAGTGCACAGGGAGTGACAGGGTGTTTGCCGGAAGTGTATGGATACTGACTGGGGAATTGAAGGTGTGAAAGACAAGTGTGTAGGTGGTTAGAGGACGGTATGCATAGGATAGGGGTTTGAAGCAGTCCATGTGCTAAGGCCTGGCTCACTGCATGAATACTTGGGTACTGACTGAATGATTAGAGTACTGCAAGGAGAGTGCCTGGGTGAATTTATACGTGTTTGGGATTTGGCGCAGTGAATGGATTAGTACATGGTGCTCAATGGGTCAATAGAGGAATGCAAGGGGAGTGACAGGGTGTTTGCTGGAAGTGTATGGATACTGACTGGGGAATTGAAGGTGTGAAAGACAAGTGTGTAGGTGGTTAGAGGACTGCATGCATAGTGGTTAGGCGATTGAAGCAGTCCCTGTGCTAAGGCCTGGCTCAGTGCATGAGTACTTGGGTACTGACTGAATGATTAGAGTACTGCAAGGAGAGTGCCTGGGTGAATTTATAAGTGTTTGGGATTTGGCGCAGTGAATGGATTAGTACATGGTGCTGAATGGGTCACTAGAGGAGTGCAAGGCGAGTGACAGGGTGTTTGCTGGAAGTGTATGGATACTGACTGGGGAATTGAAGGTGTGAAAGACAAGTGTGTAGGTGGTTAGAGAACTGCATGCATAGTGGATAGGCGTTTGAAGCAGTCCATGTGTTAAGGCCTGGCTCACTGCATGAGTACTTGGGTACTGACTGAATGTTTAGAGTACTGCAAGTAGAGTGCCTGGGTGAATTTATAAGTGGTTGGGTTTTGGCACAGTGAATGAATTAGTACATGATGCTGAATGGGTCACTAGAGGAGTGCAAGGGGAGTGACAGGGTGTTTGCTGGAAGTGTATGGATACTGACTGGGGAATTGAAGGTGTGAAAGACAAATGTGTAGGTGGTTAGAGGAGTGCTTGCATAGGATAGGGGTTTGAAGCAGCCCATGTGCTAAGGCCTGGCTCCCTGCATGAATACTTGGGAACTGACTGAATGATTAGAGTACTGCAAGGAGAGTGCCTGGGTTAATTTATAAGTGTTTGGGTTTTGGCGCAGTGAATGGATTAGTACATGATGCTGAATGGGTCAATAGAGGAGTGCAAGGGGAGTGATAGGGTGTTTGCTGGAAGTGTATGAATACTGACTGGGGAATTGAAGTTGTGAAAGACAAGTGTGTAGGTGGTTAGAGGACTGCATGCATAGTGGATAGGGGTTTGAAGCAGTCCATGTGCTAAGTCCTGGCTCACTGCATGAGTACTTGGGTACTGAGTGAATACTTAGAGTACTGCAAGGAGAGTGCCTGGGTGAATTTATAAGTGATTGGGTTTTCGCGCAGTAAATGGATTAGTACATGGTGTTGAATGGATCATTAGAGGAGTGCAAGGGGAGTGACAGGGTGTTTGCTGGAAGTGTATGGATACTGACAAGGGAATTGAAGGTGTGAAAGGCTAGTGTGTAGGTGGTTAGAGGACTACATGCATAGTGGATAGGCGTTTGAAGCAGGCCATGTGCGAAGGCGTGTCTCACTGCATCAGTTCTTGGATACTGACTGAATGATTACATTACTGCAAGGAGAGTGCCTGGGTGAATTTATAAGTGGTTGGGATTTGGCGCAGTGAATGGATTAGTACATGGTGCTGAATGGGTCACTACAGGAGTGCACGGGGAGTGACAGGGTGTTTGCCGGAAGTGTATGGATACTGACTGGGGAATTGAAGCTGTGAAAGACAAATGTGTAGGTGGTTAGAGGACTGCATGCGTAGGATAGGCGTTTGAAGCAGTCCATGTGCTAAGGCGTGGCTCACTGCATGAGTACTTGGGTACTGACTGAATGATTAGAGTACTGCAAGGAGAGTGCCTGGGTGAATTTATAAGTGTTTGGGTTTTGGCGCAGTGAATGGATTAGTACATGGTGCTGAATGGGTCACTAGAGGATTGCAAGGGGAATGACAGGGTGTTTGCTGGAAGTGTATGGATACTGATGGGGAATTGAAGGTATGAAAGACAAGTGTGTAGGTGGTTAGAGGAGTGCATGCATAGGATAAGGGTTTGAAGCAGCCCATGTGCTAAGGCGTGCCTCACTGCAAGAGTACTTGGGTACTGACTGAATGATTACATTACTGCAAGGAGAGTGCCTGGGTGAACTTATAAGTGTTTGAGTTTTGGCGCAGTGAATGGATTGGTACATGATGCTGAATGGGTCACTAGAGGAGTGCAAGGGGAGTGACAGGGTGTTTGCTGGAAGTGTATGAATACTGACTTGGGAATTGAAGGTGTGAAAGACAAGTGTCTAGGTGGTTCGAGGACTGCATGCCTAGTGGATGGGGGTTTAAAGCAGTCCATGTGCTAAGTCCTGGCTCGCTGCATGAGTACTTGGGTACTGACTGAATGATTAGACTACTGTAAGGAGAATGCCTGGGTGAATTTATAAGTGGTTGGGTTTTGGCGCAGTGAATGGATTAGTACATGGTGCTGAATGGGTCACTATAGGAGTGCACGGGGAGGGACAGGGTGTTTGCCGGAAGTGTATGGATACTGACTGGGGAATTGAAGGTGTGAAAGACAAATATGCAGGTGGTTAGAGGACTGCATGCATAGGATAGGGGTTTGAAGCAGTCCATGCGCTAAGGCCTGGCTAACTGCATGAATACTTGGGTACTGACTGAATGATCAGAGTACTGCAAGGAGAGTGCCTGGGTGAATTTATAAGTGGTTGGGTTTTGGCGCAGTGAATGGATTAGTACATGATGCTGAATGGGTCACTAGAGGAGTGCAAGGGGAGTGACAGGGTGTTTGCTGGAAGTGTATGGAGACTGACTAGGGAATTAAAGGTGTGAAAGACAAGTGTGTAGGTGGTTAGAGGACGGCATGCATAGTGGATAGGCGATTGAAGCAGTCCATGTGCTAAGGCGTGGCTCACTGCATGAGTACTTGGGTACTGACTGAATGGTTAGAGTACTGCAAGGAGAGTGCCTGGGTGAATGTATAAGTGTTTGGGTTTTGGCGCAGTGAATTGATTAGTACATGGTGCTGAATGGGTCACTAGAGGAGTGCAAGGGGAGTGACAGGGTATTGGCTAGATGTGCATGGATACTGACTGGGGAATTGAAGGTGTGAAAGACAAGTGTGTAGGTGGTTAGAGGACTGCATGCATAGTGGATAGGCGTTTGAAGCAGTCATATATGCTAAGGCATGGCTCACAGCATGAGAACTAGGGTACTGACTGAATGATTAGAGTCCTGCAAGTAGAGTGCCTGGGTGAATTTATAAATGTTTGAGTTTTGGTGCAGTGAATGGATTAGTACATGATGCTGAATGGGTCACTAGAGGAGTGCAAGGGGAGTGACAGGGTGTTTGCTGGAAGTGTATGAATACTGACTGCGGAATTGAAGGTGTGAAAGACAAGTGTGTAGGTGGTTAGAGGACTGCATGCATAGTGGATAGGCGTTTGAAGCAGTCTATGTGCTAAGGCCTGGCTCACTGCATGAGTACTTGGGTACTGACTGAATGATTAAAGTACTGCAAGGAGAGTGCCTGGGTGAATATATAAGTGGTTGGATTTTGGCGCAGTGAATGGATTAGTACATGGTGCTGAATGGGTCACTACAGGAGTGCACAGGGAGTGACAGGGTGTTTGCCGATAGTTTATGAATACTGACTGGGGAATTGAAGCTGTGAAAGACAAATGTGTAGGTGGTTAGAGGACTGCATGCGTAGGATAGGCGTTTGAAGCAGTCCATGTGCTAAGGCGTGGCTCACTGCATGAGTACTTGGGTACTGACTGAATTATTAGAGTACTGCAAGGAGAGTGGCTGGGTGAATTTATAAGTGTTTGGGTTTTGGCGCAGTGAATGGATTAGTACAAGGTGCTAAATGGGTCACTAGAGGAGTGCAAGGAGAGTGACAGGGTGTTTGCTGGAAGTGTATGGATACTGACTGGGAAATTGAAGGTGTGAAAGACAAGTGTGTAGGTGGTTAGAGGACTGCATGCATAGTGGATAGGCGTTTGAAGCAGCCAATGTGCTAAGGCCTGGCTCACTGCATGAGTACTTGGGTACTAACTGAATGTTTAGAGTACTGCAAGGAGAGTGCCTGGGTGAATTTATAAGTGGTTGGGTTTTGGCACAGTGAATGAATTAGCACATGATGCTGAATGGGTCACAAGATGATTGCAAGGGGAGTGACAGGGTGTTTGCTTGAAGTGTATGGATACTGACTGGGGAATTGAAGGTGTGAAAGACAAATGTGTAGGTGGTTAGAGGACTGCATGCATCGGACAGCGGTTTGAAGCAGCCCATGTGCTAAGGCCGGGCTCACTGCATGAATACTTAGGTACTGACTGAATGATTAGAGTACTGCAAGGAGAGTGCCTGGGTGAATTTATAAGTGTTTGGGTTTTGGCGCAGTGAATGGATTAGTACATGATCCTGAATGGGTCAATAGAGGAGTGCAAGGGGAGTGACAGGGTGTTTGCTGGAAGTGTATGAATACTGACTGGGGAATGGAAGTTGTGAAAGACAAGTGTGTAGGTGGTTAGAGGACTGCAGGCATAGTGGATAGGGGTTTGAAGCAGTCCATGTGCTAAGTCCTGGCTCACTGCATGAGTACTTGGGAACTGACTGAATGATTAGAGTACTGGAAGGAGAGTGCCTGGGTGAATTTATAAGTGATTGGGTTTCTGCGCAGTTAATGGATTAGTACATGGTGCTGAATGGATCATTAGAGGAGTGCAAGGGGAGTGAGAGGGTGTTTGCTGGAAGTGTATGGATACTGACAAGGGAATTGAAGGTGTGAAAGACAAGTGTGTAGGTGGTTAGAGGACTGCATGCATAGTGGATAGGCGTTTGAAGCAGTCCGTGTGCGAAGGTGTGCTTCACTGCATGAGTACTTGGGTACTGACTGAATGATTAGATTACTGCAAGGAGAGTGCCTGGGTGAATTTATAAGTGTTTGAGTTTTGGCGCAGTGAATGAATTAGTACATGATGCTGAATGGGTCATTAGAGGAGTGCAAGGGGAGTGACAGGGTGTTTGCCTCAAGTGTATGGATACTGACTGGGGAATTGAAGGTGTGAAAGACAAGTGTGTAGGTGGTTAGATGACCGCATGCATAGTGGGTAGGAGTTTGAAGCAGTCCATGTGCTAAGGCCCCTGGCTCACTGCATGAGTACTTGTGTACTGACTGAATGATTAGAGTACTGCAAGGAGAGTGCCTGGGTGAATTTATAAGTTGTTGGGTATTTATTTTTTTAAAACACTTTTTATCTGTAACCAAGACAGCAGTATAGACAGATACATTGACACTGCGGAGATGTCCACCTTTACCATTACCACTCTTCCTCAGCCCCCCTCCTCACATAATACACCAATATCACTGCGATCCCTAGTATGACAAACGACCCCAGCTGCCCATGTTTGTGTGACCTTCCCCTGGGCTTGGAGACCTCCTGTCCCACGGTCTATCGGGGCCCTCCCCTCCGTGTGTTTCTGATCCCGTGTAGCCCCTCCAAGTATTAGCTGTCACTCTTTCCTCAGTGTGTTACTGATCCTGCGCTGCCCTACCCAGTATAAGCTGTCTCTCTTTCCTAAGTTCAATCGTCGGAGAGATACAGATGTTCCCTCAATGCTTATTCCAGTTTCCTCACTTGTGATCCCATTTCCGTGGGCACCCCCTCTCTTTGAACACCGTTTTCTCCGCAAGCATGCCATGATCCATATCCTTAGCCAAGTCCACCATGGTCGGCGTGGAACCTACTCCCCACCGCTGTGCCACGTTCCTTTTAGCTACACACCATCCCCCTGAGGCCCACTCTTGCTCAATTCGCGTGAGGTCCGTCTCTACCCAGATGTTAAGCAGACACAGTGCGGTTGTTGGCCGTATTGTCTTCCCACAAGCCCTAGCCATTTGCCTGGTAACCTTGACCCAGTATTCCTGTATGCGGGGGCAGTCCCAAAGGATGTGAAAGAATGTGCCAATCTGCGCGCACCGCCTGAGGCACCGCGGGTCTGGTCGCCTATGGAGTTTGTACAACAAGACAGCATCAAAGTATACCCTGTGTAGGACTTTAAGCTGTACCAACCGAAGACGCATTGGGATAGCCACTTCCCTGGGCGAGGCCAGTGCCTCTCGCCAGTCGTCGTCAGGCAGGACCCCGAGATCAGCCTCCCAGGCCGCTCTGAGCTTAATCATAGGGTCACCTCTATTGTTAGTCAGCTTCTTGTACGTGAGGGATATGGCCTTACGGTTCATAGGGTCCAACAAGAGCCTATCCTCCAGGGGAGAGGAGTCTGGAAGAGGTGCGTCCTTAGGCCGAGCCGCTTCTATAGCATGGCTAATCTGAAGGTAACGAAATCCCTCCGTTGGGGCCAACTGGTACTTGGTCTGAAGCTCCGGGAAAGATGCCTTTCTACCTTTTACCCACACATCACTCACCCTAGAGATTCCGATCAATTCCCATTTGTCGAATCCCGCATATGTACTGAGTCTCCCTAATATGTCTGGTTCCCACAGTGGGGTCGCCTTCGTCAGGCGCCCCCTCCATCCCATCTGATTCTGCACCCCATGCCACACCTCCACCGCACGCGCCGTCGGGCCTGTCAATCCCAGCTTCCTGTGATTGGTGTATAGGGCTCTGTTATATACCCCTTTTCCCAACAGCCAGTGGTCCGTGTGGAATCTCGGATCATCGTGTCTCCCGAACACCCAGCTATTTATGGCCATCAGTTGCGAGGCCTGGTAATACCGACGCAGATCTGGCAAACCAATTCCCCCATCGTACCATCCCATGGTTAGTTTAGCCATTGCGATACAGGGCGACTTGTTGTCCCAAAGCAAGTCGCGAACCACGGCCTCGATCTGCGAAAAATAGGAGTTGGGAACCGGATTAGGCGTATTCTGTAGCGCATACAAGAAACGGGGCAGAGCGAGCATCTTGAATAGGGACGCCTTCCCCAATAAGGTGAGAGGGAGGGTCTTCCAATGTGCCACATCCGCACTAAACCGCCGCAGTACCCCCTGGAGATTCCTTTCAAAGGACAACGCCACGTCTTTGGTGATGAATATTCCCAAGTAGAGGAAACCCTGGCGGGCCACCGGGATGGAGTAACCTCTAGGACTCAGGGGAGGTTCTCCCAAGAGGGAGTACATCTGGGACTTAGACCAGTTTATTTGTTACCCTGAGTGCGCCCCGAAGATATGGAAGATGTGAAGTACCCGATGGAGCGAACGAGCGGGGGAGGCGAGGTACATCAAGATGTTGTCGGCATATAACGATATACGGTCCTCGTGTTCCGCCGTCCACCTTATGCCTCTTATCTCGGGGTCCCCCCTTATCCACACTGCCAATGGCTCCAGAACCATAGCGAAATGCAGGGGCGATAGTGGGTATCCCTGCCTGGTGCCCCGCCCAAGGGGGAAGGAGGAGGAACGATGGTTATTCACCAAGACGTGCGCCCTAGGTTGTGAGTATAGCAGCCGAATCCAACTCTTGAAATTAGGACCGAATCCCATTCGGTCCAGGACAGCGAATAGGTATTCCCATGCCACGGTGTCAAATGCCAAACGCGCATCAAGCACCAGCTGTATGGCCTCCTCCTCAAGGGTATGCACCCGTCCGATCACTGCGTTGACCCGACGCAGATTGCGCACAGTATTCTGCCCAGGCATGAAACTAGACTGGTCCGGATGGATCAAATCGGGCAGAAAAGGGAGCAGTCGGTTCGCCAGTAGCTTGGCCAAAATCTTTGCCTCAATGGCAATTAGAAAGATAGGCCTGTATGACTGACACTCCTCCGCTGATTTACCAGGTTTGTGAATGACCACAATAGCGGCCTCGAGGACCTCCTCTGGCAGCAAGGCAAGCTCACGGCTTTCTTTATAGAGGCAGAGCAGGTGGGGTGCTAACAAAGAGGCCGAAGCCTTAAGCAACTCCACCGGGATGCCGTTAGGGCCAGCCACTTCTCCGGACCGGACATCTAGTATGGCCTTATGGACCTCCTCGATGGACAACTCAGCCTCGAGTGTCATACTATCCTGTTCAGACAGCCCCCTGACCTCAATAGTGGCCAGGAGATCAGCCGCCCAAGCCGCCTGGGAGGCCGCTGGTGCTGCATAGACCAATGCGTAATGTCGGGCAAATGTTTCCGCAATCTCTCGGGAATCAGTTACCTGGGTACCACCAGCCCCCCTGAGCGCACGCACCCACCGCGATGCCTGTTCCTTTCGCTCCAGCCAAGCCAACAGTTTCCCTGTACGCTCCCCCTGCTCATAGATCCTATGTCGGCTGGCCGACAGTCTCCTGCTTGCATCTTCCAGTAAGAGCCGCTTGTAGTCCTGTCGTTTTATGTTCAATAGATGTTGAGCGTCATCCCCTGAGTCTAGGGAGGTCACCCCTTCGAGCCGTAGGATGTCAGCCTCCATCTCCTGAGCCCTCCGATGACGCTCGGCCCTATGGCCAGTCATTACCGACAGTGCCCTCACCTCGATGACCGCTCCATATGCTCCCCATAATGTTCCAGCAGATGTGACCGACCCGGTGTTTTCTGCAAAATAGTGTGCCGTATCCGCCCGTAGAGACTCCCTGATGTTAGGGACCTTAAATACCCACTGTGGTATCCGTATAGGGCCTGGCTGCGGCGGGTGCCGCCCCCCCAGGACCATACCCATCGGGGACTGGTCCGAGATACCCTGAGCCAAGCACCGCGTGTCCGAAAAGTCCTGGGCGTGATGTGCGTGCGTAAATAGGTAATCAAGTCGTGATTGACTCCCGTGGACCCCCGACTGAAATGTGAAGTGCGTATCCCTTACATGCGTCCACCTCCAGACATCCACCAGCCCCAGGGCCTCAGCAAATTCGCGCAGCTGGGAACCTCGTGCCGGATCAAGTCTAGGGGGGGATCTGTCCACCAATCCGTCCATAGTCAAGTTGAAGTCTCCCCCTACCACCAGAATGCCTAAAGGGAGGTCGAGAAGCAGCTTCGCTACGTCAGACAATGTCGTGCGCTGCATGCCAGGTGGTACATACACGGAGACAAGATTGGGAACTCTACCCTCCCAACTGCCAATGCACGCTACAAATCTCCCTAACTGATCCATCCAGGTCCTGTGGTGGATGTAGGGACAGTTTTTCCTCAGGAGTATGCCTACCCCTCTAGAGCCAGAAGTGAAGCCCGAATGCGCCATCATGCGATAACCCCGCCTATCCAAGGCCCTGCACGAATTGCCTTGTAGATGGGTCTCCTGTAGGAGTACCAAATCTAGCTCCTGACGATGGACATACTGCAACACCACCCCCCTTTTGATCTTGTCCCCCAACCCATTAACGTTCCAGGTTACTAGTCTAAGCCCTTTCACCACTGCCATATGTGTCGAGTCGTGTCTGGTCTGCCTCCATCGGGGGCATATGACGGCTGAATTCCATTCGTAAAGTGAACTGCGTGTCAACTGGACATCCCCTTGTACCATTTAGAGATAGATTAATTTCCGCTGTCAATTGAACAAAACACCCACTAATTTCAAAACGGATGCAATCGTCGTTCCTTACCACCGACCCGCCCCCCCTCCCACCCGCCCAACTCACCAAACACCCCCGTAACGCATACCATAGAAACAAACCCCCCTCTCTGCTTCCCTGCATCGCGGACCCATAACTGCCCGCCCCCCCAACTTGCAGAGTGCCTTTGGCCCCCCCCATGAACAAATCTAGTGAACGCAAAAAACCCCACTCCCTTTGCAGACAACAATCAGGTATGCACTCCTCCTCCCCTACCCGCCCCCCACCCCGGCTCTAAGTCAGTATAAAGCGATTCAGGCCCGAACCCCCCCACCTGATCTCCTTGTACCATCATTGCCATAAACCTTTTAAATCAGTGCCAGCCCCGGCTCACGAGGAGCAGACCTGTCCCCCTCTGTGGCGGGCACCCCTATAATTTGCCGGGGAACGTAGCGGCCGCGGTAGGTTCAACCCTGCAAGTCTATGATGATTATGTCCCACATGAGTCTGCTAGAGGCCACCCCCATGCAGCCCCGAACAAGAAGGTCCCTCCCCATCGGGCCGCTTAGCTCCAATGTCACCTGTCCCAGCACCCCTCAAGCACCCAGGGCTAGATCGGCTAACCATTACCAGTCTCACCCGGCGCCCGATTGGCACCCTTCCTCCGTCTCCTGATGGGTCGATTCGGCATGCGCCCCGGGGCGTCGGTTTTGGCGCCAGTCCTCCTCCGCATCTGCCGCCGAGGGCGGCTTATGCCATATCTTCTCTACTTTGCGCCACCCGTCCAACCATTCCCAAGCCTCCTTCGGTTGGGTGAAAAACCACGATTTGCCGTTTGCTTCTACCCGTAGCTAGGCTGGGAACATCATGGCGTACTTGATTTCTTGTTCTCTAAGCGCCCTCTTGACCTCGAGAAAACTGCGCCTCTGTTTCTGAACTCTCAGCGTGAGGTCCGGGAAGAACCTGACCTGACTGTTCTCCAGCATGGGCGGTGGGGCCACCCTTGCCGTCTGCAGTATTACATCCCGATCCCGGAAGTTGAACACCCTTGCCAGCAGCGGCCTCGGAGGAGCCCCCGGCTTCGGCCGTCCCCCGGGTACCCGATGAGCTCTCTCGATGGTGAAACATTTAGAAAGTCCCCTGGGTTGCAGACGTTTGAGGATCAAGTCTTCTACGAACAGGTCTACCGCTTGCCCCTCCGCCCACTCCGGTACCCCAATAATGCGTATGTTATTTCTGCGCATTCTTCCTTCATAATCGTCCAACTGTAGGGCCATCACCTTGTGGGCAGAGCTAAGCTCCTTGATCCGCGCCTTGAGCTGGGCTGTGTCGGCGATAAGGTCTTTGGTAGTACTCTCCACCGACCCCATTCTCTCGGTGAGTAACGTCACCTCCGTAGCCACCGTGTCAATTCTCCCCTCCAGGAAGGTCCTGACCCTCATGATTGCCTCCAGCAGCTCCCTGTTCGAAGGCTCCGGGGTGTCTCCTGAAGGCTCAGACACTTGTTTGTTCTCCGTTTGCTGCTTCTGCCAAGCGAATTTGTCCAATTTCGACTGGGTTGCGGTCCTGTTCATCCTACCGGACGCCATGTTCTGAATTCCAAAGTCCACGTCGGAGGTCAGGGCACCCCCGCTAGTCGCCACCGCCTGCAGTGAGATCACCCACTCGGCCTGTCGGTTTTCACGGGAGGCCCCCCTCCCGGGGGGAGGGGGAGATCTGGCTAACGAGGACCCCTCAGGCCGCCGAGCTACCCCGCCACGGTCCCCAGCCCAAGGGGTCCCGACTCCCCGTCTCCACTGGCGTCTCCCCACCACTCCCGCCCTGGAGGTCACCACGCCTAACGAGGCGCGGGCACGGCAGCCAGAACGGTGTCCGAGGGGCCTGTCTTCTTCTGTATGCGGTAGGTAATGCCGGACAATGCTGGGGCCCCTTACCCCTTCAGAGCGCTGCCCCTGGACTTCTCCGTCCGGCCCCTCGACCTGATTCGGGATTTCCCTTCAGTGCACCCTCGTTTCCTGCCAGGGCAGCCTCTGATCCGGTCCAGTATTCTCCACCCGTGGGCATCCGCCTCCGGCCCGCCACCACGCTACCTTCTCGACTCTCCTGGGCCCCTGGCAGCCCCGCCCTGGTAGGGGATCAGCAGCGGATCGGGCGTCCCTGCCCCAATGTCACTTCTCGGCCAGCAGCCCACTAGCCCCCAAGCCAGTGGCAGTCACTTAATATTATTCTCCCCCCAACGGGTCTGTGTCCACTTGTTTTGCTCCTCTCACGGGTTCCCAGCAGCTCCAGAACCCCGCTCCAGCCGCCACTCACCGCCGCCACCCAGGCCGCATCCATACAGCGCTAACAGGCCCAGCAGTACGACCCAGAACCTGGTCCTCGACCCCCGCTGGAGTATGTAGGTCTTCTTAACTTCGGGGGCCACCAATCGCCCCCCCATTCTTGCCCTGTGGAGGAGGATTCCCCAACCGGACGTACTCTCCTCGCCTCCGGTGCACAGCGCTGGAACAGGCCGCGACCCCGGGCTCGCACAATTCACAGGCCGCGCTTCACGGTGCCTCCGCCCGTCAGGAGCCTCCAGCCGGCCGGGGCCTCCGCACTCCAATCTCTAGTCGGCTCCAATCCTTCTCAAACGCAGTCCGAGGGTCCGCGGGCCCCCCCGCAGCAGTTCACCACCATCAGGGCTGAGGGCAGGCCGGCAGAGGATTCGTTAGGACGGATATTGCGGGAGTGGCGCATCGGAGAGGAACTACCGAGCAGCCATTCCCGTCGGCGGTTAGCCACGCCCCAAGTGGTTGGGTTTTGGCGCAGTGAATGGATTAGTACATGATGCTGAATGGGTCACTAGAGGAGTGCAAGGGGAGTGACAGGGTGTTTGCTGGAAGTGTATGGATACTGACTAGGGAATTGAAGGTGTGAAAGACAAGTGTGTAGGTGGTTAGAGGATTGCATGCATAGTGGATAGGTGTTTGAAGCAGTCCATGTGCTAAAGCCTGGCTCACTGCATGAGTACATGGGTACTGACTGAATGATTAGAGTACTGCAAGGAGAGTGCCTGGGTGAATTTATAAAGGGTTGGGTTTTGGCGCAGTGAATGGATTAGTGCATGGTGCTGAAAGGGTCACTACAGGATTGCACAGGGAGTGACAGGGTGTTTGCCGGAAGTGTATTGATACTGACTGGGGAATTGAAGGTGTGAAAGACAAGTGTGTAGGTGGTTAGAGGACGGTATGCATAGGATAGGGGTTTGAAGCAGTCCATGTGCTAAGGCCTGGCTCACTGCATGAATACTTGGGTACTGACTGAATGATTAGAGTACTGCAAGGAGAGTGCCTGGGTGAATTTGTACGTGTTTGGGATTTGGCGCAGTGAATGGATTAGTACATGGTGCTCAATGGGTCAATAGAGGAATGCAAGGGGAGTGACAGGGTGTTTGCTGGAAGTGTATGGATACTGACTGGGGAATTGAAGGTGTGAAAGACAAGTGTGTAGGTGGTTAGAGGACTGCATGCATAGTGGTTAGGCGATTGAAGCAGTCCCTGTGCTAAGGCCTGGCTCAGTGCATGAGTACTTGGGTACTGACTGAATGATTAGAGTACTGCAAGGAGAGTGCCTGGGTGAATTTATAAGTGTTTGGGATTTGGCGCAGTGAATGGATTAGTACATGGTGCTGAATGGGTCACTAGAGGAGTGCAAGTCGAGTGACAGGGTGTTTGCTGGAAGTGTATGGATACTGACTGGGAAATTGAAGGTGTGAAAGACAAGTGTGTAGGTGGTTAGAGGACTGCATGCATAGTGGATAGGCGTTTGAAGCAGTCCATGTGCTAAGGCCTGGCTCAGTGCATGAGTACTTGGGTACTGACTGAATGATTAGAGTACTGCAAGGAGAGTGCCTGGGTGAATTTATAAGTGTTTGGGATTTGGCGCAGTGAATGGATTAGTACATGGTGCTGAATGGGTCACTAGAGGAGTGCAAGGGGAGTGAAAGGGTGTTTGCTGGAAGTGTATGGATACTGACGGGGAATTGAAGGTGTGAAAGACAAATGTGTAGGTGGTTAGAGGAGTGCATGCATAGGATAGGGGTTTGAAGCAGCCCATGTGCTAAGGCTTGGCTCACTGCATGAATACTTGGGAACTGACTGAATGATTAGAGTACTGCAAGGAGAGTGCCTGGGTGAATTTATAAGTGTTTGGGTTTTGGCGCAGTGAATGGATTAGTACATGATGCTGAATGGGTCAATAGAGGAGTGCAAGGGGAGTGACAGGGTGTTTGCTGGAAGTGTATGAATACTGACTGGGGAACTGAAGTTGTGAAAGACAAGCTGTAGGTGGTTAGAGGACTGCATGCATAGTGGATAGGGGTTTGAAGCAGTCCATGTGCTAAGTCCTGGCTCACTGCATGAGTACTTGGGTACTGACTGAATACTTAGAGTACTGCAAGGAGGGTGCCTGGGTGAATTTATAACTGATTGGGTTTTCGCGCAGTAAATGGATTAGTACATGGTGTTGAATGGATCATTAGAGGAGTGCAAGGGGAGTGACAGGGTGTTTGCTGGAAGTGTATGGATACTGACAAGGGAATTGAAGGTGTGAAAGGCAAGTGTGTAGGTGGTTAGAGGACTGCATGCATAGTGGATAGGCGTTTGAAGCAGGCCATGTGCGAAGGCGTGTCTCACTGCATCAGTTCTTGGATACTGACTGAATGATTACATTACTGCAAGGAGAGTGCCTGGGTGAATTTATAAGTGGTTGGGATTTGGCGCAGTGAATGGATTAGTACATGGTGCTGAATGGGTCAATAGAGGAATGCAAGGAGAGAGACAGGGTGTTTGCTGGAAGTGTATGGATACTGACTGGGGAATTGAAGGTGTGAAAAACAAGTGTGTAGGTGGTTAGAGGACTGCATGCATAGTGGTTAGGCGATTGAAGCAGTCCCTGTGCTAATGCCTGGCTCAGTGCATGAGTACTTGGGTACTGACTGAATGATTAGAGTACTGCAAGGAGAGTGCCTGGGTGAATTTATAAGCGGTTGGGTATTGGCGCAGTGAATGGATTAGTACATGGTGCTGAATGGGTCACTAGAGGAGTGCAAGGGGAGTGACAGGGTGTTTGCTGGAAGTGTATGGATACTGACTGGGGAATTGAAGGTGTGAAAGACAAATGTGTAGGTGGTTAGAGGATTGCATGCATAGGATAGGGGTTTGAAGCAGCCCATGTGCTAAGGCCTGGCTCACTGCATGAATACTTGGGAACTGACTGAATGATTAGAGTACTGCAAGGAGAGTGCCTGGGTGAATTTATAAGTGTTTGGGTTTTGGCGCAGTGAATGGATTAGTACATGGTGTTGAATGGATCATTAGAGGAGTGCAAGGGGAGTGACAGGGTGTTTGCTGGAAGTGTATGGATACTGACAAGGGAATTGAAGGTGTGAAAGGCAAGTGTGTAGGTGGTTAGAGGACTGCATGCATAGTGGATAGGCGTTTGAAGAAGGCCATGTGCGAAGGCCTGTCTCACTGCATCAGTTCTTGGATACTGACTGAATGATTACATTACTGCAAGGAGAGTGCCTGGGTGAATTTATAAGTGGTTGGGATTTGGCGCAGTGAATGGATTAGTACATGGTGCTGAATGGGTCAATATAGGAATGCAAGGGGAGTGACAGGGTGTTTGCTGGAAGTGTATGGATACTGACTGGAGAATTGAAGGTGTGAAAGACAAGTGTGTAGGTGGTTAGAGGACTGCATGCATAGTGGTTAGGCGATTGAAGCAGTCCCTGTGCTAAGGCCTGGCTCAGTGCATGAGTACTTGGGTACTGACTGAATGACTAGAGTACTGCAAGGAGAGTGCCTGGGTGAATTTATAAGTGTTTGGGATTTGGCGCAGTGAATGGATTAGTACATGGTGCTGAATGGGTCACTAGAGGAGTGCAAGGGGAGTGACAGGGTGTTTGCTGGAAGTGTATGGATACTGACTGGGGAATTGAAGGTGTGAAAGACATTTTGTAGGTCGTTAGATGACTGCATGCATAGTGGATAGGCGTTTGAAGCAGTCCTTGTGTTAAGGCCTGGCTCACTGCATGAGTACTTGGGTACTGACTGAATGTTTAGAGTACTGCAAGGAGAGTGCCTGGGTGAATTTATAAGTGGTTGGGTTTTGGCGCAGTGAATGAATTAGTACATGATGCTGAATGGGTCACTAGAGGAGTGCAAGGGGAGTGACAGTGTGTTTGCTGGAAGTGTATGGATACTGACTGGGGAATTGAAGGTGTGAAAGACAAATGTGTAGGTGGTTAGAGGAGTGCATGCATATGATAGGGGTTTGAAGCAGCCCATGTGCTAAGGCCTGGCTCACTGCATGAATACTTGAAAACTGACTGAATGATTAGAGTACTGCAAGGAGAGTGCCTGGGTGAATTTATAAGTGTTTGGGTTTTGGGGCAGTGAATGGATTAGTACATGATGCTGAATGGGTCAATAGAGGAGTGCAAGGGGAGTGACAGGGTGTTTGCTGGAAGTGTATGAATACTGACTGGGGAATTGAAGTTGTGAAAGACAAGTGTGTAGGTGGTTAGAGGACTGCATGCATAGTGGATAGGGGTTTGAAGCAGTCCATGTGCTAAGTCCTGGCTCACTGCATGAGTACTTGGGTACTGACTGAATACTTAGTGTACTGCAAGGAGAGTGCCTGGGTGAATTTATAAGTGATTGGGTTTTCGCGCAGTAAATGGATTAGTACATGGAGTTGAATGGATCATTAGAGGAGTGCAAGGGGAGTGACAGGGTGTTTGCTGGAAGTGTATGGATATTGACAAGGGAATTGAAGGTGTGAAAGACAAGTGTGTAGGTGGTTAGAGGACTGCATGCATAGTGGATCGGCGTTTGAAGCAGTCCATGTGCTAAGGTCTGGCTCGCTGCATGAGTACTTGGGTACTGACTGAATGATTAGAGTACTGCAAGGAGAGTGCCTGGGTAAATTTATAAGCGGTTGGGTATTGGCGCAGTGAATGGATTAGTACATGGTGCTGAATGGGTCACTAAAGGAGTGCACGGGGAGTGACAGGGTGTTTGCTGGAAGTGTATGGATACTGACTGGGGAATTGAAGGTGTGAAAGACAAATGTGTAGGTGGTTAGAGGACTGCATGCATAGGATAGGGGTTTGAAGCAGTCCATGCGCTAAGGCCTGGCTCACTGCATGAATACTTGGGAACTGACTGAATCATTAGAGTACTGCAAGGAGAGTGCCTGGGTGAATGTATAAGTGTTTGGGTTTTGGCGCAGTGAATGGATTAGTACATGATGCTGAATGGGTCAATAGAGGAGTGCAAGGGGAGTGACAGGGTGTTTGCTGGAAGTGTATGAATACTGACTGGGGAATTGAAGTTGTGAAAGACAAGTGTGTAGGTGGTTAGAGGACTGCATGCATAGTGGATAGGGGTTTGAAGCAGTCCATGTGCTAAGTCCTGGCTCACTGCATGAGTACTTGGGTACTGACTGAATACTTAGAGTACTGCAAGGAGAGTGCCTGGGTGAATTTATAAGTGATTGGGTTTTCGCGCAGTAAATGGATTAGTAAATGGTGTTGAATGGATCATTAGAGGAGTGCAAGGGGAGTGACAGGGTGTTTGCTGGAAGTGTATGGATACTGACAAGGGAATTGAAGGTGTGAAAGGCAAGTGTGTAGGTGGTTAGAGGACTGCATGCATAGTGGATAGGCGTTTGAAGCAGGCCATGTGCGAAGGCGTGTCTCACTGCATCAGTTCTTGGATACTGACTGAATGATTACATTACTGCAAGGAGAGTGCCTGGGTGAAATTATAAGTGGTTGGGATTTGGCGCAGTGAATGGATTAGTACATGGTGCTGAATGGGTCAATAGAGGAATGCAAGGGGAGTGACAGGGTGTTTGCTGGAAGTGTATGGATACTGACTGGGGAATTGAAGGTGTGAAAGATAAGTGTGTAGGTGGTTAGAGGACTGCATGCATAGTGGTTAGGCGATTGAAGCAGTCCCTGTGCTAAGGCCTGGCTCAGTGCATGAGTACTTGGGTTCTGACTGAATGATTAGAGTACTGCAAGGAGAGTGCCTGGGTGAATTTATAAGTGTTTGGGATTTGGCGCAGTGAATGGATTAGTACATGGTGCTGAATGGGTCACAAGAGGAGTGCAAGGGGAGTGACAGGGTGTTTGCTGGAAGTGTATGGATACTGACTGTGGAATTGAAGGTGTGAAAGACATTGTGTAGGTGGGTAGAGGACTGCATGCATAGTGGATAGGCGTTTGAAGCAGTCCATGTGTTAAGGCCTGGCTCACTGCATGAGTACTTGGGTACTGACTGAATGTTTAGAGTACTGCAAGGAGAGTGCCTGGGTGAATTTATAAGTGGTTGGGTTTTGGCACAGTGAATGAATTAGTACATGATGCTGAATGGGTCACTAGAGGAGTGCAAGGGGAGTGACAGGGTGTTTGCTGGAAGTGTATGGATACTGACTGTTGAATTGAAGGTGTGAAAGACAAATGTGTAGGTGGTTAGAGGAGTGCATGCATATGATAGGGGTTTGAAGCAGCCCATGTGCTAAGGCCTGGCTCACTGCATGAATACTTGGGAACTGACTGAATGATTAGAGTACTGCAAGGAGAGTGCCTGGGTGAATTTATAAGTGTTTGGGTTTTGGCGCAGTGAATGCATTAGTACATGATGCTGAATGGGTCAATAGAGGAGTGCAAGGGGAGTGACAGTGTGTTTGCTGGAAGTGAATGAATACTGACTGGGGAATTGAAATTGTGAAAGACAAGTGTGTAGGTGGTTAGAGGACTGCATGCATAGTGGATAGGGGTTTGAAGCAGTCCATGTGCTAAGTCCTGGCTCACTGCATGAGTACTTGGGTACTGACTGAATACTTAGAGTACTGCAAGGAGAGTGCCTGGGTGAATTTATAAGTGATTGGGTTTTCGCGCAGTAAATGGATTAGTACATGGTGTTGAATGGATCATTAGAGGAGTGCAAGGGGAGTGACAGGGTGTTTGCTGGAAGTGTATGGATACTGACAAGGGAATTGAAGGTGTGAAAGACAAGTGTGTAGGTGGTTAGAGGACTGCATGCATAGTGTATAGGCGTTTGAAGCAGTCCATGTGCTAAGGCGTGGCTCACTGCATGAGTACTTGGGTACTGACTGAATGATTAGAGTACTGCAAGAAGAGTGCCTGCGTGAATTTATAAGTGTTTGAGTTTTTGCGCAGTGAATGGATTAGTACATAATGCTGAATGGGTTACTAGAGGAGTTCAAGGAGAGTGACAGGGTGTTTGCTGGAAGTGTATGGATACTGACTAGGGAATTGAAGGTGTGAAAGACAAGTGTGTAGGTGGTTAGAGGACTGCATGCATAGTGGATAGGCGTTTGAAGCAGTCCATGTGCTAAGGCCTGACTCACTGCATGAATACTTGGGTACTGACTGAATGATTAGAGTACTGCAAAGAGAGTGCCTGGGTGAATTGATAAGTGTTTGGGTTTTGGAGCAGTGAATGGATTAGTACATGATGCTGAATGGGTCACTAGAGGACTGCAAGAGGAGTGACAGGGTGTTGCTGGAAGTGTATGAATACTGACTGGGGAATTGAAGTTGTGAAAGACAAGTGTGTAGGTGGTTAGAGGACTGCATGCATAATGGATAGGGGTTTGAAGAAGTCCATGTGCTAAGTCCTGGCTCACTGCATGAATACTTGGGTACTGACTGAATGATTAGAATACTGCAAGGAGAGTGCCTGGGTGAGTTTATAAGTGATTGGGTTTTCGCGAAGTAAATGGATTAGTACATGGTGCTGAATGGATTATTAGAGGAGTTCAAGGAGAGTGACAGGGTGTTTGCTGAAAGTGTATGGATACTGACTAGGAAATTGAAGGTGTGAAAGACAAGTGTGTAGGTGGTTAGAGGACTGCATGCATAGTGGATCGGCGTTTGAAGCAGTCCATGTGCTAAGGTCTGGCTCACTGCATGAGTACTTGGGTACTGACTGAATGATTAGAGTACTGCAAGGAGAGTGCCTGGGTAAATTTATAAGCGGTTGGGTATTGGCGCAGTGAATGGATTAGTACATGGTGCTGAATGGGTCACTAAAGGAGTGCACGGGGAGTGACAGGGTGTTTGCTGGAAGTGTATGGATAATGACTGGGGAATTGAAGGTGTGAAAGACAAATGTGTAGGTGGTTAGAGGACTGCATGCATAGGATAGGGGTTTGAAGCAGTCCATGCGCTAAGGCCTGGCTCACTGCATGAATACTTGGGAACTGACTGAATCATTAGAGTACTGCAAGGAGAGTGCCTGGGTGAATTTATAAGTGTTTGGGTTTTGGCGCAGTGAATGGATTAGTACATGATGCTGAATGGGTCAATAGAGGAGTGCAAGGGGAGTGACAGGGTGTTTGCTGGAAGTGTATGAATACTGACTTGGGAATTGAAGTTGTGAAATACAAGTGTGTAGGTGGTTAGAGGACTGCATGCATAGTGGATAGGGGTTTGAAGCAGTCCATGTGCTAAGTCCTGGCTCACTGCATGAGTACTTGGGTACTGACTGAATACTTAGAGTACTGCAAGGAGAGTGCCTGGGTGAATTTATAAGTGATTGGGTTTTCGCGCAGTAAATGGATTAGTAAATGGTGTTGAATGGATCATTAGAGGAGTGCAAGGGGAGTGACAGGGTGTTTGCTGGAAGTGTATGGATACTGACAAGGGAATTGAAGGTGTGAAAGGCAAGTGTGTAGGTGGTTCGAGGACTGCATGCATAGTGGATAGGCGTTTGAAGCAGGCCATGTGCGAAGGCGTGTCTCACTGCATCAGTTCTTGGATACTGACTGAATGATTACATTACTGCAAGGAGAGTGCCTGGGTGAAATTATAAGTGGTTGGGATTTGGCGCAGTGAATGGATTAGTACATGATGCTGAATGGGTCACTAGAGGAGTGCAAGGGGAGTGACAGGGTGTTTGCTGGAAGTTTATGGATAGTGACTGGGGAATTGAAGGTGTGAAAGACAAGTGTGTAGGTGGTTAAAGGACTGCATGCATAGTGGATATGCGTTTGAAGCAGTCCATGGGCTAAGGCCTAGCTCAGTGCATGAGTACTTGGGTACTGACTGAATGATTTGAGAACTGGAAAGAGAGTGCCTGCGTGAATTTATAAGTGTTTGAGTTTTGGCGCAGCGAATGGATTAGTACATGATGCTGAATGTGTCACTAGAGGAGTGCAAGGGGAGTGACAGGGTGTTTGCTGGAAGTGTATGGATACTGACTAGGGAATTGAAGGTGTGAAAGACAAATGTGTAGGTGGTTAGAGGACTGCATGCATAGGATAGGGGTTTGAAGCAGTCCATGTGCTAAGGCGTGGCTCACTGCATGAATACTTGGGTACTGACTGAATGATTAGAGTACTGCAAGGAGAGTGCCTGGGTGAATTTATAAGTGTTTGGGTTTTGGCGCAGTGAATGGATTAGTACATGATGCTGAATGGGTCACTAGAGGACTGCAAAAGGACTGACAGGGTGTTTGCTGGAAGTGTATGAATACTGACTGGGGAATTGAAGTTGTGAAAGACAAGTGTGTAGGTGGTTAGAGGACTGCATGCATAGGATAGGGGTTTGAAGCAGTCCATGTGCTAAGGCGTGGCTCACTGCATGAATACTTGGGTACTGACTGAATGATTAGAGTACTGCAAGGAGAGTGCCTGGGTGAATTTATAAGTGTTTGGGTTTTGGTGCAGTGAATGGATTAGTACATGATGCTGAATGGGTCACTAGAGGACTGCAAAAGGACTGACAGGGTGTTTGCTGGAAGTGTATGAATACTGACTGGGGAATTGAAGTTGTGAAAGACAAGTGTGTAGGTGGTTAGAGGACTGCATGCATAGTGGATAGGGGTTTGAAGCAGTCCATGTGCTAAGGCGTGGCTCACTGCATGAGTACTTGGGTACTGACTGAATGATTAGAGTACTGCAAGAAGAGTGCCTGCGTGAATTTATAAGTGTTTGAGTTTTGGCGCAGTGAATGGATTAGTACATAATGCTGAATGGGTTACTAGAGGAGTTCAAGGAGAGTG